>NC_140448.1:15076002-15413502 GCF_963576455.1 Neolamprologus multifasciatus | reverse complement strand
CAGGTGAGTGACATGATTGGATATGAAAAAAAGAACATTGTAAGTAGTTTCTCAGAAATAAGAAATGTTCAACAAATCTGCGAAAAACTGTGTCTACAAATACAATTTTAGACTAATGTTCCTCAGCGTAAAGACTGAATGTGAAGACTTTGAACAGCTCATCTTCTACAGTACAGAAAATTGAGAAAGAAAACTCAGTGCATGGAGAAATCTCAAGATACAATTTCACAAGAGACAAGGTATAAAATGAGACAAAGCTTTTTTGGTGTGGACTGAGACAACGTGGTCAAACAAATTGAATTGTCAAATTATTTTTGGAAAATATGGATTGTGTGTCCTCTGAAGTAAAGAAGCCAGGAACCATCTGATGGTATGGGGGTGTATTAGTGCCTATTAAATTAACAGCTTGCACATTTGGAAAGGCACCAATCGGTGCTGAAAGGTATATAAGGTTTTACAGTAGATATTACAACAACATAGCTTCATATTCAAAAAAAAGTCCTACTGAACTGGCCTGCCTGTGTTCCCGACTTTTACCGCTTGAGAACATTTGGAGCACCATGAAATAAAATAAAAAGAAAAGAAATCTCCTTTATCAGACTGGAATGGGAACATTTCTCTCTCAAAATTCCAGCAACTGTGCCAGCATCAAATTCAAAATTAAAGAATATTTTTCTTAAAATGGTTCATGCAAAGTAGATGACATTGGAACAGAGAGGCACTTGATTGCACTTGATTAATGTAGCACTATCCACCAACCATGATGCTTAGTCTGTGGCACTAACAGAATAAGTGCATTGGTGCTAGCTAAATGTTTTGCTTCTGTGTAAATCTCTGGTGGCAGAGAAAGAGAGTCTGAGGAATTGTTATGTATTGTTAACTTGTTGGACTTTCCTCCCTTAACCTATAGTCAATGACAAAAAAAAAAGCAACACCTCTATCATAGAATTTTTTTTTGCAATTTGTCTGACAGAAGCACTTTTTTCCCCTCTTATTTGAAGCACAAACGGCAGGTCTATCACATGCATTTGCATGATACTACTAAGAATATGTCATGGTACACTGTGGGATGATGTCACACCTTTTCCTGGTAGGATTCTCACCACCAAGCAGGTGGTGGTGGATGAACAATAAATTCCCTTGTATTCTGTAGACAGACGTTTGTAATAGATTACAAATGTGTATTCTGTTTGTGTTGTAGAATTACTAAAAAAACTGGGACAAAATTCAAACCGTGACAAAAAATTTAGCGATGGTAAATAACCTGGCAGCTAAAGCAAATACTCAACTAACACTTGTCTCACCAAAGTGTTGTTTTCAGCTTCAATCGGTAATCATTGAAGACCAGAATATTTTATAAAAATTAATTTCAAAAGAAAGGTCAGTAAGTTGGATTTTTATTACTTTTGCATGTTCTCAGATGTGAAAACACTGGTTGCTGGAGTATTTCATCACTGGCAGGGGTAGCGTTAAGCTACGTTTAAGCAGCCACTTCAGAAAGATGCAATAAGGAAATTTGAATACTCTTAGATACTGCTTATACTGGTGTATAGCCAATATACGGAAGGTGTGTTTACACAAATGATCAAACTATATTATAAAAGCTGTTATTGTGTAAATGAAAACAGTTGAAACCTTCAAAGTTTATTGTGCTTTGAGTAAAATTTCTTCAGAAAATCTACCTCGATTTCTTGAATGACAGTCTATTGTTGCTTATTTTAATCATTGCCTGGAAAATAAATAAGAGCTCAAACTCGTGACTAAAAAAAAAGGTATGTATATCCATTCACCCATTTGCTTCCGATTATCCTTTTCAGGGTCGCAGGAGGTATATACATATATATATGCGGGGCGATCGTGGCTCAAAGAGATGCCAGTTCGTCTTGTGACCGGAAGGTTGCCGGTTCGAGCCCCGGCTCTTTGAGGGCCCTGAAAAGTGCTATATAAATGCAATCCATATATTATTATTATTATTATATATAACAAACCAAGAACATATATAACTGCACAAACATGTAACATAACTGATGCCTAGTTCTGAGTTTTATGTAATAAATAATGCAAAAGTTTTGGGCTGTTCACATATATATATATATATATATATATATATATATATATTAAATGCAATCTGAAGAGGAGGGCAAGTGAAGAAAAAATGACAGCAGTTGTCAGGGGTGGTTAAGGATGCAGTTTGAAAAAAATTCAGCACATAGAGGAAAATCCTAGATAATTAGCAAAACTGAAATCCCTTGCTGGATATTTTTTTTTTTTTCCACAGAAATAAATGGCCAGCATTACAAAATGACAGACTAAGCTGTCCATAATAAAAACTGAGGCAGCCTGTCTGGTGGAGCAGTCATTAGGTTTTTGAGCAAGACAGATCTTCCATCTATGCAAAGAAAAAGTCAATCTGGCAATATTCTGTATTCTGTGAGGGAAATGAATTTATGTGTGGATACTTCTTTGCAATCGCAAAATTGTAAAATCTGATTAAAGATATACACAAGAGACATAACTGCCCCACTATCTAATTGAAGAATATGGTGAGAACAGAGTGGAAGAAAAATGAGAGTTGTCACTCACCTCATAGCTCGGCTAGCATGACATTATTCTCTTTCAGAATCACATGTCTAAACAGATGAGCTTCACTGGTCTTGCATTTAGAATATTTAATGTGTTTCAGAAATATTTTCATGCTTGTTTGTTTTTTAATGCTGCTTTTAATGAGAGAAAAACAAAAGAAACATCACGGATTATTTTTTCCACGTTGGCTTATTATTCCCTCTAAGGAATTGCCCACTATTCCTGTAAAGCCATGTGACCGTTAAGTGTAGGCTAATCTCTGGGTGCTGGGCTTTAATCCACTGACACTTTTTATTCTTTATTCAATTTCTTTATTCAACCCTTAAGAGTCCCACACTAGTCTTTATCCAACAAATATTACATGTCAGTGTTCACTCTCTTATTCGTCCTCACTTTCTCTCTCAAGTCTCATCAGTAAAGCACCTGTGTCATACAGCAAAAACAGAAGCTTGTATCCAGAGGCTTTTTCCCAAATTGATTTAGGACTAACGGTACATATCTGTGGAAGCCCAGGATGACTAAATGAGGACTATATATATGGATTTTTTACATAGCTATGAAAAAAGTCAAAAATCAGTTTAAAAATTACACGGTAGTTATGAGATTACAATGGGAGCGATAAGTAGGAGAGCTTTAGGATCAACATGCTACAGCATGTAGATGCTCGCACACTGGGAGAGCTACACCGAGGTCAGGAGAGCTGTTCACATAGCATGTCTGCTGCATTAGTAAAAATAGCTGTACTATGCCTCTGTGCATGTTTGTCTGTGTGTCTGGAGATCAGGTACATGAGCAGAGTCTTGTGTGAGTGTCGGACTGTAAAACAGCCTGAGACAGCGACTCTGACAAAGATGGATGAGATGGCTACACGAGGAGCTGTCCACCAGGGCAGAGTAGACATTGCCCTAAAGGACGAAAATACCAAACACGTACACATATAGTTATTATGTCTCTCTTTTTTTTTCTCTTACACATAGACCAAAATTGTGTGTGTCCAAAAAGAAAGCTGTGAATTGCTTCTGTATTACTATTTTGCTGAACTGGCAACTAGAAAGAATGACTGCTCAGAAATCAGATAAATGTGAAAATACGAATGTCATGCTTGTCCATGCCAGCTGACGCAAGACCAGACCAGACATACACACACATTTGCGCACGCACACAAACACAAACACACACACATAGTCAGACTTACATGCTCTATTTCCTGACAGATAACATATTCATTGGATTTTTTTTTCTTTTCCATCATCAACATGGTGTCACTCAGCGGTCATCAGTTGGAAGAAATTGTACACAAACACACAGACACAAACAGAAAAGTAAAGAAACACATACATAGATTTAAGAATGACATACTAATTAACAAACCAATATTTCTGTGTCAACATTTTTGTTTTATTTTTTTGGACAGGTATGAAGAGTGAACGAATGATGATGAGTCCTCCTCATAATCCACTATCCCAGCTTTGGTATTTTTTCTATTAGTTTTGGAGGGTGGGATGTTTGAGTGTTACTAGACAGATATATAGATAAAAGGAGTCAGAAACAGAGACAGAGAGAACAGACGTTAAGAATAAGGCCAGTAGCACTTGCACACGGTCTTCTTTAATGCAGTCGCAGCCTTGCAAGCACATACAAACACAAAGAAAGAGAGAAGAGCTGTCTCTTGTCAGTGCCAGTCACTTAGTCTCAGTGCCATGGACAGCCACCTTGTACAGAGTAGTTTGTTTTTTTATGGAGAGAAGAGAAAGACAGAAAAGCAGCTAAAGGCTAGAAAGGGATAGAGAGATAGAGGATTAAAAAGCAAAACATGGTAACAGTGAAAAAATACCACCAGATGAAACAGAAATAAATACTCAGGCGTAAAAATGTTTATTTGCTCTTCAATGAAAGGTTAAATGCAGGAGAGGCTTCTCGGGAGCCTGAACCTGTCCAGCTGTGTTTACATGAGCATTTTCCACAGCTTTTTTTTATTTATTTCGTTTTTCTTTGTTGCCTACTTCAGACCCAGCCAACACACTCAGACAAAAACTGGCTCATCCCAAGGACAAAACTCCCAAACACAATCTAAACAACGTAGGGTATACTGTGGCACAACGTAGAAGAGCCACCTCGACAGGACAAGACTCAAGGTCAAAGGTCACTCTTTTGAGGATGTGTTCACATTTTTGACAGAGAAGACAGACTGTTTGAAAGAGAAGTGAAAGAAGCCATCTATGTCCACTGTGAACTGCCATCTTTGAACAGAAGGGGTGCTTTACAACACCGTCTGCCACTTACAATCCAGTTTTTAACACCCACTCATATATTGCATCAGTTGATCTTAATACAGTGGGGCAAAAAAGTATTTAGTCAGCCACCGATTGTGCAAGTTCCCCCACTTAAAATGATGACAGAGGTCAGTAATTTGCACCAGAGGTACACTTCAACTGTGAGAGACAGAATGTGAAAAAAAAATCCATGAATTCACATGGTAGGATTTGTAAAGAATTTATTCGTAAATCAGGGTGGAAAATAAGTATTTGGTCAATAACAAAAATACAACTCAATACTTTGTAACATAACCTTTGTTGGCAATAACAGAGGTCAAACGTTTACTATAGGTCTTTACCAGGTTTGCACACACAGTAGCTGGTATTTTGGCCCATTCCTCCATGCAGATCTTCTCAAGAGCAGTGATGTTTTGGGGCTGTCGCCGAGCAACACGGACTTTCAACTCCCGCCACAGATTTTCTATGGGGTTGAGGTCTGGAGACTGGCTAGGCCACTCCAGGACTTTCAAATGCTTCTTACGGAGCCACTCCTTTGTTGCCCAGGCGGTGTGTTTTGGATCATTGTCATGTTGGAAGACCCAGCCTCGTTTCATCTTCAAAGTTCTCACTGATGGAAGGAGGTTTTGGCTCAAAATCTCACGATACTTGGCCCCATTCATTCTGTCCTTAACACGGATCAGTCGTCCTGTCCCCTTGGCAGAAAAACAGCCACATAGCATGATGTTTCCACCCCCATGCTTCACAGTAGGTATGGTGTTCTTGGGATGCAACTCAGTATTCTTCTTCCTCCAAACACGACGAGTTGAGTTTATACCAAAAAGTTCTACTTTGGTTTCATCTGACCACATGACATTCTCCCAATCCTCTGCTGTATCAACCATGTGCTCTCTGGCAAAACTTCAGACGGGCCTGGACATGCACTGGCTTCAGCAGCGGAACACGTCTGGCACTGCGGGATTTGATTCCCTGCCGTTGTAGTGTGTTACTGATGGTGACCTTTGTTACTTTGGTCCCAGCTCTCTGCAGGTCATTCACCAGGTCCCCCCGTGTGGTTCTGGGATCTTTGCTCACCGTTCTCATGATCATTTTGACCCCACGGGATGAGATCTTGCGTGGAGCCCCAGATCGAGGGAGATTATCAGTGGTCTTGTATGTCTTCCATTTTCTGATGATTGCTCCCACAGTTGATTTTTTCACACCAAGCTGCTTGCCCTATTGTAGATTCACTCTTCCCAGTCTGTTGCAGGTCTACAATTCTTTTCCTGGTGTCCTTCGAAAGCTCTTTGGTCTTGGCCATGGCGGAGTTTGGAGTCTGACTGGTTGAGGCTGTGGACAGGTGTCTTTTATACAGATGATGAGGTCAAACAGGTGCCATTCATACAGGTAACGAGTGGGGGACAGAAAAGCTTCTTACAGAAGACGTTACAGTCACACAATAGTCAAGGTCTCACAATGGTTTCACCCAAAACCTCTGCTGATAATGACCCACTCCCTTTTTCACACCTTGTCTCATGTGATGAAGCTCAAGATCAATGGTGCGTCAACGACCCTCTAAAGGGGCAACTCCCACTAGGGTTTAAATACCTGGGACTGTCCAACATTTGGTCTGAGAACTGAAGAAGCTTCTCACATGCAAAACATCTTCAAGAAACTTAAAGAAGTTTAGTCGCTTTTCTTTCCAAGGTCTTTAGATCTTCAGTTACTAAAATCCAAAGAATGTTCTGTACTAACTGCTGACTAACTAATTTAATTATATATAAATTGTCTGTGTAATTTGAGTACATAAGTGCAGTGTAAAATGTTAAATTTAACAGAAATAGTAATGAAATTTACTTGATTGGTATACATTCTGTTTATACCGAGCCCGAGCATATTTTCCTTAAAGATTAAGTATTTAAATAAATAAACCTTAGATTTGATATATTTCCATTTCATTTTCCTCAGAATGATTGGTTCATGTTTACTGAGGGTGAAAAATCATTCTGGGAGGATGTGCACTGATTAACACCTATTCTGTACATCTTCTGTGGGATGTGTTACTTTCCTTCAGTGGCCACGGATTTACACATTTAATCCCATTAACTGCAAATTGTGTAGGTATTTAATTTCTCCCAAACATTTCCCAAAGCCTACCTCCACCTGAGACAGCCTTGTGTTCCAATTTATTCCGCTGGAGTTTGAAAATCAGCACAGAGTGACTTAAAATACTAAATGGTACTGATTGGTTTTCATCCCAAAAGGAATTCTGAGCCAAGCTTGAAGTTGTTATCACTGTCTATCTGCTAGCCCTCTACGAAGAAGAGAAGTGAAGAGATCAACAGAAGAGAACTTTATAAAGTTTTAAAAGCTGCAATATTTCTCTTAATATGGGGTCAGTAAATCCACTTAATTCCTGTTTGAAAGTTTTAGCTGGTTTTTTGTGATACAAATGCAAGTTTTTTTAAGCAACTGGCCAAAGAGAAAAAGAGAAGAAATTGCTATGACAAGGTCGTTTTTAAATTTCTCTACTTCTGAAACCCAAAATGGTGATACTCATAGGCGTGTGCCATGTCATGTCACCTGCAATAATAGTGATATAAAATGTTCATATTGCAGTGTAATTGCTATACCAGCGCCATGCATTTACATTCCCTAGTGAGCAGCAACAATTTCAGCCCAGGCATGTCTGAGAGCAAGAGCCGCATATCAGCCTCCAATAACAATTTAGTATCTACAGTACTTGCAAAATATGCAAGCAGATTGTTCCCGCTAAAGGTGGCAACAACACACTTGTTTACCACTTGAGACACAACAGACCATCTAGGACAAGCAGGCTATGAAGAAGGCGATACTAGCAGCTGGTGATGTGCTACCAAATGTAAATAAATGACTCGAACAAACATGGCTGGAGTACTCAATAGCTGCACTCCATATGACAGGAAGAGCTGGTTCAATCAGCTGGTTAAGAACCCACAATGCAACATCCCAGGTAGAATCATTTTCAGTTTCAATATTTGCCGCAGCTGAAGAAGTACAAGGTTATTTTAGTTATTGTTAAACTAAAATGTGTTCTGCACTTATTTTAAACTTAGATTGTCCAGGGAAAACACTACCTAGGTTAATTTTCTGCTTACATTTGACTTATGCTGCGTCACTGTGTATAATGCGATGTCAATCCTATTGCACTGTAATGTCGCTTTTGCTGCTGGCACCTTGTTTCAATAGATTCACACTTTAAATTAGGAAGTGTGTCATCAGTGACGGTAGCTCATTGGAAAGGAAGGATGGAAAATACCATACATCTGCTTACACTTTTAAATATGATTCCTGTGATTTGTAAATACAATAAAAGATTCAGTATTTTTTCCCTATATCAATAGCAATAAAATCTTGATATTAACCAGTAAGCAGCTGTTCCAACTGCAGATAGTTCTTCCATCCTTCCAAGTTTAAAGTTGATCTTGTACTCTGCATTAAGAAAGGCTTTTTTTAGATACTGACGGGGCTGCAGTGCCTCTGACTCATTGAGGGAAGAATCTTTTTATTCCATTATATGTATCCTGCCTAGCTTTGGTTAGCTATTCAACTCTCATGGTTATTACTGTAGAGAATATCAGTGGTTGCCACTACATTTTATACATTAAGTTCAGTTGGTCTTAAGTGATTGAAACTCAATAGCCACAGTAGATGATTATTCCTGAACTATGGTCTTTATTTAAGATGAAATATTGCTTTACCATTAGTGCAGCAGTTTCATGTAGTCTGGAAAGGCACGTCAAAGCACTGATACCATTCTGTAGCCTCAAGGACATTTCGACATCAGCTTAAACTAGTCTATTTTTTTTCCCATTTTTATTTGTCTTTATAATGGGGGAAAAGTATTGTTCTGCAACCTTTGTAAAAAAGTCAAAAACAAAAAAAACCCATCATAATATTATAATGAAAATAAAACCAGAGCCATTGCAGTGCTTGTAAATACACCCAGTAAACCCCACAAATGCTACTGTCAAATGAAATCAGATATGAGAGGATATTTAAAAGCAGATTGAAATTTCCTTGTTGAATATCTACACTTATTCCTGCTGTAAATGTGCTTTGTAAAGATCAGCTTGTGTGCCCCTTTATGTGTTTGTGCTGCTTTAGTCGTAACAAAATGTGTCGTGTTTTCTATCTTTTGCGCTGCCATATTGTTTTGTGTTGTCAAGTCTCAACTGCCTCTGAACCTGTTAGATCCATTGTATTGTTGCCATCCTCCTCTCTTACATTCACCAGCTGATGTGAGGCAAGGCCGCCTTGTAGTGCCTGCTGTCTATTTACTCCCATTCAGGGGATTCACTTGAGAGGCCACAGCTCAAATAAATTCACTCAACAGCCACTGCTCAGTAGGGACCTCTTTCTCCCTTCCCCACTTGCTTGCTCATTCTCTCCCTGCCTCTCCCCCCTTACTTCCTCTGTTCTTTCTCCACGTCTTTCCCTGTCTTTGTTCATTTCTTTTTCTTTCCCGGTCTTTCTGCCTCTCTGGCCTCACGTCGATTTGTCCATTTCTCCTTGGCCTTTCTGTTTTTCTCCTTCAAACTGATGAGGAGCACTGGTTAACACTACAGCAATCAACCAGCACCATGGGAAAGCATGCATGGTGCTGTAAGACATAAAACCTGGCATGCTGAGTTGCTTTTAAACAAGTACCCAAACAAATGCAATTTGATGACTTGCTATGTGAAAATGCACGAGCGGCATATGTGGGATGCTCGTTGTTAGTTGGTTACCGAAAGGTAAACCTTTTCCTGAATACATTTTTTCTTCTCCTTCAGAGCGTTTGACCATTGATTAGTCAGTAAATTTTCAAAAGCAGGATGCCCTCCTCTGGTGATGCACACAGATTTTCTTTCTTTCTTTTTCTTTTTTCCAATAAAGCCCGTAAGGGTGAACACACACACAGACACTATGTGTACATAAGCTCGAGAATATACACACATCTGCACACACAGACACGTAATCTTATGTTTCTCCTTTCCAGAAGGAGCATGAATAAAACAGGAGTGCAGAGACTCAGTGAGAAGCAGTGAGAGACGTGGGGTGTGCTGGCAGATCTCTCTGCAGCAGTGGCAGTGTATTCGTGCCACAATCTCCGTGTCTGGACTTACAGGATTAGCTCACTCTTGGACGATGTCTGCTCTGAGAATGCGCACTCTTTTGCTAACCTTTCTGTACAAACATGCTCGCACAGGCACACACAAACACACACACAGACACACACTTAGACACCAGTGTGCACATGCAGCTCCTGTACCCCATTCTTGCAATGCAATACACTTCCAAACTGTTTTAAAAAAGCAAATTAAAACACTTCATATGCTGTGCAGTACTTCCTAGAGTGGGCACTTCTCTCTTCTCTTTTCCCCTCCTTTTTTCACTCTTTCCACTTCACGTTTCTTTGCGTACTTCATTGTCCGTCTTCGTTATGTTTAGAGTGTGTTCTGAAAACCACTTCTTTGACCAAACATACAAATGGTACTTATTTATACAAAGCTGTTTACTGTCTAAGATTTCGACTTTGCCTTTCCTTTCCTAAACGATGTCCCAATATATTCTATAAGAGTCACCTTTCCTTAGCAGTTAAACAGCTCAACCAGCTTCTATGATAGGTCCCACTTAGACTATTTGACTATTTTCCACATTTGTTTCTTCTCCATCTTCTTTATTCTCTCATGTGTCTCCACGTAGAAGTTGCTTTTGCTTTAAATTGCCATTCATATCATTTGCATGTCTTTTATGGACTTACTTTTGTTCATTTTTTCCTGACTTTAAAGTTTACTTTTATTTGCTTGAGCACTATATTACTTTTTACCTCTTATCACTCACGCAAAAAAAGATTGTAAAATGTGGTCATTTCATTTATTTCAAATGCTATAATTTTCTAAACAACCCAATCTGATCTGGCACCTTTGAAAACTATCTCTATGCGGTTTTTGCTTGATATTCAGTGCTGCTTTTTGCAGGTAAATTAAAACTAGTTTTACCATTTGAGTGTTTGAAGGTGAAGTACTTAATGTGTTCTTCATCAGGAAGCAGTTGGAACCGACTTAACTCAAAGGAGCAATTTGATTATTTATAAGAAATAAGACATCCTCTCTTTTTAGGCAGTAACAGATTCTGTTGGTGGATATATCAGAAATCCAATTCCGTGCCATTCCTCCTTAAAAAATATTGATATCAGTAGTAGACCGAAACCTTGTGTGTGTGTCTATCTCCTTGCTCTCTTAGCTGGTCTCCAAATCAATACTTCAAAATCTCCAGGGTTTCTTTGCCCTGCTAGTGAAGCAGTTATGAATTCTGAAGACTCAGCTGACTGAACCTCTGACCCTGAAAAACGCCCACTGAAAAGAAATGAATGCTGCCACTATGTTATTTCAGTCGCAGTAAACAAATGGAATGTGGAATGTGGAAAAAAAATGCAATACCTCTCAGTGCTTTTAATATTTGATTCTCTTGAACGACCTCAATTCGCAGAAGGTCTGGAAGAAGAGCCTTATTCCAAAATGAGGTATCCACTATTTGGAAAAAGTGGTGACACCTACCCTGAAAGCAAGACTGATGGCAAAAGCTAAAAAATAAAGAAAGAAAGAAACTGTCAGACTTTTTAATGGATAGTTTGTTAAAGACCTTGGCTGAATGTAACTTTTGCAGACTGGTGTGGCTACAAAAAGACGTTACTATTTGTAAAAACAAAAAGACATATTAGGCCCCAAAACCTTAATAAGCTTTATGATAATTTTCAACAGATTCTAAGTTTTAAAGGTTTGGGCTACATTAACTGCATTTCAACATAAACTCAACAATCAAGCCTCCTACTTCCAGCTGTTTAAACTTTAAAGAATATGTATATACAATTCCTGTAAGTTCATGGTGTTTTTAACTTGCACAATAAGAAAAACAGAATGAAATATTCTTATTTGTTGTGTATGTGTATCTGTGTTTGACTTTCCTCTGGGTCTGCGTGCAGCTTGGCTCACTAGTTTTTCAGATAAGAGGAGCAGTGAGAATCCTATGAAAGCTTAATGTGCAGCTTCATATTTAAAAGGAAGTGCATTAGGGGTTTTGTGCCCCCATCAACCTTCTCACAGCAGAGCTCTCCTGCCTGCAGCTCTGCTCAAACTCCTCTCAAAGCCAGCGACCCACCAGATCAGTCCACCTCTGTTGCAGCAGTGAAATTTAGTCCTGAATAAATGAGTTTGCATTTAGTTGCAAAGTCTTTTTCTCCTGCGGTAGCATGGTTCAAGTTATCTAACACTAGAACAAACCAGCTACTGGAAGTGAAAGTAGTTACAAAAACATATATAGAGTAGTTAACTTTTAGGTCAAACAGACTGTTTATGTTTAAGTTTTCACCTCGATTAGATTTTTGATCCTGCATGTTTTTGAGGTTGTTTCACTGCATTTACTGTAAATATGCCCGGTTTACATTGATTTTTTTTAAATCTAAAATTCTCTCGCCTTCAGATTTTACCTGTTGCATTTTGCATTTTACAATATCCATCAAATGACGGTTTCAGTGTTTGCTAGAGAGAACGAATCTCCAGTAGAAGGAGAACTTATTTGGGTGATATTTCCCTGATTACCTTCACAGCAGAATTATCCCTGTATACACACTGACTCAGAACAAAGTGCCTGCACATTCAGTTCAAGCAATGTCAATGGTTTCCCAGCACATTATTCTTTAAAGCACCATTATTTACTTAAAAACTTTATGAATATGTTGTATTCAGGAGGCACACTTATGTTTGTGTCTTTTCCTTTTCTTTACTAAAAGCTCTTGGAGTTTATGTCGGGATTTGAGACTTTTAAAACCGGCTATATATAGCACCTGATGTGAAATACTGGATAAAGCAGCCTACCTTTGTTTATTTATTTATTTATTTATTTCAGTCCTGAATCATGGATGGAAGTGCTCTAATGTTTCTTCCTGGCTATACAGGATGACAAAATAGTCATGTCTCATGTTGTGATCCATTTTCCAGTTGGTCTGCTGTTCGTTTGGGTGTTGTTGTTCTTCTAAAAATGCAGTCAGGCTAGCAGCAGGATCCCAGAGCTTGTTTGAGGTGGCTGTGTTTCCTGTCATTAAATCCCTTTTTGTTGTTGTCCACCTGGTGGTGTAAGGTCCAGATTGCTCCCAGCTTTTCTTCCAGTGGATGGTCCGAGCGAAACAGGTTATACCAGTTTATACTTGCAGGTTTTCACATTTGTCTTGTTTGATAAGGGCGATTGCAGAGTTTCAGGAAGGACAGTCATTTCGCATCTCTCTCTTACCGCCGATACAAGAGCATTCATGTCTCATTATTGTTTCAGACCTCAGATGTTTTACATAAACAGAACTGGCTTTTACGTGACAGAGCAAGGTTAGCTCTTTGTTTCCCAGTGTGTTGATTGAGGTAGAAATACAACAGTGAATAACAGTGAGAGAAGATAATGACAAAGGTAACAAAAGGTAACAATGAAGAAAAAAGATGCTGTGAATTTCTGGTAAACTCAGGCACTGACAAGTGTAAGTTCTGAAGACTGTGTCGTCTCTGCATTTCTTTCTTTTGCATTTTAAAATTCCATTATAAATTCTATTGTCGTAGCTGCACGTAGAATATCACATGCTGATGCACCCTTCACTGTATTTACATTGGCTGTTATCCATGCTAAATAATTGCCCATATCTCCATGCTTTGCCATCTGTCCATTTCTGTCTCGTATTGCTTATTAATGTGCTGGAAGAACTATTAGCATTCTTCATATGTGAGTAACGCAGTGTCTTTGCGCCCCCCCCTCCAAATTTGTTTTTAACATGCACTTTTACACATTTTTTTTTTCTCTGTGTAACTTAGAATGATTTTTTTTCCCGATGGTGATTTAGACCAAGAATGAATTCGTTCCCTCTGTCTCTGTCTCAGACACACAGTACTAGCCTCACACTCAACGCTTCCCTCGTCCTGCATCATAGTCTCCCAATTACTCAGAGTCAGCGTGGTTCAACGCAGAACAAAGGCTAATTTGAGGCATGTCACTAGCTAATTTGTGACATGTGGCTAGTGCTTTGAAATGATATCACACATAGCCTGTTGAAGCAGCTCTCCATTTTGATCTCATTAGCAGCCTAGTTGCATATTGGTGCTGGCCTCACTGTTTATCAGCTCCATAAAAGAAGTCGTTTGCGAAGAAAGACTCTTTAACAACTGATCACATTCTGATTTGTATATAATAATTATCTTCAGTCCCACATGTGGTCATGACCGCTATTTATCTACAAACAAGGAAAAAAGGAAGGGCCTTTAACTGAAGGCTGCTACTAAATATCATAATATTTAACGACATAACCGTGGGAACATCAGCTAGTCAAGTACATTTGGCTAGTGTAATGAAAATCCACCTAGACCTACTGTATCAAAATTAACTGTCAGTTCGGTATTATAGTAACAAAACACCTCTGCTATGTATTCACTCGGTTTACACCCCACCCACAGCCAACCTCAAGATCATAATAATGAGCAAACATTATTAACATTAAAACAAGAGCAAACATACTTCGTTAAACTACCAAGTGTCTATTTCTTGATTAATAGATCACTTATTCACACTCAAGCAAATCCAGGAAACTTCTTCGGTCCCTCTGAAGTGCTTTGCATGTTGCAAACTTTTCTAATCAGCACTGATCTGAAGAGCTAACCTTGCTGTGTGGTTCCAGCCCACATAGCATCGTTGGTGTTTTGAGCGTCAGTGGATATAAATGTATTTCGCCAGACGAGACAGGTTTTGTTCTTCCCTCTTGTTTAGCTCAATAGGCTCTGTAATTAGCTGGCGGAGTGTGTCTGGGAAGAGGAAGAGCACAGAGGCCTTGATACCCAGATGTGACCATGAAAAGCATTTTCTTGTTAAGTTTTAAAGACTAAATGATTGATGGATTTCCCCCCACGCGGGCCTGATGACCTTCCGTGCTCTGATCTGAGCCTGCCTTGCCCTGATTGACTCCTGATGAAGTTTTGATTTTTAGTAATTTCCCAGTGCACCTCGTAGTTGAAGGAGAGGTAAAAGGGTTTTGTGAACAGGTATGAAACTATTATTTTCAGCAAGAATATACTGTAGGGGTAATGTTTAGTACCATGCATTTTCTCGCTAGAGGTTGTTCATCCACATATTAATATTTTGCTGATGCAGATTTTTGCTGTGTAACTGTTGTGATCCTGTGTTCAATACTTCATGTATTGATCACAGCGAGGACATTACGTAATTACACAAATTCAGTAAAGTTTTTCTTCTGCAGCAACAGTATAAACTTTGCGTAGATTCTCTTTAATTTACTTTCTCTTTCAAATACAAAGAAAACTGATTCCAGGCTTTTGAGTGATTAATTAAAATGAACTTTTTAGCCCTTGTAAAATTAAAAACCACGGGTTTTTCTTTCTATATAATACATATAGTGTTTGTTTGTCTCAGCGTATTAAAGTTTTGATCAGATTTCACATCATCAAACTTTTACCATCACAAAACTCATTAGAAAACCAGGTGTGAATGTGTGTGCATACGTGAGTGTGTGTCTGTCAGTCCTATTAATAAAAACCCATCAGGAAATCCGAGTGAAAGGATTTAGACATTTGGATTACAGACACTTAACTTAGGGATTTAACACTCGCATAGTCTGAAAGCAGCAAAATCATTATTAGCTGTCTGAATGAAAGGTCACTTATATAGAAGATCATAAAAATGGATTCTCTATCTGTTCTTTTCCCAATCTGCTTTCTTTACCTTTTCAAAAAAAGTTTGCTGCAAAAGGTTTATGCTCCAGTGTTTTACAGCCTTCTAAATCTAACTTTTCTAAATGTCACTCTCTATGGGCTTAAAATATGACACGTTGATGGCTTTTTAATTGGTCATTAATTGTGCAGCTACTGTATAACTATAGTAATTAATACATGCAATAAACCTATGTTATTTTTCTGTCAAAAAGGTGGTCTTTTAGTCTTAGTGCTGCCATAATTTGCAGATGTTTGCAGGTGTCTCACCCTAACCACAGATAATTCTTAGCAGCACTGGAGCGCCATATGTGTGCATGGAAGAAGCTGATATTCCTCCACACACCATATCTATGGCAATGTCGGATATTTCTGTTGTTGTGTTTCTAAGCTCACACATTCCTCTATCTGTCACATGCTTCACGTTTCCATGTAAACACTCGTTCCTGTTGAGCTAATTCGGATGTTGTTTTGCTCTGACCTCTGTTTGACTGCTGTTGCACAAACACTGAACACAGTGTTCCTGACATCATGAAATGGGTGTCTTTTCTTACTTTAGATATTCCAGGTGTAACTCTTTGACCCGCACGCTCCAGCTACTGTATTGTGCAGTGCGTCACTGTGGTGAAGGAGTCGCTGCAGGTTTTCCAGTCACAGTAAATAAAACATCCTCCCCATAGTGGTGAAATATTGAACAGAAGAGGCACTGAGATGCTTGTCTTGTCTGAGGTAGGGGGGGGTAGGAGGGCCAGGGGGTTGTGGATGCAGAAAATGGAGAGGAAAAAGCACCATGGCTAGGGTGAAGCAGTGAAGATATGGGTGAAAGCGCATCACCACAGAGAATTCAGTTGGAAGAAATGGTTCTGAAAGACAAATATGATGGGATGGTAGTAGAAGCTGATAATGGACTGTAGTCAGGGTTGCTCTTCCTTTCTGTTTCTTTTGGTTGCTCAGATTGAAGAATTCATACATAAACTGTGCATAAAACAAAGTAACTGCAGGTCATGGTGACTTTTCTTTTGCCTTAGACACGTATGGCCTCCTCCTTGTTCCTTCATTAAGCTCCTGCTCAGTCACTCTCCATAAGCTGCACACAGCCTCACACCAAATATCACACTACACTATCTCCGTTGTCACATCACCACTAACACATGCCTGCAAGGCTGCACTTGCAGGAGAAAATAACATAATTCTCTTTGTGAGTGTTTGCACACGTGTAAAAGGGAGGGTTGCTATTCATGACATGGGCTGCTTGCTTGCTGGTGTATTTGTGGATTTTTGCTTTATTGAATATGTTTGTTGATATTGGATCTCCAAAAGTTTTTTTTTCTACTCTTGCCAAGTGCCAAGAGCATCAATATGTTTTAAACATCTGGCAGTTTCATTGTATATTAAGAGATTCTGTTATTTCTGCATAAGTTGGTCTTTGTTTTAGAATAGCTCATTCTTCAGTCTGGAAAATATAGTAAAGTCATCATTAATAAATGAGATAAAACCTCCTTCAAACCTAAACATTAAATAATCTTATCTAGCTAAATAATGTAGCTCCATTAACAGAAATTAAATATTAGCCACATGAAGTCAGGCCTTATCTGCCCCTGTTATAATTTTCTGATAGATGTAAGGCCACTTTTTGTTGCTAGCATTCTGTCATCAGGAAAAACAACCATCGGGGTTGACTAACACCTTACCTCACATGGTTCCCTGTCTCTGCGTCTGATCTGTCTGATCCCTGTACACAGTAAAAGTCTGGAAAAGAAGCAGCATGAAAACAAAATATAAACCTATTTTATAAACATCAAACAGGTTCCTAACAGCAGACATAGCTCTTCTCCTGGTCGCAAGTTATGCTGGTCCATCCTTGGCTTCTTTTCATTATCCTTCATTTGTCTTTACTTTTCTTAGATGTAGTATTGGACCCCATCCCAGCTGGTAATGGACTCTTATGCTAGATGTAATTACCCACAATACCATTTAGGTGTATAATTTCATAAATGCACAAATGTTAGTGTTATAAATTATCTTTATTCCACAAATTAATGTTTTCCATGATATTCATCCTGAAGGCTGTTAGTATCGAATCTATAAATGCCTTATATTAGTTTTTGCATCTTATGATAAGAACCATGAGTAAAAGCAGTTTTAAAGCATTAATACAGGTCCTCTTTCACACTGTCAATACCTCACATAAAGCTTCTGGTAGCCAATATGATAACACATTTAAACCCTCAAAAGAATCAAGGTGTGTGTGTTTTCTGTTCACTGGTATAGGAATATTGGAAACATTCATCTCATGCATGAAATTAAAGCAAGCCATTATAACTGGTATCCTGCTCTACCCACGGCTCTCTATGATGCCACTGAGAAGGAATCCCCCTAAAATTAAGGCTGTGAATAAAGTTGCTCTACCCCCTTTGTATCCAAATACCTGTATGTATGTATGTATGTATGTATGTATGTATGTCTGTATGTGGAGGCAGCTAAGCAGAAGTGGAAGGAAGAGAGGCTGAAGTTACTTATTTAAGAGAAGGGATGAACTATGGAACTGCACCAAGGCCAAGGACAAACAAATAATTCTCAAGCTATGCTTCAGAGTTATATTCATATTTATTCTTTTCAAAACCAGTAGAAATTCTAAATAATTACAAGGTAACAGACTTCTGGTATACAGATGCAAGTATATATAAAAAAATATACCCACTTCGTGCACACAAAGTCAAAAATATATTTGTTACTTAAAGAAAATGGAAAAAAGTAACTGTTGGGGTTTCCTGCTGTGTCTGAATATGTAATTTTGTCAACCCCTTTCTGTGCATCACGACTGCACCGCAGACACTAATTACTACTTTTCAGCTTGGAATCACAAAGGAAACTACCACCTATAACAAACCTTAAATCAAATGCCTCAATTATTTCGATTGGCATTTGTATGAAAAAGTCGCTTCACTCTGTGTTTTAGATATTTTAAGTTGTCAGTCAAAACTCAAAGTGCAGACAGAATAGATACAAGAAAAAAGAGAGAAACGTTAATTATCACAACAGTTCAAGACTCAACCCCTTCATGTTTATTTCATACCAGATGTTTGCATGAGCCTAACCTAGCCTAATCTACCTTTGTCATAGGAATTGTTTTCTATGCACATCCATGGTGTGACTCAAATATGAACTCTGACCCCAGATCTCACTAATTTATCGTGACTTAAATATTCTGTGGCCATACCAGAAGAAGAATTCATATGCTACTTACAATATTCCACACAAATATCAGATTGGTTAAAAATGATAAATTTTGCAGTGTTTTTACATCAAAAGGTCAAAGGTGAAGTTTAGACAGGCACTAAAATGGAAACTGCAGTTGACCGGTTGCCAGAGGCATACAGTTAACCCCTCTGTCCAGGGCAAATTTCACCCAAAGGAGACAAATAAAGAAACTTTGACTTTAAATAGTCAAAACAATCTAACAATTCAAGAACTAGCAGATTAGAAAGGGGTTTGTTCAACAAGGTAAAGTGAGCAATGTGTGAGGTGTAATGGGCAATACAGCATGGTTAAATTATCTGTTTATTTATTTTTAGTATTTCTCAGAAAAATGATTAACAGACTTCTAACAGGTCAGAGATCAGGGCAGGTGATCTACATTGCAGAGTAGATGCAATATTTCATGACAGGGTCTTAGTGTCTAAGATGCATGTATAGAACTCATGGTATTGCAAAACCGAGGTTCTGAAATATATATATATACAGTGGGGCAAAAAAAGTATTTAGTCAGCCACCGATTGTGCAAGTTCCCCCACTTAAATGATGACAGAGGTCAGTAATTTGCACCAGAGGTACACTTCAACTGTGAGAGACAGAATGTGAAAAAAAAAATCCATGAATTCACATGGTAGGATTTGTAAAGAATTTATTCGTAAATCAGGGTGGAAAATAAGTATTTGGTCAATAACAAAAATACAACTCAATACTTTGTAACATAACCTTTGTTGGCAATAACAGAGGTCAAACGTTTACTATAGGTCTTTACCTGGTTTGCACACACAGTAGCTGGTATTTTGGCCCATTCCTCCATGCAGATCTTCTCAAGAGCAGTGATGTTTTGGGGCTGTCGCCGAGCAACACGGACTTTCAACTCCCGCCACAGATTTTCTATGGGGTTGAGGTCTGGAGACTGGCTAGGCCACTCCAGGACTTTCAAATGCTTCTTACGGAGCCACTCCTTTGTTGCCCGGGCGGTGTGTTTTGGATCATTGTCATGTTGGAAGACCCAGCCTCGTTTCATCTTCAAAGTTCTCACTGATGGAAGGAGGTTTTGGCTCAAAATCTCACAATACTTGGCCCCATTCATTCTGTCCTTAACACGGATCAGTCATCCTGTCCCCTTGGCAGAAAAACAGCCGCATAGCATGATGTTTCCACCCCCATGCTTCACAGTAGGTATGGTGTTCTTGGGATGCAACTCAGTATTCTTCTTCCTCCAAACATGACGAGTTGAGTTTATACCAAAAAGTTCTACTTTGGTTTCATCTGACACATGACATTCTCCAATCCTCTGCTGTATCATCCATGTGCTCTCTGGCAAACTTCAGACGGGCCTGGACATGCACTGGCTTCAGCAGCGGAACACGTCTGGCACTGCGGGATTTGATTCCCTGCCGTTGTAGTGTGTTACTGATGGTGACCTTTGTTACTTTGGTCCCAGCTCTCTGCAGGTCATTCATCAGGTCCCCCCGTGTGGTTCTGGGATCTTTGCTCACCGTTCTCATGATCATTTTGACCCCACGGGATGAGATCTTGCGTGGAGCCCCAGATCGAGGGAGATTATCAGTGGTCTTGTATGTCTTCCATTTTCTGATGATTGCTCCCACAGTTGATTTTTTCACACCAAGCTGCTTGCCTATTGTAGATTCACTCTTCCCAGTCTGTTGCAGGTCTACAATTCTTTCCTGGTGTCCTTCGAAAGCTCTTTGGTCTTGGCCATGGCGGAGTTTGGAGTCTGACTGGTTGAGGCTGTGGACAGGTGTCTTTTATACAGATGATGAGGTCAAACAGGTGCCATTCATACAGGTAACGAGTGGGGGACAGAAAAGCTTCTTACAGAAGACGTTACAGGTCTGTGAGAGCCAGGGATTTTCCTTGTTTGAGGTGACCAAATACTTATTTTCCACCCTGATTTACGAATAAATTCTTTACAAATCCTACCATGTGAATTCATGGATTTTTTTTTCACATTCTGTCTCTCACAGTTGAAGTGTACCTCTGGTGCAAATTACTGACCTCTGTCATCATTTTAAGTGGGGGAACTTGCACAATCGGTGGCTGACTAAATACTTTTTTGCCCCATTGTATATGCTGTCAATACTGCTGAATGCATGTGAACTTGTTGTGAAGCTAAAACCATTTTTTTTTAGATTTTCTGAAAACACATTGTGCATTGTGCAGACAATGAATAATCTCATTATTTATTTACAATCCCAAACCCCAAAAACTCAGGACGCTACGCAAAATGTAAATAAAACAGAATGCAATCATTTGCAAATCTCATAAACCCGTATTTATTCATTCAGTAGAGCATAGAAAACATATCAAATTTTTAAACCTTGAAAATGTAGCAGAAGAAAAAAAAGTGATCTACTTCACAGCAAAGTTTTCCACTTCACTTCAGTCTGTTTTAAATGAGCTTTGGCCGAGAAAAGATGGTGCTGTTTCTAGATCGTGTTCACATATGGCTACTTGTTTACATGACAGACCTTTAACTTGGACTTGTAGATGCCACACACGGTGTGTGTGAACTGTGTTCACAGACAGCGTGCTCCTGAACTCATGCTGTGATTTCCATGACAGAATCCTGTCTGTTTTTAATGCAGTGTCACCTGATGGCCTGAATATTATTGGATTTCAGTGTTTGTTTTTTTGTTCATTCGGCACATTCACGTGAATTTATATTTAAATTCTTCACAATTTTCAATTGAGGAACCTTATTCTGAAATAAGTCCACAATTTGACCCACACCAACAACCATTAAATCATGAATTAACTGTGATTAACCACAATTTTGTTGGAAAGCTGGTATCAGTTTCACTAGCTGTATGTGGGTCTGATTGCTGCCAGACTTGTTGAATCAAGAAATCACTTAAATAGAACCTGTCTGTAAAAGTGAAGTAGGCCAAAAATCAATAGATCATGCTACGATCTTAAACAACAACTGAGAAAAAAGCCATCGACGTCAGTCGGCTTGGAAAGGATTACAACGTTATTTCTAAGGCTATGGGGCTCCAGTGAACCACAGTGAGAGCCATTATCCTCAAATGGAAAAAACTTGAAACAGTAGTGAACCTTCAGAGGAATGGTTGGCCAAAATTACTCAGTACAACATCCAAAGAACTACAGGCCTCACCTCAGTTAAGGTCAGCATTCATGATTCAACAATAAGAAAGATGCTGGGCAAACATGGCATCTATGTGAGAGTTCCAAGGTGAAAACCACTGCCGACTAAAAAGAACACAAATGTTTATCTCACATGTGCCAAAAAACATCTTGACTTGTCTTTTGGGAAAATATTCTGTGGACAGAAGAGCCAAGAATCAAACATTTTGGGAGGTTTGTGTCCTGCCAAATCTGGTATTATACTGAGGCAGCATTTCATAAAAAGATCATCATAGCAATAGTCAAACATGGTGGTGGTAGTGTTATGGTTTAGGGCAGGCGTTGGCAACCTTTAACTTTAGAAGAGCCATTTTAGATCCTCCTACCAAACAACAGGACAGACAGGTGGATGATGGATGAAATTGGGAGAGCATTAATTAATACATTTGGGATATGTAATAACAGGGTTACGGTTAACCTTTATCCTAACCTGTGGCTCGTGAGTCACATGTAGCTCTTTAGCCACTGTTTTGGAAACTGTGACAGACAGACAGAAGGACAAACCGATAATTCTCCCTTCCTCTGGGGGGAGAATTGGGGTTTGGGGGGTGGTCTAGGAGCTTAGGGAGTAGTGGATCTTTGGCCTTTTGTTACGGATTTGGTCCCTGTAGAACCATAATACGAGCTTGGTTTGCACTGCGGGTACTAAGTCAGACCTATTCCCAGTGGGTATTGACTTTTCTAACCATAGTGACAGTCCGTACAAATAAAAAGATAAACAGCTTGCTGGGAAGTTAATGCAATTTTATTTTCTCTCTTTCTAAACAGTAAAACTTCAAAAACGGTGTTGCCTCTAGAACGTGCAGCTTGTTTATGACAGCTGATAAGTTTTACCTCTAGCTCAGACATTTGCAGAATTACTTCTGGAAATGCAAAACAACACAACAAACAAAATAGAAAAATTGCATTGTCTACAATGTTCCCACAGATGATCACACAAACACGAACACTAAAGCATCTGGTAGTTATATTGTATTTCGCTTTTAAGTGACTAACAGCTGTCCCCTGGTTGATTTCTAATTAGAAAGCTATTGATTACACTCAATACCAAACTTCCACTAGGCCTGATAAGCAAACACAACAGATGTTTCAGAACATCAATATGGGAATCATTATTTAATGAATGCCATATTTTCACTTAGTTTTAGTATCCCATTTCAAAACGTAAGTACCAACACATTCCTAAATTAATGAGCTGCAGGCAGCACCACAGTTTCAGACCAATATAACAGTTTTAACTTTTCTCTGGCAACTGCACAGGAAGCAAAAATAAAGTAGACAAGTGGTTGTCTGTTTTTAATTGTCAAATCTGCTATATGGAGCTTTTGTGTTTCATCTTTCAGCCCCATAATTATACCAGAAAAAGTGGATTTGTACAGTAGTTTAGCAAATATCTTACCTCCATTCTAATTTATTCTGTACCTTTTTCTACCTGAGTCTGGCAAATGTCGACCTGTATTTAGCAGCACTAATTAGATCAGTTCTGCAGCACAGGGGAGACAAGATGGATGTCACTGGTGGTTATATTTGTGCTCACTGGTTAGAATTTGGTAGTTCTATTTCCAATTTTGTTTTATAACAATCTTATCATAATAGAACTGCTGAATGTAGCCACTCAAAACAAAAAATCAGCCAAAGTTCCCAGTGGAGATGTGATATTATTGATAATGACAAGTATATTGATAGTAATCTAACATGCTTTTGTACGTGCTTGTTCATTATTTTATTTGTAAGTCAGCCTGAGAATACAGAAGAAGGTTTACCAATGTAAACCGCATTTTCATAATAGAATACAGATGGATAGACAAAGGGGCAGACGGATGGATAGATCAGATAGATCAAAGAAATCAAATCTTATTTTTTTCTTGCTTTTGCCACGTGACAGTAGTCTGGGGTCAAGAAACACATGGTGCAGGAGACTGCTTTTGATGTTGAGTGTTGATTTACAAGTTTTGACAGCTATTAAACATGCCTCAGGTTCAAAGTCATGCTTCAGCAGAGTGCTTTAGTCACGTCTCTGCCCCTGCGGTTCACCCTGAAGAGGGTCCCCAGTGCAAGTTCTTCTTCCCAACTGAGGAAAAGACAAAGGGAGGCATATGGCAATAGAGACACTATTAGGAAACTTTCCACTCAAAATCTCTGCACCCATTGGTCTTGGCTAACTTTTGATGTCTTAGAAGTACTGTTCAGCTCCATTTCATTAGTTCAGGCTTGGAGATAGATAGTTGGTCCTCTCTCCTGTTATGACAACTGTTATATTAACCAGCTGAACCTGCCAGGTGCATACACTGCTCTCAAAACAGAAACTCTTTTCATAACACACAAACATACCGCCTGACCATACTTGCACTGGATAATGCTGGTTTAAAAGTCACGCAATGCGATCTTGCTGAAATGAGGAACAATGTGATCCAATCACAAAACTGGTTGTGACTGCAGCTTTTCAATAGTCCCGCGTGACACAAGGAAATGGCATTATCTGTTAAATGGAACTATTTCTCTCCAGAGGAAATAGAGTTGAGGTGCACTGCCAAGACTGTAGTCAATAGCAGTCCTAGATAATCAACACAATTTATAGAGAATCATTTTGTTGTAGCAATTTTTAGGATGTGTAAACATAAAGATTTGTTTGTTAATTGACTTCACCTGTAGCGAAACTGCCTACAGAACCAGATTTCCATAAACATTATTTGTTTCATTTACTGTTTAATTATACTATTTATAATCATTCTTTCTCCTCAGTGAGTGTCTATACATGCATGTGTTCACACGTGCACGGTGCCTGTGCGTGTGTATGTGACATCACACTCAGCAACCCTCACTAAACCCTCTTATCCTTCCTCTGGGGGCACAGCTTAGTGTAAACAAAGGGAGAGAGCGCAAAGAAAGGGGGAGGCGGAGTGGATTATCATCCCTCTCCTCTTGAATCCGGGGGAGATCAGCGAGTCATTTACACAACATAATTCATTTAAGATGTATTATTCCCCAAAAACTAATGGACTTAAACACAACAGCTGTTGCCAGCATATGACACACTCCAGTCGGTTAAAGCAACCAATCAAGGCTGGGCTGTCAATGCAGTTTGGTTTTCCAGCATTGAAGCTTCCCCCTTTTGATGCCTTGGGAATTGCGATGTGTGTCTCTCTTCGCCTTCAGCCGTGAACTTCAGTTAATGAGCGAGGCAGAAATTCTATAGTGGATGTACTTATTTTTTACAGGCTCTTATACACATACACACCATTACCTCTTGCAAGCCAGCTTCCTAACAGAGCTCAAGTATATACATATATATGAGTTATCATCCTTGTTATAAATTTGTTGAAATGCCAAAAAATCATAGATGCACACACACGAATATACAAAGAAACCTGATATATATATATATATATATATATATATATATATATATATACATATACATACACATATACACACACACACACACACACACATATATATATAATATATATATATATATATATATATATGTGTGTGTATATATATATATATATATATATATGTGTATATGTGTATGTATATATATATATATATATATTATATATATATATATATATTATATATATATATATATATATATATATGTGTGTGTGTGTGTGTATATGTGTATGTATATGTGTGTATATATATATATATATATATATATATATATATATATATGTATGTATATATATATACATGCATATATATATGTGTGGAAAAAATAAAAAAAATAAATTATATATACATATATATATAATTTATTTTTTTATTTTTTCCAGCTTAGTAAGTAGCAGCAGAGAAACTTATAGTATTGCCCACCTTAAGAATAGCATTAGCGGAAATGAATGACTTAGTGGATGCTTTATTTTCTTGTTGCAATGGTCTTTTAGTTTTGCAAAGTGCTGAATTGTGTTGTGCTTGACATGGTTTCGGAAAACAGTCATCTATACTGAACTCTTTTTGTTTTTTGTCATTTTGTCTTTCATTTCCTCCTCCTGCTGGACTGACTGTTACTAACCGATGTTGTTTCATCATCAGGTAAGCAAACAATTTCCTGTACTCTAGCACAAGCCTGTTGTGTGACTTGGTTCCACATCACCTTGTATCCTTTGTCCTCTACTTGTTAAAACCATTTTTGCCTGACAGTTTTCTGGTGATACTATTTTCTTTTTTCTATATTCGGCCCTCTGGAATAAAACTAAAGGCCAAAATTATATTTTCTTGTTGGATATAATATAAAGCTATTGGATTTGCGATGCAGAAGTTCTTATTCTCTTTAAATCGAAACTTGCTGTTAACCATAGGGACATTTATATGTAATACCAGCTCTATCACCTTCTGTATTCAGACATAATATGTCATTTCTTATAGAGTTGTATTGTGATTGTATAAGATATTAGGGTCAATCATTCACAATACTGTATTTTCAGTAATTTGAAAACACCACCAGTGTATTCACAACATCAATATCAAATCCTCTGCTGCCACTTCTACAATTTCTCTCTAAAAGTTTCATATCTTTTGTTATTTAATCTTCATTTCTCCTCCATTGGAGTCATAATATTATGTACTTATTTTCTAAAGCCTGAATATTTTTTACTGAAAGTTGTGATATAAAATTGAAAACCTAATTTAAGCAACATACTTTAGTATTATTGTTTGGCACTGCCCGTTGAGCCTGTTGAGGCCGAACCTTGGACAGATCAAGCTATGCAGCTTAGCAGGATTTTCTTTCCTTTACTTTAGCACTGTGTATTTTTATTTAAAAACATAAACTCTATAATAAAAAAAATCAAACTGTCCATTTCATTACAACAAGTAGTTAGACCAGTGGTTCCCAAACTTTTTTTGCTGGGCCCCCCTTTGTTTTACAAGAAAAATATTCGCCCCCCCCCCCCCCCCCTCGCGCGCGCACACGCACGCACAAACACATCCTCCAACCACACACACCCATATTTTGCTCCATTGCGGTGTATTTCACACCTCAAACATTTAGTAAGCAATTAAACAAATACAAGTAATCTGCAGGTAGTAAGAAAATAAACTACTAACTCTTTTACGCTACGTCCACACCTACACGGGTGATTTTGAAAACGCAGTTGTTTCCTCCACACGTAAACGGCGTTTTCAAAATCACCGAAAACGGAGATTTTTTAAAACTCAGTTTTTGAGTTTATGTGTGGACGAGGAATACAGAGTTCGTCACGCAACGTTAAAGGTATATGCCTTTTTTCACGTCACGCTGTGCACCACGGTATTGTTTACAGGAGAGGAATTGCAGAATGGCAGCAAGTCAGATTAATAGTATTTTGTCTCTATCTTCAGGTTTTACACGCTTACATATACACAGGCAGTTACTGTCCCTCTATTTACAAAGGCAGAGGCGTCACGGTGTGATTTTTTTTTACATGTAGTTGTTTTTTTTCCTGTGTAATAATTATTCAACATTGCTATCAATACATTTTTCAAAAAAGGCCTCTCTGTGCAAAGTGGGTTTAAAAACATACACAACTGTGGGATACTGTTTATCCGTGATTTAGACAGGGGGAACAAATCGTGGCAGGATCAGCCTGATATTATTCGTATCCCACTGTAACTTTACTGTATAAAGAGCTAACATCTCCAACATATCAGGAGTAGTTAGTCAAGTGTTTGTGAACTAAAAATCAAGAATGTGGGATACTGTTTGTCCGTGATTTGAAGAGCCCAGCGCGTGCTCTCGATGCAGGGAAAACCAATTCTGCAGGGGAGACCTACCTTGGCACTTGTGCAGGTGAAACCAAAGGGAAGATATGCTTCACCATATTTTCTAGTCTTTGGCTTAGAATGAAGTTGGTTTGGAAGCATATTCAGCTATGCTTCATCTCCTGCTTTGCGTTTGTGTGGGCGCCCCGTGCTAGCAGTGTCCAAGCGTTGTTTTGTTTTTTCCCTTTTCATGCCACGCTCCCCCTGCAATGGCTCTGCGCCCCCCCTAGGGGGCGGGCCCCACACTTTGGGAAGGTATGAGTTAGAATATAAATAAACAATATGTCTGCTCATTATAGCTTGCCTACTCAAGCTGTTTACAGTATGGTGTGTTTAAATGTCCATAGGTTGTGCCTACAGGCATAAAAATGATTAAGGATACAAATCACTGTTGAATGTTTTTGAAAGTTAATCCCGTGAGTATGCACAGAGTGCCAGGTTCAAGCAATTAAAAGTACAGATCTTTAAGCTGACGTTCATTTCAGTCCTGTACATCTCCAGAAAAAAGCAGCAAACCGAGCATCTTTTACAATGGTATCTCAAAAAAGACGCACTCTGTGGAGTCAGAGTTAGGAGTTAGAGGTTACTGGCAAGCTTTCAGGGGTCAACCCAGTGATGGTGGCTGTAGTAAATATCTGTAATGGCCAATAATAAACAGAGAACATATAAGGTCCCTGCTATTGTCAGCAGAAAGCTTGGTACTATACATCATTCTAATGGCATCCCAAATGGACAATGTCTGCCATTGTCTCTAAGCACCAAAGGCAAGAGCAGCCACCACCTCTTTATCTCTTTAACTACCCAAGCTGTGGAGAAATACATGTTGTGGTACCTCATAAGATCTAACCATCCACCACTATAAAATCCTGTCCAATGAAAAGATCTAATATTAGTCCTGTGCTGCCAGTTTAACTAGCTTGCTTTAGTGTTTGATGGGACCAGTGTGTGAGAAGCTGAGCAGTAAATCTTCCCTCTGTTCTGGAGCTGTTACCCACCTGCACCTATCCCACCAAAAAAAGTATGGATTTAAATCCAGATGTCAGCAAAGGGTTATACTTCATTCAGCATGTCAGATGCGATATTACGTTGCATAATGTGATGTAATACTGTATTGAATTGTATTGCATTTGACTGCAATTTGTACATGGACGTATCTGTGCACTGCAGCCAACCAGCACACCATACATGTGCTTGTTGTAGACTGAAATTGTGGTGCACAGCCTGCCAAATGTTAATGTTTTTCTGTACTTGAAAATTCTGTGTTCCACGGAGGATACTGAATGTTTAACAGTGGCAGTGAGCTAAAAGAGAAGCTTCTGCACCCCCAGAGAGATGTTTAAGCTTAAAAGTCTATGTGTAGGTCTTTTCTGCTAGCCCTGCAAAAACCTGTGCCATCAGTGAAAGTGAACTGTGCATTTAAAAATGTATTATAAATGAAAGAAACCAGTGCTTTCCTGTTGTGCACTTTTATCTCTTAAACAAACCAAGTGAGCTATTATTGGTCACCCGAATAGACCGTAATCACAATAACACGCAAGTATGCAAATATATCAAATTACCTACAAAACCAGATTATTTTGTCATAGCGATACCTTTGTGTTGATATGACAATGGGTGTCTTGTTATAGCTTGTAAATTTGGAGACTAATGAGAAACTATATGCTTCTGTTTATGTTCAACATAATGAACACAGTGCTACTTTCAGAGTTACAGTTGACATAGTCAGCACTTCACACCCAACACTGACAACGATTTTTTCATAGACCTCGGAAGATTAATTTGTGGGGGGAAAAACACTGACAAAAAAGTGATGTGGAAAAACAGTAATCAGCTACTTTTGCTTTAAGTGGGATTCGCATCATCCTAAATCCAGCCCTGCCACAGCTGTTAGCTTTCTAAATCATTTCTGGATGAAATAACTACCGTAGCCCTAGTCAAACATAATGAAACTAACACTATAAAGCATTTCTGTTTGAATAGGAAGCCTCTGATTAACCATTTATATAATCGAACAATGTGACAAGTGACATATGAAGTTTATTTCACGTTTCAGGTTTCAGTGTGTTGACATTGTCACAGCGTGAATAGCATATTGAATATACATAGCACACGGTAGATGCTGTTTAATTCAGCATCTAACCATCGGCTGCCAGCGCCTGGTCCCTCATTACCCATCAGCCCATTTGCCAGCTGCCTCATCATTACCCATCTCCCCTGGCGGCCCCTGTCACTCAAAAGGCTTGGGAAAAGCTGGAAAGTCAATTAATGTGTGTTGCATGCAAGCATAACTGTCTGCCTGTCTGCTCGCCTGCATGTGCGTCTGTGGGAGCGAGAGAGAAATACAGCAAGAAGGTGGTTATGTGTAGAGTTAATAGTGCCTGGGTGAATAGTGTGCAGTCAGTACTGAAGGTGAATGATTCATGTCCTTTGAGCCATATTTTTGAAAAATGTGACCAATAATTTAGACCCATGCCAAATGCTGGGTAATGTGCAGAGGAGAGAGAGAACAACATACGCTTGATATTACTTTTATTTTACATGTGGCACACAATGCTTTGCACTTGTCTTTGGATTATTATTTGTGGTTATTTGCTTTCCCCTGAGCTCAGCCTGTTTTTGCTGTGTTTTCCTGTTCACTTGTTACTTTCTCCTTCTCCCTACCTGCCCGTGCCCATGTGTCTTGTGCCTGCATTTGGGTCATCTTTTGAATCAGACTTAGTGAATCAGTGCGTAGCTGCTATCCTTTCAAACAGTCACGTTAATTGTCCCTTACTTTCCAGTTTTCATTAACATTTTACATTTCTCAAAGGTAGTTTGTCTGTATGAATATAACCAAACACATTTTGTGGAATCCTAAATTCAATAAAAGAAACCTGATTTCGCACCAAGTTTTTGCATTTATTTGGTAGAAGTGTTTATGCAAGATTTCAACAAATGTACTGTAATCCCATTGCATCTGCATTCACAGGAATGCTGTGCTGCATACGAGCCAACCTTCAGTTGGCTGTAGGTTTCAGTGTTCTGAAAGGCAAAGCCTTCATTCTCCCGATAAGCAGTTTTTTGGTTTAGCAGAGAATAATAATAGTGAGAACAATCCTTTAATCCTCAGAATGAAAATTGGATTTTTATGTTAATCTGAATATTTCTTCTCATGTATAATTAAATCATCCCCTTTCATTTGCATCAGCATTAATCTGTAGTATCTAGACATTCCTGCACTTGCTTATGGACCTTCTATAGCCATATCAGGTGTAATCAAGTGAGTAGCGTGGTGAGCGTGTCTTATCAGAGAAAAGTTTTGCCTAGTTTTGTTGTGTGACTGCAAAAGGTTGCCTGCAAAAAGACTGCGCAGTGTTTCACTTTTTTCCCTTGAAATGTATCTGAAATATTGACTGTAGAGGGACAAAAAAGCAAATTCCTAAGAACAACAGTACAGTACATTCAAGTCACAGATATTTTGTAACCAGATGTTTTTGCCAATTGGCTCCATTTATGAGTAGCTGGTGTACCTATTTCAAATTCAGTGGGAGGTGTAGCTTGAATTTCTCAGGTCTAATGTGTTGGGCTAGGATGAAGTGCGTGTGGGCAGTTGAGTGTTTACATCATCCGAAAATGTCAAAATGGATGATACTGAAGTAGAAGCAAATGAACAGATGATAAGAAATGTAGGGGTGAGAAAGGAGGGAGAGAAGAGAGAAAGAGAAGGTTTTTTCAATGCCAGATGGAAGAGCAGTTGGCACCTCTCTCATTACTGTGGGGATAGATTTTCCTCTATCGCACCAACACACATACAATCACACCAACACACATGCACACACATGCAGAGCCACCTCCTGTCACTCGATACCACCTGCCCAGCACCTGGTCATCAAAGCAAGACCAAGGAGGGCTCTTATCTTTAGTTGAGGGAGAAAGAATTAGACCAATGGAGAAGGCGTAGAAGGGCACTAATGCCATATGCTTTCACTTTTGGTTCTTTATTAATGCCTTATTTGTCTGTGTCTAATTTATCAATTTACCTGAATCAGCTTTCTGTCATCTCATGCCATATTATATCTGCTTCTTTCTCTTTGTTGACGTCCAGACATGTAGATCTGTGTCACGCCCTCACAATCAAGGCAAGCGAGGCCTGTCGTGCCTGTGATAAATTAAATGTGACACAGATGGGTGGAGTAGTTTCCCCCTTTGATCCAAGCAGTGCAACAGAAGGACAGACCCTGACCAACACATGTCAGACAAAACTGTTGGGCACCACCAAAGATAGCTTTATGGTCCCATTGGATCTGAGCCAGGGGTTGAAACCACAGAGAGAGTTGGCCAGACACACACAGAATGGCACCATGGACAGAAACGAAACTGCAATTATTGAATTTGAGGAGTCACAAATTCTGTGGTGTATGGTAAAATGTGCGAGGGTGATACAATGCATGATTGTGTTGAAAGAGATGCACCAAGTAAATCATATCTGCAAGTGTGAACTTCTGTGTCTTAGCCTGTCAAGCTAGAACTCCTCACAAGCTAGTTGCAAGGTAACAGTGTGAGTCACAGCTGAAGAATGTGCAATCAAAATGCACTCAGCCTCATTTTCTGGCAGATATGTCACTCAAAAACGAGTAGGCAGCAGCACTGACTTGCTTTAGATTGAGAATTATCTGATGTACAGCAAAAAAGTGGATGTCATTATTGGCGTTTGAGAGTGTTCACATTTATTGACTCCCACAACGTACCCGGGCAATCTGGGGTCTGAACTTGGTAGGAATGCATTACATTTACTCCATTCTTTGTATTCAACATTCACTGTCTGCTCATCTGTCTACTGCTTGACTTCATTCAAACTCCTGTCAACTTCAGCGAGAAGTCAGACGAGATACGGCATTGAAGTCCGATACAAACTATGACGAGTACCACACAATACAATAACATACCATTGATCAGGATTGTGCAAGTTCCACTAAAATGCACTGACTGAAAACGACAGGTATACATAATACTGTGTCCAGTTTCCACATGCAGAGAAGGAGACAGTATGAATGCAAGGAGAAAGACTTCTTTTGGCACTTGAGATTACGTATCCCCCTAACCAAGCCCTTTTAGTCATAGGGCCCCAGTTTGCTACACCTGTGGTTATGTTAATGTTAGAAATACATTGTCATTTAAAATCACAGTTGTAATTGCCCCCATGGAGTGAATTCATTCACACCTGAATTTATTAACACTGGGATATTATGCAAACACGATTTCCTGACAGTCAGGAGAAAGTTTGTCAGTGCTAAAATATTCTATTGATATCACAATGGCTGTTTGATTGTAATGCATTACATTAATCTAAAAATGCACATGGCATAATGGCATACTCATGGCTTTTTTTTAACTATATCGACTTGAAATGTAATAGTTAATATGAGATTGTGTGGAGGGTAAGGAAAATCATTTTGCTCCTGCCCCTATGTGTCTGTGTATAATAGCCTATTAGAGCCTTGCTTTTAAGCATTGGTACTGCAGTACTTACACCAAACTGTCTTGAGTAGACCTAGGTCATGCTTGCAAACCTAATGAGAACAATGACCTTGTGTTTTCCATTTGGATGGGTGGTAAGTCAGTCTATCTTTGTTCCCCACAACCACAACCATCCCTCCCCCCTATGGACATCCATCTTTAAGAATTTCCCCCTTTCTTCATTCTTCTTCTTCCTTTTATTTCCCTGGCCATGTTTAGGCCTCCCTTTGACTCTCCTTCTATCTCTTTTTGTCTCTCTCGCTCTCCTCATCGTGTACTCCACTGGGCTCTGCACTGGCATCCTAAATACAATTACAGTCTACAGCTGAATGGAGAGGAAGGGTCCTCAGGGACCCCTAGAAACAGGAAATGGTCAGGAGGGTTGGACTGAGGAGGGAACGGCAAATCCCTAATTCAATTGGCTGAACCTTGGCAACAAGCCCCTGGCGACTCTTACTGTGGAATCAGTGGAATCAAACAATGCGGCTCAAACCACAAGAGAGATTTTCATCCACACTTGCAAACATACACACACACATGCACACACACAAACTCACACAAATGCATCTCATTTCCTTGTTTCGTAGCTCTACGTTTCTTCTTTTCCTCTGTATAGTCTTATAATGCTTCATTTATACATACTCTATTTGAACAAAAATGTTACACCATACCTCTTAATCTTTTAATTCAGTTGTTTTCAGTCCCTCTGGCGAAGGTGTATAGATCAAGTACTTAGCCATATCTGCCTTTGCAAACATTTGTGAAAGAATGGGCCATTCTAAATAGCTCAATGAATTTGAATGTGGTGCTATAATAGGATGCCAGTGTTGTAACAAGTCACGTCATGAAATGTCTTTCCTCCTAGATATTCCACAATCAGCTGTAAATGGTATTACTGCAAAGTGGAAGTGTTTAGGAACTACAGCAACCCAGCCATGAAGTGGCAGATCACATAAAGTTACAGAGCGGGAGAGCTGAGTGCTGAAGTGCATAGTGAGTAAAAGTCGGCAACGCTCTGCTGACTCAATAGCTGCAGAGCCCCAAACCTCCTCTAGCACAAAAGCTGCACCAGGAACTTCATGGCATGTAGCACCTTGATGCAACTCTTGTTGTGTTTTTGCGCTAAATAAATAAAATTCAGTGAATTGAATGAAATGGGGATAATGTGTAGGTGCCCCAGTACTTTTGTTCATATAGTGTAGGACAATGCTTAATTTTTAATCACCAATATAATCACAACTCTAACGCTAGCTTAAAGGTTCAGAGTTTGCTTCTTTGACTTTTTGTAGTCTCCCATCTTGCTGTAAACTCTATTGTTGCCCAGTTATCATAACTGGGAAAGTGATCAATAGCTGCTCTATCTGTCAACTCTGTTGACCTAGAGCCTAGCGTTTGTGAGTAATTCATGATTGTAGAGGAACTGCACACTCACACATGTTCAATACACTCACAAATATAGACGAAGGGGAAAAAAATCAATCTGTAACAACGCTAATCCACACTGTGGGTGTCCATCAGCAACCTGGAGAGAAGACCAGTCACCGAGGCACATGCGCATAAGCATTAATAACTAATATCGCGAGGGAAAAAGGCAGAAGTGATTTTATGGAAATCACAGTTTTGAGACAATTTCAGGCTTACTGGCTGTGCTGAAGACTACTTTGAGCTCTGTAACCTCAAAACACATCATTTTAAAATGAGTACTTTGAATGTCTCCATCTCTAGTGCTTACTGAAAAAGTCCCTAATGCAGTCATAACTGCAACCCTTTGTTAATGTCATATCATGTGACTGTAGCTGATGATCTGTGGAAAATAAACTGGAGTCATCAGTAAGCCCTTAAAAAACATTTTCAAAAGACTAAAAGCATAGCAAGTTCTCCTGTATAACAAAGGATTTGTTCGCCTATTTTGAAACCTCTGTGTCAGATTTCATATAGTGGAAGACAGAAGTGTATATAAAAAATGCATATTGTCCAATTGAATAACTCACCATCAGATGGGAACACATTGTGCTTTTTTGTAGCATAGAAACTGCCGAAGGATTCCTCTACTAACCATGGAAAAACAGGTGCACAGAAATAACTTGAAATATTTATTTATTTATTGCATCATGCTTTCTCGTCCTTCTCTCTCAGCTTTGCGTCTTCTGCTTCTTCCGCCTCTCTCTACCTCCTACTCCCTTAAGCCTCCGTTCTCAGATGTGGTTGCCTCTGTTGCTCTAATGCTTGTGTGAATAGTACTATTAGGCCCCAAAACCATACTGATAATTGGAACAAAGTGGGGGATCGATGCAGAGGGCACACACATACACAACAATATAAACAATCACATTTCCACACAAACACATACTGGTGCTTTCGCAGACACACAGTGGACTGGAGCCCTGGAATCAATACAACTCAAAGGCAGGATTTTCCTCAGCATTTACAATGCATGCTCAAGACAAGCTACTGTTGAACATTTTGTGCAACAGAAACAACAACACTGTGTTATCATTATTATTTGATTTGTTTTGGGGGGTTATCCTATAGAACTATGCACTAAAATTTATGCCGACAGAAAACACACATTAAATAGTAAAAGCTTTTGCTCCCTCAAGATTCGCAGGACTGAAATGCCTTGAACAGTTTCCTGGAGTCTGAGAATCATCTAATGTCAATATTTATGTATATATTAATGACAAAACGTGTCCATTCTTACAAATTCTAACTGTGGAAAAGCCTTGTGCTTCTTTGATATTTTACTTACTGCAGCATACACATATACCTCTACATTACTCTTTTGAAATGTGACACTACAAGCCAGTTTTCAATGGCACTGCTCTTGCTAAGACAGAAATAAATTCAAAAATCTCTATTTCTCTGTGGTGGAATGTCTGTCTTCATTTATGTGTGTGTGTGTGTGTGCGTGTGTGTGTGTGTGTGTGTGTGTGTGTGTGTGTGTGTGTGTGTGTGTGTGTGTGTGTGTGTGTGTGTGTGTGTGTGTGTGTGTGTGCTTTCAGCATGCATGGATGCACACGCATGTGTGTATTCCCCTAAATAAATGTCTTGTGTTTTATGGAGTTTTTCCTAGGGGAGGAAGGAGCAGCCAACTGAGACTAACAGGCAGGTCTAAGTGGAAGTGTGCTGATGTGTCTAAGTGGAAGCGTGCTGATGTAGGAGGTTACTACATCCATTAAAACAGGAAAGATATTTAATCATGGCCTTCAGTTGTCCTTCTTTGAGGGCAACAGCATCATAAATGTCCCTGTTCTTTCTTCCACAGGTCGCTTGTTGCCCTTTAAGCAGTAAAAGTAGCCGAGATGTTTAAGATATTAAATCCCTTTAATGTCTTTAGATTAATTGGAGCCTAATGGGCTCTTGTTTGCATTCTTTTTTTGGTTTTGGTTCATTTGAGTTCAAAATTGAGCCCAATATAAGGTTCATTAGATTTTATTTCTTTTATATCTTGAACAGCAAGGACCTCGTGCAATATACATCCTTTTCTCTACACATGAAACAAACACAAAGCAAGAAAAAAAAAGAACAAATTACTGATGTTATTCAAGTTTACTTATTGTCGAATTTTACAGTTGGGTTAAGGAGTCAGAAAAAATATGACTAAGTGCATGTATTTTCTATTATTTTTAATATCTAGAAATCAACATGTCCCACATGGTTAAAGGCGGCAAAAAGATTGAGTAAGTAAACAAGCGTTGAATATTCCTCCTATATCGATCTGATTAAACTGACACCCAGTTTTAAAATTACTGTCACATTAAAATTCCATATAAATAAATAGCCCATCGTTAGCCCATCACACAATATCTACACTCACATACTCAAATTCGGCTTCATACTTTTGCAAGTAATGGAAAAATAACCATCATGAACTCTTTCCTGTCGTCTTACAGCTCATTTAGTCGAGGATTGACCACATGCGTGTTGCTCTGCCCTTTGTTTCCTTGGTATTTTTAAGTCATTTGACTGTTTACAAGACATTTTAGAGACGTGCAGGAAAATGTCAACAAAAATCAGACATTTATCCACATTAAATACACAATTTCCTGCCCGTTTTCCTCCATTCCTATTGACTTCAGATCATTAGTTTAGGTTCACACAAGTTCACCTTTCTCAGTTCTTGCAGCGCACCTGAGTTCAGCTGCAGCAGACAGCAATAAACACAGTAGATATTAAAGGGCCGTTAAAAAAAGATTTATTTGACTGCTACTTGACTGCTACTTAAAGCTTGAAGTTATGTGCTTGAGACAGACATTTACAGCAGTTATGATCTCCCATATGTGAGATAGAAACCAAGAACAAAGTAATGTAAGCTTAGTAGTTAACATTATTTGTTTCTTTATGTGCCTGTGCGCTTCAATTTCTGTCATACTGATACCTGAACAGGCTTCCAACTTATCATACATGTAAGGTGCTCCTCCTCTTTTCATACAATTACCCATCATATTATTTGACACTATAGATATAAGGTGTCAGATCAATTACGTAAGATATGCAGGGTGTTAATAATGGCATCAACATGCGTATTTACAGATGTGCTTTGCTTATGAGGCTGTCAGATTCAACCTTGATTAGCTTTTCTACACTAAAAGTGTTGGGTGTGTCTTGAATTAATATATTTTTGTTAAACAATTATACTATATACTATATACTTTGTATATAAATAAATATTGATGCAGGTGGTGCCTCTACGCAATGTTGCAGTTGACTAATCCAGTGTAACGTTATGTGGGTTTAAGTTAATAAGACTAATAAAAATTAACAATTGACAAAACATAAAGTTCTTAAAGTTTGACGAAAATCTTCTCAGGAGTCATCACTGTCATCATAGAGAAAAAATAAAGAATAATGAAAATGAAAACCTGGAGTGAATCTGTAATAAGTACTGAAACAGTAGTGAGGTTATCAATATCAACATTTCAAATCATGTCAAAACATAGCAAACCATCTTTTCTTTATATGTTGTCATTTTTTTTGAGCTATTGCATGGTGAATGTAAACTAATAAACTAACATCACAAGGAGACTCTGATGTCTAAAAAAGCTAAAGTTTAACATCAAAATAACAATTATTAACCTTTTTATTTTTTATACTACAATAAAGAACATTTTTGTTATTATATTTATATTACATTTTGTTTACAATAATGAATAACAATGTCAATAACTGAGGAATGTGTTGTTTATAGTTATAAATATTAATATATATTTTTTATAAATAATATATAAATACAGTGTTGAATGTCCAGGTATTCAGCTGTTCCATACTCTAGAAATAAAACCATGAGGTCAGAAGAAAAAAGGCATAACTGCCGGTCACGACAATAGCTCGCATTAGCTTTGGTTTCATTTTCTGAAGAATGGCAGTCTCAGTTCTTGGTATCAATATTAAATACCATGGAGCCTGTGCACTGTGAAGTAGCATACAGTGTAATGGTTATATAACACCGTTAGAAACAAGTGTGAATAATTTTACTCAACAGGTTTGCCTATACGCCGTATTTTCTCAGCTGAAATTTAGTTTTGCTCTGAGTATATCACCAGGAAAGGAATTTGGGAAAGCATGGTGCTTTTTTTACAGACAGATTTAATCTACAACACCGAGCGTAGACTCCTCTATAGCAAATATAGCAACATCTGGTTGTAAACGTTACAAAACAAACAAATCATCAGCAGCAGTGCAAAAATCACAAATGACAGTGAAACTGAGCTGCTTCTTTATAAGAACTGAAGAATCATGGCAGTTTTGGTACAGTTAAGTTAACCAGCTATGCTTTTTAAACACTACTTATCCTAAAATTAACCTATCGGAAAACGTTTTATTTATATTTTCAGCAGATAGAGATGTGCGTAAAAAGCTACTGTATGTGTTTTTATAGAGCAGTGTCTTTCTAAGGTCATCTTGTCTGTGGTCTGTGGTGTCCTTGGCTGCTTGGCCAAACCATCACAGTTTATTTGTCTTTAGGTAATTGAAAGATTACAGAGATTATCCCACAAACCCAACTCCTGCTTTTGGAAAACTTCTACCTCTCAACTCTCTCTCTTGCTTTCTTTATAGTTCATCAGTCAATCAACCAGTAGACCGTTTTAAAAGTTAAAAGGTCTAAAGAGGATATTAATAACCAGTGCCTCTTTTTAACACCATAATCACTGTAATAGATTGTACATGTGTATTTTATGCAGATATTTGCATACTTCTGTCTACGTGTGTCATTAAAGCCTGGCTGCACCACAAGTCAGGATAAATTTGCATTTTGGTCTATTTTATCCACTTAAAAGAAATACAAGACAATAACTGTAGAATTTAGACAATGTCTTCATGCATATATTGGAATAGATACAGTTCTTTTTTGATATGGTAAAAGATTTAGTGGGAGTAGTGTGAAATTTTGCACATAAGGTGTGAAACCTTGTAATTCAGTTCTCTAAACAATAAACTGAAGTATAACTTTTATTAGATCCTGAAAACAGTAATGAAGTTTGGCAAACTCACACCTAACTGAACAATCCAAACGCGACTCCATTGTGCTTTAGCAATAACCTTGTCATTTCCGTGATGGCTGATTTGCTACGGTTGACAGGTGGGATTGTACCAAGTGAGCGCTTACCTCAGAGGATGAAAACGTATTCATTCAGTAAACCTCTGTGGATTTATTTTAGACTTTATATATGCAGTGGCCTTTTTCTAGAGTTACCAACTGACAATCACAGGTTGCCACCCATCTATGAGAGCATGGCTATGTGTCAGGTAACTGACATTTGAATGGTCTACTCACTCACTGTGTGGTGTTGAGGTGTCAACACCTTTGTCTGGACTTGACAGAAAGTCAGCTCTGATGGATATGACATTGCAGCTCCTTGACATTATTGCTCCCATTGAGAGGTCTGTAGGAGTCCACAGGATACAGGATACAGAATCCCTCTTTCTTTCTCTGTTTCACATACACACTCAGACACATAGCCACGTGCATTCACACGCACACTTGCGTGACGTGACAATACAGGCTCAAAGCCAAATCGCATAATCCTTCAATGATCCATCAAGTGTTTGAGCACCCATTGTGTCCTGACCATTAACTGGGCAAGGAGAGCATCTTTGAGATGATAATGTTGCCGCTGTCATTTAGCACATGGCCAAGACAAAATGCCAACTGCTAATCAGCCATGTGTGTTAGAGGAAGGGAGAGCACAAGAGAGAGAGGAACATTAAGGCTTTTCATAAATTCACATAGGCATTCTTCCTCATTATTTGTGTGGAAAACCTATCACAATCCAGCCCCAGCAAATAATTGGGTTTTTGTTGGGAATCTCGTAGAATGCAGTTAATGCTTCGTATTTATATAAACTTTCCGTCAGCCGTGAACAACTGCGCCCATTTGGCAAGAAGTGGACCACAATTAGTGGGTAACTACTGACAACAAGTTCCAGCCAAAGGTATAACTACAAGGAAGCTTGTTTGTATGTATTTTTTTTCTTTGTTCCTTACTCTTATCATATTATCTTGATTAATCTTTCAGGTCAGAAAGTACTAAAGTACCCTGACTAATCTTTAGTGCCAAATAATACTTTTTTGTAACCTAAGTTCATATCAGAATCTATGTAACATGTGAGAGCGAAGGTCAGAAAATTTTACAGTAACAAACTTTGTTTTGGGGAGATTTCATAAATTTTGAAAATTAAAATAATTTCCTTTAGTATTGTTCAAATACAGATCGTATTATCTTTGAAACAATATGCAGTACCTGCGTCCACTTTACTTGGAGCAGCACGTGCATGCCCACACAAATGTGCATCATGGTGCACTGGGATGTTTGGGCGCATTGTGTAGTACACTGTGATGTTGGGGGCGGACATTTAACAGATGGTGCCAGCTACCTCCCAGGATAGTAATGTTCAATTGTCTGTGTCCAATTTACACCTTTGAAATGGGCGAAGAAGACAGGGAGAGAGGACAGTGAGAGAAATGGTACAAATAAAAGCAGGTTTTAAAAAGATACATGGAGTGTATTTTTTTCTTTCTTTTTTATTGTTTGTAACTTTTTTAATTATCACATGGATTCTGTTCCTTCTTTTCCGAAGCTGCGCACACTTTAGCGTGCCTGTGTCCGCCTTCTTCTTCCCCCACCACCCCCTTAGTTACACAGCTCCCATGGACCCGTGCCTGCGGAGCGCTATAATAAGAGCGTGTTGAGGTCAACTTTAATTTGATGGGGAAAAAAGCAAACAAGTCACCATTTTATTTATTTATTTAGTTCAATTGCCACACTTGGAAGGAATTAGTTCCAGTTCAATTTGTTCAAAATGACCCAGATGAGTTCAAATTTGTCTTTGGTAATTGAACACAGTTTTTCTTTTGTTCTTCTGTAAATATAAGCTGAGCCATGAAATGGAATTATTCATAGCTCCCAGCTTTGGTTGGAAGGTAATGGGTGAAGCAAGGTGTGTCAGCACCTGGATATTTATTTTCCTTATTGAGTTTGGGGCTTTTTAATCATCTTTTTTTGTACCATACAGCTTCCAGTGAATGAATAAATAGTTATGTATCTAATGCCTGACTAAGTCGGAAGATATTAGGGAGAGAGTAAAATGCCTTTTTCCAAATACATATAAATACATTTAAAATGATAAATTTAACTGTTTGTCACGGGTTGTGTGTTTAACAAGTATATAGAAATGGAAAAGCAAGAGAATTGGTAAAAAGTAGACACTTTAGTCATGACTTTAGTCATGTCAGAGAAGCAGCTTGAACATGATACTACGTTCATATGGAAATGCATGCAATTTTAACGTCCTAAAAATATATCTATTCTGAAGATAAGCCTATTTCAAAAATAAAGCTTGTCAGGTTTTATGTAAATTGCACTGCCTGGGGTTTAGCTCCTGTGGGGAACCTGTGCGCTGCAGCGCTGCTTCGTTTACTACAGTAGCTTCATTAAAAACTGCTCCATTTCTCTGTCTCTCTGTCTTATGTGTGTTGATACATCTCATGTGTGCTTGCTCTGTCTTTGATTAATGTGAATCCACATCACCCACACTCACTCACTTGAGTTTTTCTTTAGAAACACCAGATGGATAATGGAAGTGCAATGAAATCTGTGGACTATACAGACACACAGTCAAGGTTAGCCATTTTTACCTCTGTTTACCTCCCTCTGTCCTCTCCTACTCCACTCTTCTCCCTGCTGTCTTCTTTTCTAGTGGCCTGCCCAGGAATAGAAGAATACATGATGCATTTTTGACTATTTTTGGAGAAGGAAAAGACACTTAAAACCATTAAGGTCTCGATCTGGGTGTAGAAATAAAAGCACACAACTGGAATACAAAGGTGAGAATGCTAAATTCACAGACTTGAAATATATCTTAGTCCTTTTTTTCTTTTCGTGATCCCGTCTTCACTCTCCATTAGGCTTCTTCCCGCTGATTATTGCCATCATTAGAAAGGGCCATTTGCACTGCTGTATTCCACCCATGCACACGCACACACTGACTTTTGCTTTTAAACATGCAATGGTGTGCAAAGAACAAAAAATGTTTCTTCAGCTCACAAAATATTAACCGTCACACACATGTGCTCACACAAGCTGCAACATTCATTAGGTGTAATAGCCCTGCAGGACCGAAGCTTTCAGTCTCTCTTGTTAAGAATCTATTCTCTTCTCAACCTGCTGGAAAGCAACTGTAACACAATGCCTTAAATAGAATGGGATATAAAGGTGATGGTTTGAAAATATGAGGTAACAGCCTGGCTATGACTGACGCATTAACAATCACAGGGAGCTTGTGCTGTTTGATGCCAAATGGTCCCTTGAGGGTGAGGCTTACCGGTCAGCTCCCTACAGAGACCCAGTGAGCACTTTGCCAATTTACCATCATTCTACCCTTTGTAAGGCAACACAGCACAAACATGCCTTTGTTCACTGACCTTTGAATAATTCAGCTCGAGCAAAATGCTATGACACATTTTTGATCAAAGTCTCACTATCAAGGGGAGGAGGCATTTTCCAGACGCTATGTGTTCCTCTCCACTGAGGATAAAAGCTTCACTCCACAACACAATCACTAACAGTAAGGATAAAATGACAAAACAGAAGATCCCTCAGAAATGTAGGACTGTCCATTTGTTTAAAATAATGAGAGCATCTGACGCTGGATAAAGCATTATTCCCAAGTAACTCTTTATTCTCTAGGGATTTCACCTCTGCGTGGGGTGAAAAATTGGAGCTTGAATTATCTGGAAGTTTTCCATGGAAATTTCCTGTCCCTTCACCCTTTGATAAATGGTTGCAGATTACAGGTTGGTGACCAGGCGTACAAATCCACTTCAAAGCTTTGTCTGGTGGAAGTCATTTGTTACCCCCAAGGCATCGATCACAATATAACCTCAACTTCTAAACAATTCATTTGAAGAAGCAGAGGAAACAGAAAGCACCTGCTGAGTTATAGGCTAGAGCTGGACTCTCCATCATCTAATGACAGTACCTGTTTGACAGACTGCATTTTTCTGCATATGCGAGCACATGTATGCATTTAGCTATGTCTATCATCCCGTAGCAATATGTGTTTGACTTTTCTTGTTGTTGAGATTCATAATTTTGTTACCGCCTTCGGCATTTTGCGGAAATTGAAATGTGCTTCTCGAGTTCAGGGGGAATTTCTTTAAGGTTTTAAATGGCAAAACTAATGGGCTGTATGTGTGTGTGGGTGCGTATTTGCAAACGCGTAGCTATATTTGCTTTCTGGAGTCGAATATGATCCTGGTCAAGTCTGCACTTTTCTTTTATCTCTCTCTGCTGTTGGGACTGTCCGTACAGCACTAGGCAAGCTACCAGAAATATGACTGCTACTGCACGCAGACTTGATAACAGATGAACATGTATAAATCACAACGCACAAAATCAATCAGTTCTCATTAAAAATAGTCCTGCCATTCTCAGAAGTTGCGACGCAGCATGGGATATGTCAATAGTGAGAGTAATAGTTTTAGAGACTGTCTGAATCCTGACAAACATTAACAAGAGATGCAAATTCTCAGTAGAAGGAACTTTACTCTTCCCATCATTTTTTTTCCTACTGGCAACACATTAATTTATTGGAATATGCAATTGTAATTACAGTCACATCTATCTGGGCCTTAATGGTGAGGCAATGATTGCTAGCTGCTGGCTCTTAATTGCAGTTACACTGTAAGTCTACATGGAAGTGAGGCAGATGTCCTTTGTTACAGTATATGCTGCACACTGTGCATTTGCATCTTATAAAAGACTCACATCACAGAGAGATGTTGTACTTTCAGTTATGGATTTATTTGGTTTGATTTATTTGGTTTTGCCTCATAGGCATGTATTTGCTTCCACATTATTACTGCCAGTTTCTGGCTTGTTATTACACAGTTACAAGCATTATTTAGATATAACCACTGTTAAAAGGTCATTATTTGGATATTGATTTGGTAATTGAGTAACAAAAGTTGGCCCTTTCCATGTTATTAGTGTCTTATTTCCACCTTATTTCCCCACTATTTGAACTGTAATAGAAAGTGCTGCTGGTTTATCTTCTTGTAAAAGGGGGAAATACAGCCTTTTTTAAAAAATATGTGTCAAAGTTGTAAATAAATTGATTATTTAGCAATGATTGTCAAGTATTACTGACGCTGTGCACAATATATAATGTTTGGTTTTAGCCATGTTTCAAAGCCTTCTGATTCAAAGCCAAACTGTTTGAGTTAAAATATTTAAGAAAAACCTATTGTTTGCAGTCTCGCATGTTAGGTCTTTGATGTTTAATATCTCAGAAGTGTGCTCCATTCTGATTCAACCTGATAGCTCCAGGCCTATTATTTGTCTAACAGTTTTTTTCAGTAAATGAAATAATGTTATATCAAACTACTCAAACCAAGGAATAAGATCACTAGAGATTTTGTACAATACAAATTGTTTGATGCTTCTGATTAGTTCTGGAGGCAGAGCTTTATATTTATGGTAGTGAGAATGCTTCATCTGAATTAAACCTTTACCATAAGTAGTTTTTTAGATTTACATAGGTTATATGTGTGCTTCCAAATGTGCAAGAGTGTGCAGTTGTAGTGAGCAGTGAATGTGTTGTTTTGTGTTGCTGTGTATGCTGTGACCTTTCCTATAGAACCGCTGTGAAGTCAAGTGACAGAGGAGCTGTATACCAAAATGTCCTGACATTAAAAACACGATGCCATGGCCACTGAATCCTTTTTCTAATATACTAACTCTAGATTGTGACCAGAGTGTGTGCATTTTTTTTATAACACAATAAAGTGTGGGGCTTTTTCGGTCTCACCTTCTGCACCACATCCACCACTGACAAAAGATTACCAAAGATGACTTTTCTCACTGTGTTGAATTTCTGTGCTAAAACTTGATCTAAATTAGTATTTGTTCAGTGATGAATCACAACATCTGTCAGCCAAGTTATTTCTAATTGCGTGGCAGATGTTCGTACAAAATCTTTATCACAGTTTTAACATAGTTGTCACGAACAAATTGCTCAGCACCACAATAAAAAAATCAATGAGCCTAACTTTATGTGGGAAAAATTTGCAGTTGAACGAACATATTAATGATCTATTGAACGCCGGCACGTGTCTCATTATTCTTTTTCATTTTTTTCATATATATTGACTGTACATGTTCCATTGCTTCTACTTCAGTAACGATCAGTATCATACAGTCGGTACTACTTCCTCTCTCAGTTATGCAGGTATCTAAATGAGAAACATCAGGTGGATTTCTATTTTAAAAACAATGTAAAAAATGATCTGAATGGAGCAAATAAAACTAGCTTAAATATATGCAATGCAATCAGTATGGCATGTACTGTATGTTGCATCACGCCTCACAACTTTTCTTCTGTGTACAATTAAATATGTTGCAGTTGGCAACAAACTTTTACTATTTGGGTTTTTACTTGCCCATGTACTGTATTAGTGTAAATTAGCTAACGAAAGCACATCACAACTAAAGCAGTCACATCACAAAAGCTAGCAGGTGGTGTGATTAGGTGGAAACATACATTTAATAGGGAAGACAAACATCGTGATGTGAACTGGATCCAAATAAGAACCACAGAATTACCAAAAGCTTAGACAAAAAGGGATGTCATTTTACTGGGTCACCTCTGTGCTCGACCTGTGCCAACACAAAAATGAAGCCCAAAGAGGTGGCGGTCTATCATCAATAAGTAGTGGATCCCTTGAGTTATTTTCGTTCCACTTTGCCTCTAGGGCATGCAGAGTCACAATAACACAGCATATGTTCTTCAAAGAGGTAGAAAAAGAAAAACTACACCTTCTTAGATTTCTTAATATATTTTCAAAGATACCCAGGCTTTCACAAATTAAATTCTCAACCTCTATTAAATCCCCACTGCATACAGCACTGTGCAAAAAAAAATCTTGAGCTACTACTCATTTCTTTATATTTTGCTTCCAGTGAGTCAGACTTGAGCAATAGTCTTGGGCAATAGTTGTCCAGGCTTTCTGAAGGTCTTTGAAAGGGTTTTCTTTACATTTTCCTTTTTCATTAATTTTGAGTTCTTGTGAAATAGGTGAGAATACAGCAGACGGCTATCCCTAACCCTGGACTGAAAATCAGTGGAAACAGATCTTATCTGGAGTTTTTAGTTCAAACCTTTGTTAGTATGTGCAAAAGAGGTCAGGAGAGAGGTGTCTATATCCATCTGTAAAACACAGTGGAGGCTCTGTCATGGTTTGCTGTATTTCAGCCAGTGGTGTTAGGGATCTTGTCAAAAGCGATGGAATTCTGAACACAGAAAAGGGCTGTCAGATTTTAATCTACCATGCATGTACCATCTGGAAAGAATCTGATTTGCAGCAGATTCATCTTTCAGCATGAAAGTGAACACACTGTCAGTGCAGAATACCTGGATAGAAATACACACAGTGGAACATTATCAGCCATGGACCGGCCTCCAAACTGTTTGGACCTCAACATTATTGAAGCAATAATGCTTCAACTATTTCTGAAGAGTCATGAAAGAAATCAACATATACTGATTAATAAAAGTAATAAAGCCATTATTGATAGTAAAGCTCGTTAGATTTGTACAAGCTTATATGCTGTATTTTCATATATGTTTGTATATGTTTCGATAAATCACTCCGCCTATTTCACATGTTCCTGCCAAAATACAAAGACATGTGTAGATTGCTGCCTTGCAGATAAAAGTGTTTAAAAAACACATTTTTTAAAGTAATGTACTGAACTGTACTGTACGTACAAGGGTTGGTCACTGTGCTGGCAAACAGAATGTACGCAACTAAACAGAAGCTCTCGGGGGCCAGATTGTTTGGTGCCGTTCACACATGGTCTGGTGATGGTGATTCATAAGATTTTGTTGCAATTTCAGAAAAAACAAATCTGGAAGGCATTCAATCTGGGACCATAAACACCGCTACAGATCATCATCTAAAGATGGAGCAAGTGTTATGAAGAGCATGTACGTGTCATCAACGTGTGTGCCTCGTGTGCCCATCTTTGTCTCTGTTTTATGGGCATTCGGTTTATGAGCGCATGATTCAACCGCAGACAGAGTATGTATGTGTAATTGTGTTAAGGAGTGGAAATCAAATATGCTAGATTAAATGACAGAACAAACAGATGTGTGTCTCTCTGTAATGGAAGAAAACATGGGTGTGGTAGACAGATCTAATAAAGCAGACAGTATGGTGGCAATAAGCTGAGTTAAGTAACCTTGATTCCATCTATTAACACTGTTTACCATATCCTTTATTACAAAGAGATGAATCGCAGCCCTTAGCTAAAGCAGTGCTAAATCAAATAGGATTTAAATGCATTTGCTGCTAACTCAAATGAGATTCAAATGCATTCACTTGATCGCTATTTTGAAGCTGATTATTTTGCTTTGAATAAAAACAGCCACGAATGTGTGTAGGGCCCTCTATGAATATGTCACAGTGTACATGTTTTTTACGCTCTCGTGAGTATGTGACGATTGATCGTTCTATGTACAGCCAAGTCATGAGGTGACAAAGAGTGTGTTAAGGTTTTACAGCAATCTGCTCACCGGTGGAATATTGGTTGGATTCCAAAGGGCCGGGAGTACATCAGACATATGGCAAAACAGCTGCTGCTGTACGAAAGATAAGCTAAACTCTCCATCATGCCATGTGACACCTCAGAGAGCCTCGCTGCACACATCGATCTCCATAGGCTTTTTACTGCTTGTCAAACTCTGAATATATCTGCCACTGTGAAAAAAGGTAGCCTGAGGGGATAGGCAATGCAGAAGGGCAGAGTAAGATGCAGGCAAGGAAAGGGTTAATCAGGAGGCAGAATAATTTGAAAAGAGAGGTGATACAAACTCTTGAATGTGCATAAGTTGAAGGAAGATGAATGTAGACAGAAAAGAGGAGGAAAACAGGAAGGATGTTGTATTGCAACATCCTTCCTCACGTCCTCCCAGGAGACTTATACCCCGAGGGAATACTGTGATCACCGCTATGTATGTGTGCATGTACATGCCTGTGTGTGTGTCACAGTAGGTGGTTTCAGTATGAACTATCACACAGTTTATTCATGACAGCTCCCTGCTGATGGATACAGAGACACCGAACAACCTGCTTGCACCTCAGTGCTTTCCTGTGTCACCAACATGCAGTCACTCACTTTTCATTTTCTTAGATAAAATGTCATTGTTTGCACATTGCTTAGACAAAGATCCTGCTTTAGATAATACTTGGAAAGAGGGATGGCATGCATGTGCATCCATCTGTTCATATTACAGTTAGATTTACACAGTTTGAAGAAAAAAAAACCCACCAAATGTCTTAAGACGTGATGTGTTAATGACTGTCTTTTGTAATAGTATATAACATGTATCCAAGAAGCATGAAGTTCATTTAATGCAGATTACTTTCACCCTGCAGGACAGACCCCATTTTTACTACGCACTGTTATTTGTGCACGCAAGATGCCATGAAATGAAGTTAAAGCTGAAGTGACATGGGTGGCAGACGAGTTCCAAATTAAAGCAGTTGAGACTCGATATAGACAGTGTTATTATCTTATGGCTATCACGCCTAGTTACACATTCAGCAGAGACACAGAAGCATACTAGAGTTCTACCAAGTCTGAAACCGTGGCCAAACAAAGTCAGACAAACTGAGAGGATTTACGTGATAGAAACACATCAGAAGGACAGTGTAACAAAATAAGGGAAGGGCTGCTTAATTGCTTCAACTGCACGGATACCACTGGTATGTTAGCTAAGCTTTGTGGTGAAAAATACTTTAACGGGTGTCTGTTTAGCAATTCTTTATTAAAGGCTTGTTTTGTGTTGGGGTAAACAACGTGTGTGTGTGTGTATATATATATATAAGTAATAGTAATTGCATTATTTAATGGTTTTCTAATTAGATTGTGTTCATTATGCTCGTAGTCATGTAGAACTGTTAACCCCCAGTCCGGTTAGTGTTGGGTCTGGTGAAATCTATAATGCAAGTTTTCAGGCATAACTTGAGCTTAAAGACTGCTGAATAATGCAGTCTGTTTTTCAGTCATGGTCCAATCTTGATTAGGTAATCATGAATATAATATTGTAATATTTATAGTTAAGCCCCATCCACATCCATAAAAGGGACTTTAGACATACACACATAATTAGCTTATAAATACTAGTTACTGATGTGGTAAAATTGTTGTCTTTCCCATTCATTTTCCCTCTCCATTTCATTTCCAGGTCAGTACACACTGTGCTTTACTCCCATTTATAGTGGCTTCAAAGTTGAGGTTAATTAAACATGGTAACTCCCTGTTTCTCACCACTAACAATTATTTTGTCACCAAATTTTTATTGACATTCCATTAGCATCGCTGTTTGTGCCCTCTCGAATATCCATTTCTGCTGCAGCCTCGGTTTGGTCCACCGACTGAAAAGTGCTGTTGAAGAAATATTCATAAATAAAGTGGTGTGTTGATGTGCTGAAGTAAACTCTTCTGAAGATGAAACAATGGAAAAAGAAGCGCTTTTGTGTGGACAGTATACACAAACAGCCAAACTTAATCCAATTCAGGTGTTACATCCTTATCTCTCTCTAGTGGATTCTCTCCAATCAGTATGAAGTATTGAGAGCGTGTAATAGGTGGCCATTGTGTAATCAACTGGGGATACTATGCTCACTCCATGGTAAAATGGGGGAATGAGAGAACGGGATGAAAAGCGTTTTATGCAATTTCAGCTTGACTTACAGAACTGTTGTGTCGGTTGCCTGGTAACTGTAAAACTGAGACGCAAGTGTGGAGATGCTAGTGAACAAGTCTCCCTCCATTTCTTTTTTTCTCTTTTCTTAGCAGCTTGTCCTTTATGTCTCCCTATCAGCCGTACACACTGTATATTCCTCCTTTGTTATGAGTGAAAAGTTGTAAAAACCCACATGTTTTTTTCACCTTTTGTCTGCTTTTTTTCCCCACAGATTTTGACTTAGAAAGATCACAGAGGCAAAGTTGTGACAGGGAACTCATACTTTGACAGCAGGCATGAAAAGCAGGGACATAGAGAGGTCAGACACAGCTAAAGGAATATTTCACAAAGCCTTCAGTCTCATGTAGAAAGCAGCCCTGGTAGACATGTAACATCCACTGCCCTTTTGTCTGTTGGGCCCTCTCCCTCTTGACCAGTGACACAACAACAAGGTGTGAAAATTTCAAGTGTCTGTTTGCGTCTGTGTGCATTTGCCTGATGAATATGACATATATGTTTCTTTTGTAGCACTTTTTCTTGCATTTTCTTTTGTCTTTCATATTCTCACTTCCCAACGCTACCTTGCGTCATAGGCAAGTTGTGAAATAGTACTAACAAAGCGTAATCATCTCTGTCAGCCACTGAAAATTGGCTATCAGGATTTAATGGCCCTCAAATATAAACAAAACAAAATCCATGTGAGAGTCGAGCGAGTGTACGGACTGTTTAGCAGCTGGTTTGTATCTCCGGGCCTGAATTCAAGGATTACTTTTTGCTCCCTTTCTGATAGTGAATTTAAAATTCTGTACGAAATTTCCATATTTGTTATTGACAGAGAGCGCGGTTTATTAATCTGTAATCGAAAAGAAACCACAATAATTTTCATAACCTGCAGACTCGGCACCTGCAGTGAGATTCTCTTTGTTCTCCCTCTCCCTCATTCTTTTTCAGGCCCTGTCTCTTAGAGCTGTACACGTTTTCAGGCTCACTGGAGGCATTCCAATAGATCCATCAATTTGGCAAAGCAGTGTGTGTGAAGCATAAGAGTCATTCCCTCAGGATACACACGCAAATACAAAGACACACACACGCACACTAATAGACAATCTATGTTGTTTATTTGCCTCTCCTCTGTGTTTTTACCCGCAGGATGTCTCAGAGGTGATGCTCATGTGTTGGTTAGGTCCTCTATGTTGTGGTTCCCTTTGTTTTTCATACATAGCTTTGCTGGCCTGTACTGAATAAGCTGCTAATTGAATACTCCCATAGCGTGCCATACACTGGTTTGGACACCATCCCTGTATGTCCTTTACTTCGCTGATTACAGCACTGTCAGTCACAGGATTAGGGATGGGTATTGATAAGATTTTCACGATTCCGATTCCATTTTCGATTCTGTTTAACGATTCGATTGTTTATCAATTCTTTTTTTTTAAAAAAAAGGAGAACACTAAGGTCGATTAGCTTAGAACTTTGTTTTATATCTTCTCTTTGAACAAGATAGAAATTTAACCTTCCTCTCGTGTTAGGGTCGGCACCGACCCATTTTAAATTTCAAATGCATAAAACAAATCACAAACATTTGTTTATTGTATCAAGGCTTTTTGACTTTGTCAGGAACCTCTATTTCTACAAAATAAAACAAAAAAAAATATTTTCACTAAATTATAAAATGCCCTAGTTGAAATTATGACCTTTGTGTTGTTAGGGTCAGTTTCGACCCAGGTATAATATTATGAGTATAAAGCAATAATTAAAGCCAAAACTGAAATCATAAGTGCACTGTCAGCTAAAACATTGACAGCAAGCTCCTCTCCTAATCATATGAGCTTTAGGGGATTCTTAATTTGCGTGTTTTTTGCAGTATACCTGCACAAAAACAAAACAAAATAAAGACGGGACATGTCAAGACATGTGAGGTGAATTCACTCATTTGAGTGGCCATTTGACTTCCAGAGTGCACATTTACAATTGGCAGCATACAAAAATGAGAAGAAGATTCACATTGAGCCAAGTTCTGCATCATATTTTTGGTGAAAATGAAGGAGAGGACACAGAGCAGCATAGAGATTTAGATGGGCAGGTTTCTAGGAGGAAGACAATGTGGACTATCATCCAGAAGACACAGACACATCTGATCATTTTCTGGGCAACGATGTCACTTCACACATTTGATATCATTTTGATTCAGGAGTCCTCAGATTTGACAACAGAGAGACCAGACCGAGGTCTGACAAGCTTGCTCCCATCAGGGATGTCTGGGAGAGATGGGTGCAGCTTCTTCCCCTGATGTTCATCCCAGGGCCAGAGGTAACAGTGGATGAACGTCTTGTCCACTTTTCGAGGAAAATGCCCCTACCGGCAATACATACCCAGTAAGCCAGGGAAATACGGCAGAAAAATCTGGGAAGCCTGTGATGCAAAAACCAACTATGGCTGGAATGTACAGATTTTCACAGTCAAAGCTGTGAGTGGCACCCCTGAGAAGAAACAATGAAAATGTGTGGTCCTCGATATGACCACTGGACTGCAGGATCACAATATCAGCTGTAATATTTTATTTTATTTTTTACCAGATATGACCTCGGTCATAAGAACTTCACAAAGGAAACTTCACAAATGTGTAGCTGTATCATTGGGAAGTGATAAAAAACCCACAATTACCCACGACTATAACCAAAAGAAAGGAGGAGTGGACTTTTTCTTTTTTTCAGTTTATATTAAAGGTCTACTGCTAAAAAACAACAATTTTTTTGTCTTTTCTTGATGTAAATATCTATGGGTCGAAATTGACCCGTAACACCATAGATGTCATTTTAGTAATTAATCTTAAAATGAAAAAAATCAATAAAACAGATTTATTTAAGAGATGTGTCCTATACCCCTCAGTAATAGTCAGGTAACACAAAAACCTTTTATTTATTAATATGATTCTCTTTAGGTTAATTTTACAATTTTTTTAATCGAAATCGAGGGGTATAGTGACAAAAAAAAAAGACCCACAGGCCCACACCAAAAGTATTAAAACCAACATTTTCATGGATAAGGAAGCCTAACAAGATAACCAAGAGATGAGAAACAAATTGGATGATCACTTATTGTTTTTAGTGTATTTTATAACTGATTTAATTCACGGGTCAAAACCGACCCCTCAACATAAGAGATGATAACAGAAAGCTAACACAAGAGGAGGGTTAAGAGTAACATGGCCTTACAAACCCAACAGTGAGATCTTAAGAGATCCACAGCCTACGGCTCTTCAATGGGGCGTCACAGGGTCCCCAGGAAAAAAAATAAAATAAAATAAATATTGTTCTGTAGCAATAACTAAGTATAACATAAATTATTCTGCAGCAATTACACAAGAATATCTAGTAATGTCCCTGCCTACAATTAAACACATTCACTTACCGAATGTCGGGAGCATCTGCTGTGGCAAATGGGTGCAAACCTTTTACCACAAACTTAGTCACTGCTCGGTGACATTCGTCTATCCTGGCCTGAAAGGAGATGCTACCGGTAGACTGCAGCGAGAACTGCCAGCATTTGAGCCAACCAGACTCTGCCTGTCTCTCTCATCATGGTCACCTAAACGCACAGTAATAGCAGGTTTTGTAATAAGGCAGATCGTGCTAACATAATATGCACTGTTAGTTGATTATTTACCTGCCGCATTAACGGGAGAGGACGTGCAAACGTTACCGCTGCTGCTGGGTTGAGATTCACGAGTCCGGAGCGGAATTAAAAACATGACATTCATTTAAGGTCATCGTGTGTTTTGTGAGCAAATGCTTTTGCATATTCGTAGTGTTTCCTCCCTTAAATGAAATATCTACTTTGCAAGTATTGCAAGTTGCCCTGTTGTCATCCGTTCTCGTAAAGTATAACCAAACTTTTGAGCGTTTGAGCCGCTTAGGCGCCGTGTTTCCTGCCAGGTAAATGACGCTCCGCAACGTGGTGATGTCATTCGGGGCGACTGGAATCGATAAGGGAATCGTTTGCAAAAATGACAAACAATTCCAAGGAATTGAAACAGTGGGAACCGGTTCTCAACAAGAACCGGTTTTCGATACCCATCCCTACACAGGATGATATGATGATTCACCTGTGTCGGAATGTGTCACTGCATCCAAACATATAAATCGCTACTATGAAACAAAATCTTTATTTTCTACCCAAAGTCAAATGACGGACGGCAGCACAAATCCACAACATGACACGTACAGTATGCGCAAACCCATATACTGTAGGTCTGGCAGTTAAAATACCAAAAGCACTCTTGCATGATCCACATGATGTGTCTCGACTAATTAAAAGGTGTCACACTCTAAGGTCTCAATTTGCTGATGAGCTAAATCAGGACATTCTCTTTCAGGGTTGACTGATCTGTGCGGGTGGGGGTTCAGCACTTGTGACTGACATCCGAGATAAAGACAATGCTGTTTCTGCACATATGCGACAGATGCAGACACGCTGTTCTTCCTACAGTTATCTAATCAGTTGTTCTGTCTTCTTTCTTTGTTCTTTTTCCTCTGTATTCTGACATCTGCCTCTCTTGCTGTCCGTCCAACCCCACTTGCCTACTTGGGGACTTCAGTGATGGCTTCAAAAGGCAAAGTTCGAGGTGAGTGGTGGCTGCTGCTGCTGCTTTTCCTGCTGTGCCTCAAACTCAACCTGACAAACCAATATCAGAAAAGAGACTTAACCTTTTATTTTAAAAAATTAATGGACGGATATTTTAGTCTATTTGCTTCTATTCTTTTGTGTGCGTCTGTGTCTGTGCTGTTGTTCCCTGACTATTTTCAGAATAGTCATATTTGTGTATTTGGGTGAAAGGTTTGTTTTTTTTTTTCATTTCAGATTTCTAATACAGGGTTTTGCCATAGTGGGATTTATCACTATCCCAACACTGAAAAATAATGTGGAAAAACTCATTTGTTTGAGAATAAAATTAGACAGTTTGTTTCAACATAGATTTTTAGATTTGTAAATTAGTACTAGGGAACGGGAAATCATTTAGGTATGTATATAGTGCAAAGACAGCCCAAGGTCATGCAATTATTAATCAGCTATTTAACTGTGTGATAATGTCCTTTGCCATTGCTTTTATTGGAAAGGTGGCAGTACATTAAAGAGATCCAAATCTTCTCCATCATCTTCTGTGTCTCCGCTATGGCAGCGAGAACGGATTATAGATCAAAAAGTGAGTCAGAGAGGAGAAGCAAAGTGTTTATTTGAGAGCAGATAACCTGATTTCATTCTGCGTGCCTCAGCAAATATGCTTCTCAAAGACTAAGAATTTATTCAACCGTGGTTATAATCCCTTTCTGTTTAGTTACCATCTTTGGCTAATGATTACACACACACACAACAGTCACTTCCTAAGCAGATATTTGATCATAATTCAGATGAAAGGATTGGTATCAGCTAAGGTTGGCATACCTAATAAAAACACTCAAACTGTATCAAAGCATATTTGGCAGAAATGAAGCTCCTTTTTTTTTTAAATTTTATAGATGTTTTGCAGTGATTATGCAATAAATACATTTCTTCAAGAATCATAATCTGAGCCAAACTTTTAAATTAAAGTGGCAGAACTTGAAAGTGTTTGGCTTTTATATAACTTGGGTTATTATGATGAGATCGCTTTGGAGCTCAGTCCCAAATTCATCCTGCAGCATGACTGTGACAACAATAGGGCAGTCAGAACCAGAAAGAACAATCCTCGACAACAAGAAGAACATGGCTCCCGCAGCAGATGGCATGAGCCCTGATCGCAACTTCATGGAGTCAGTATGGAATAGAGTGAATAAACAGAGGCAATCAAGACAGAGGAAATACGGCAAGTTGCTCATTATTTTAAATAAAATAGCAAATCAGCTCAGTTGAACAGCTTTTATCTTAATCGAGAAGCCTCCTATAGAAAAGTAACATTTTATAGAATTATTTCTGTGCTCAGAGCTCGTACGGACCTTCTGCACAGGTCCTTCCAGTGTTTGTTTCCTTATGGCGCATCTTAACATACAATGCTAAAAAGCTGTATATTACTAACCCAGTCAGAATGTAATTTCAAGTGAAGGAAGCAACACTTGTTGTTCTCAGAGTTTGCCTGCTGCCGAATGGTAGATTTGGTATAATCCTCATGTTAAAACCCTGTCATCGCCTTACGTCCTCCTTCCCTGCTATCCTCAGCTGTAGTGATAGTAGTCACAGGATCAGCATCACATTCCCCCTCAACACTTCACTACAGTTTTTTCTCATTTTCCCGCTGCGTCTGAATGCATAATGTATTTAGACCACCTCTTTCCTGATCAGCATCCAGCTGCGTATGTTTAACTGTATCATCTCTGTCTCACTCACTCTTGATTCCCTCCTCTCTTTAAAGGCTACCCTAACCTGACTATCATCCTTTTCTATCTTACCGCAGCAGTATAGGAAATCCATTGCACTCTTTAATAGGGGGAACAGAAGATGTGTAGATCAGAGTCGAGCACATGTCTCCGGCCTGCCTCTCTTACCCTTATAATGAGCCTACTGGTAGGAAAACATAACAAGCCAGATAAGATTCATGCTGATCAGTGGGTGGATAAAGGCTTAGCTCACCTCAAAGTATCGGTTCATCGGTATGTGTGCAACTGAAGGACTGAGTGGATGGTTAAGGGGGCCTTTATTCTTTTGTAAATGTATATATAGCATCGCCAATTACTGCATAAAGCATGAAAGATTAATTCAAAGATGTTTTTTTCTGTTCTTCTACTTTTTTCTTTTTTTTAACTTGTGGAAGTTTACATCGCAGTTATATTTCACAGTCAGCATTGCAAATGAGCACAAAGAGCAAAAAAACAGCACAAAAAATAAATATATGGCATTTGTATGTGCACAAGTGACACAATTTCTAACTAAATTTAATTAGTGTTTTTTAAACTTTACAAAATCATTATTTAGAGTGAGTCTTGTACATGCTTCACTTGCACTGTAACCACAACACAACACATAAATCAATTGGCCAAAATATTTACAAAGGGCTGCTGATAAAATACTCAAGTAGTCACTGATAAAATACTGTCTATATATTCTGTAGATGGCATGTGGGTCTCCTCACTAATTCATATTAACGCTGCAGTGGTGGTGTTTCTACAGAGTCACATCTGAGAAAACATCTGAGAATAATTCAGTGTGATCAAATGAATGTTTATTTTCTGCTCAAATGTTAAAGCTATTAGCTGCATATTGTAAATACACAATCATAACATCTTTTAATAAGTTTCACTCAATTTTCCTAAATTTCCTTCCCAGCATCCCAAAGCAGCAATTTTGGCCTTGTGGCCAAACCGCATTACTATAACATCTGTATTCATCAAGTGATGCACACTGGCCCAAAAGAATTCATTCAGTCAATGGAAAAAGAGTCAATGCGAAACTGAGTGTTAGAAACTCTGCAAAAGGCCTCTTCTCATTATGAAAAAGACTCACTCTAAGACATAAAAGATGCGCTGTTAACATCTGGTACTACATATCAAGGTCTCTCTCAGAAGCTGTGTCGAAGCTGTTTTTTGACTGGCACACAGTTTGGGCTTCTCAGTCTACTTAGCTGTAGTGCATATTAAACAAAATGCTAAAATCAGTCTATTTTTTTTCTTTCCATTTTTTATCTTATATCTATTTAAAGATAATCTTGCCCCGAGCTTTTGGAAGCACAAAACTGTGAAGTTTAGTACGTTTGCTGCAAGCCACAGGTTGACACCTGTTTTCTGCTTTTCCATACATTTCTATACACAACTACTGCAACTCAAAGAATACAAAGTCACAAGCAGCTCTTGTTTGCAGCCTACTCATGATGTACAATGAGTTGTTCACTTAGGTGACAAAAATTTGTAACTTGAACAATATGCATACCATCAGGAAAGTTGTGATAATTTTTGCAAGCATAAATTATAGCACACATGGGAAATTTAGTGTGGATCCAGGCTTGCAGATTGTTTCAATCAACCCCCGAAAGTCCAAAAAGGAAAACCTGTAAAAGCTGGAACCTCAGCACGGTGCGTGCATATGCCACTGGAGGCACACAAACATTTTTAAAATATATATCAGAAAGCTACAGGACCGGAAGACTTTTTGCAACCACGACTATAACCTTCTGATGTCCTTCACATGGACTGAAACTTTTTAGGCACTTCCATATACGCTGATATTATTAACATGTAATATAGCTACACATGTGAAACTGTTTCATTTATGTCACCTGCCTAAATTCATGGATTTCAGCATATTTCTTCTCCTTGTATGTCCCGTTTCTGTTTGTGTGCAACCCCCTGCTTGTTGTCCACCCCTCCTATAGTGATACATCCATTTTACTGCATTAAAACAAGTCGAAAATTATCACAGTGACACCCTGAACTCTGATGTTAGCCTACACAAATAAAACTGAGTTGACTTAATTTAAGTTATTTTGGGGGATTTTAAAATTCAATAAAAATAAAGTCTAATTGTTGTCAGCAAACTCCACCACATTCTTGTTCAACATAACACAAGGAAAGTTTTAAAGGGACATAGTATACCAGGAAATTTAATATAACGAAGTTGCTAAAACAGACAAAAAAAAAAAAAAAACAAGCAAAAGAGAATTAAAAAAAACATATAAAACATACATAAAACCTCGAAGAACAAAGAGAACTTTTGAATCTGATCTGTAGCAGGATTGATAAGGAGGAAGTGCACTTGTTCAATTTTGTATTTACATTTATTTAAAGTATCACTCTAGCTTGCTTTCCTAATCTTTTGAGACAGACGGCTCTCAAAGTTTAGGAGCATTAACGACAAAAACTGCATCCCCAGACAAAAAAACATTGGATGTCTGTGAAAAATATTGGCTGTCTTCCAGTTTGGCAGTAGAGGATCCAAGAGTACAAGGGCTAGATTTACTAACAGTCTGCGTCAGCGCAAAACCCTCTTTTGGCAATAAAAAGCAACGACTGGGATTTACTGAAGAGGCACAGTGTCAGTTTTGCAACTGACAGGTGTGGATCGAGGTATTTTTGCAGCTGGAATTATTGCCTATATATTTCTAAGAGTTTCCCTCTCGGGGCTCAAACTGTTTTGGTTCTACAGAAAAAGTGTGAATGTGTAACTACAGCAGTGCATGGTGTGCTGCCTGACAAGGTTGGCAAGTGGTAGCATGTATAATGAGGAAAGTAATGGACCAAGACACCTGCCCTGTGCAACGCCACAGGAAATGAGGGCAGTCTCTGTGGTATTATGTGCTCTACTAAATGAAGATGTGATAGTGGCCTGTCTCTACTCAGTATTCTAGTGTCTGAGTTCTAACTCTTCTTCAAAAGAGGCTGTACTACAAGTGTTTTGACAGTGGATTTAAAAACTCAAATAAAAAATTCAGTTAGTGCATTTCACAATAATAATAATAACTGGATTAAGTTATGAGATTTAAGGTTTTCAAATAGTGTGAAACAGAGACAGGAAAGTTTGATAAAATTTGGTGGTTTTATGCAAGGTAAGACTGTATGGAAACCTTACGTCCATGGGGATGCACTCTTCTCCACGTGTCTTCTCCACGTGTCAAAAATGTTAACTTCCCATCTATCCATCCGTTCATTTTCTGCATCTTACCCAGTCCATACTGCAGGGGCACCAATCAAAGCAAAGCTGCCCAGACCTTCCTCTCCCCAACCACCACGACATAATCTGAACTGTTGATTTGTAAGATCGGTAATCGTCAATTGGAGTGATTTCAGTGAAAATGAAAAACATGTAACTGTAACTGCAGCTTGTATCAGCCCTGTCATTGTGACTGACTCATAGCTGTGGCAAAAGTGCTTTGTGGCAAAGTAAGTCTGACACCAAATGATGAGAGCTGTTTCTTTTTTTCTTTTTTTTAAATTAGTACTTTCTGCCCACTGAATCTTGCAGGTCCCCCTGGGGTGACAAGCATTTCCCCAGATCCTTCTTAAATGAACAGAATCTGTCAACACATCACTACACATTAGAAAATCACACTGTGTCATGTTGATTTGGGGAATTTGGGGATTTTTGGTGGCAGCAGTGATTAGTTTGATTTCCCTAATGCATGCCACCCTAGCCTGCGATTATCCTGCTCTCACCCTGTATGAAAGCATAAGAGATGAAATCCTTCCTGTGATAAAAAAGAAGATGAAGTCAAGTACACTCTTCCTCCACATTATTTTGCAAGAAAACACAATAAATTTAATTTCCCTGCCCTTATGCTTTTATGATATTTAATGTGAATGACCTACTAAACCAGTAAACGTGTGGATGCCTGCTAATATTGCTTGGCCTTATATTCAAGAAGAAATCTAGCCAAAGCTTTGCCTTCATGGCCTTATAAAGTGAATAATTCAATAGATGAAGCTGTGATCTTACTATTTTGAAAAACACTAAAGTGAAGATAAAATTCGTGGATATTGCACCTATTACTATTACATATAAAGCACACAGCAGTATGTATAGCGCAAAAAGGGTACACAAAGATATGTATTTAATAGTACCTGCTTATATTTTATGTATAAATCAGGACTGCATAATTTTTGAATGTTTCCAAAGTTTCTACTTGACAGTTCAGCGAATTTAACTGTGTAAGAACTGGCTCTTTGATGGCTAGAAGGAAACATTTAAGATATTGTTCCTTTGTTTCTGCTCTCGACTCAGTTGTTTTCTTCATTCTCTCCTTTTTTTTCCTTTCTTTTTTGCATGTCAAAATATGTGCTTATATCCTTTCCTAATTGTCTTTTGCTCTCAGCTTCGTCTTCTTCTTCTTCTTGCTTGTTTGCTTTTGCTAGCTGGAAGAAAGCACTGTATGAAGTATTTATGAAGGCCTGGTTTACCTCCGTCATAAAACCGTGAGATGTCTGACCTTGGCTCAGAAAGGATAGTAAGATCCCTGGCCATTCTGGACTGAGCAAGCTTGAACTCAGGCAGCTTACATGCTGAGAATGGGCAGAGGTTTATATCTCTGCCCTTTAAATTGATGTGGCTGAATCAAGGGCAGAAAATACTGGGCAAATGGTAGAACTGTCTGGAAACATGTCTGGTCACCAATTTGAATTTGGGTTGTGGGCTTTTATAAATTTTGATGTGTAGGTTTGGCTCCTGAAAAGTGGCATCGCAGAAAAGTTCAGCTGTGGCAGGTCTTTGTCATCAAAAACAGAAACAAAAAAATCAAGAGGAGACACGTGAGCTGGCCTGTTTGTTTCTCGTAGTGCTTTGTAAACTCGAGAAACACCACTTCTTCCACAGTGTTTGCCCTTATATCATATTAAATGTTATTATTGTCCTTACATGAACAGCATGTGTTAACATTATCCACTCAGTGGAAAAGGAAAAAACATACACAAACAAACCTGGACTCTCTCTGTAACGCTGCTCTTAAACAACACCTAACAGCACCATGGAGAAGTAGGTGATATTTTGTTGATCTGACTCCAAGGGCCAAGTTGGATGTCAAGTTTGCAACGGCAGCACCAACAGCTGCCCAGTCTAATTACTGTATGTAAATGACAACAGCACTGCCGTAGCCAGCCTCTCTGGTGCCGAATAATTAATTTCATATCTCCAGATCAAAAATGACTGTCCTGAGGTAATTGTATGCTCGTGCTGAATACAAAGGTAGCTCCACCCTCTGCAGGGGTTGCATTCAATTTGCTCACAGCAAGAAACTTATCATTGTCAAAAGAGCAAGCTCAGATTAGAAATACTCACACGCGGGCATGCTCGCTTGCAAGCGCAATTTACATACGCCTCATTTGCCAAGAGAAAAAGAACAAAGCTGAAAAGTTAATGTTTATTCAGTTATAAGAATGAAAACAGAGAGAACCACTATAACCCAATTTATGACCATTTACATAACAATACCGTTCATATACGGACAGGTGACAGATTAAAGTAAACACCTGAACTGTAGACCCCTACAGAGAGGGGATCAGGTGGCTCTGTTATGCTGTGAGGGGCATAATGATGGCACTGTGTGGGATCACTTGCCCTCTTAGAGGGAACTATGTCAGTTCTAAGTGATCACTTTGGCGCTGTAGTGAAACATTTCAATCCAGATGGGAATGATCTCTTCCCGGATTAATAATATGATCTGTAGCTCACAAGGGGATCACCTATAAGAAACATCGAACTGAGATGTCCGACAGCACTCTCCACTGCCATCATCAAAAGCCCAAATAAAAGGCAAATCCACACAGGAAGCAACAAGCAGCAACAGGCTGAACAGGAGCCACAAAAAGTCAGTGACATACAGCGACTTCAGGTGACGGCAGGACATATAACTTGTGGTGACACAAGGTGGGCAGGTCCTGAGCTTCTCAACCAGCAATTATATAATAAAAATGAAGAAAACCACTGATTAGTAACTATATAACTTAGGCAACCAGACCTACAATATCTGCTAGTAACTGACAATCAGCTACAAAGTGATGGGCAATGAATGTGGGTGCTTCTTAAGGGAATATCTTTGGAGATAAAGATTACTAAACTTAGATATAGAATAATAGAATGTATGATATGTCAACTGTATAAATATTTATTGTCAGGTATTAGTTAACTGAAGTTTGGATTATACATTAGAAAAGGTTAGCCCCAAAACACAACTGAAAGAGGCAGAGGTGTAAAGATGATAACAACAATTAGAACTGTGTGAAGTCTTCACCAGCTATACAAGGTTTTAATGGATAAATGCACACAGGGAGAAAAATGGAAGGCAGATTTTAAATATTTCCACTTATGAGTGTTTTGGCAGCAGTGAAAGTCCTTTAAATCTAACTGTGCCTCCCTTTTCAAGCAATACCAGTCTAAATGCATTCAATTGTGTTTTTATTGCCAGAGATTTCACTTTGTCTTCTCTTTTCAAGATATTCAAAAGATAAATTACATATGGTGCTTTAGACTCCACTCATACACTTGTTCTTAAAAGCTGCTATATACTTTTTGTCACAGTGGTAATTACCCTTTTTTTTCCCACAGGAACATGCAATTTCATTTCATAGTGAACACTAAAGGCTGGCTTTTTATGCCAGGCGTAATAGTGTTATGAAATGTTGATAAATCACATTGGAGATGCAACATTGATTTAGGATGGATGTTGATAGAAGGCGTGAAAAAGGTCACCGCAAAAGAGAAAAGAGACAACGCCGTGTACGCAGCGTGTTCTCGAGAAAAATGTGTGTGAAAATTGTCACAGTTGGAGGGAGAGTCCCAGAGTGAGGGCAGTGAGTGATGATGCTCTTCTCTGACATGTTAACTTCTGTTCCAGGAAGTTACTAACCACATTTTGTGCTTCATGTGATCAGCCCTAACCTTTCCTTCCTGGAAATGACAGCGTATTCTTATTTTTATGTTCATTTTTTTCCAGTTGCGTGTTCAATATTTTTTCTGATGCTTTAAACGAGTGAAGAGGTTGGAGAGTTTTTATTCTCAAGGACGCTGTGACAGGATACATCCCTGGCTGATGAAATCACACCAGCTCTTGAGATGATAAAACTGTTGACCTTGTACCTTCTCTCCAATCACCAGGCCACCCTGCTGCCTGACACTTTGAGAATCACTCTGAAAACCTTGTGTACCCAGCTGCGTAGCCACCTGTGTAACCTTATAGACACTAACTGGTCATGGCAAAGCTGTCATGTCCTATGTAATCTTTTGCCTCTCATTCATTATCTTCTTAGTGGGATGCCTTTTTTAACAGTGAGCCACTTAAAGGCCACGCTTTATAGTGTCAGAGCATCTGAGAATATGCTTTGCAGGGTGGCTAAACCTTCGATGCGGTTTCAAATGCACATTTTTTTAACACAGGATTATTGGAAAAACATCAGCAAGTGCTCATAATACATATATTCTTGTATTATAACGTATAGCGATAATGGGAAATTCTTCTCTAAGGCCCTGCAGATCTAGTTCAGGTTCAAATGATTAATTGCTCTGAGCTTAACAGTTTAAATGCAGTTCTACTGTGTTACATTGTGGGTTTTATTTTTGTGCTTTTGACTATTGTTCTTACTTGCGGTAATAACATTGTGCCTCCTAATTCCAAGGGAGTCCCACAAGAGCTCCCACTCAGTATTAGAACTTCTCTTTTCCCAGTGCTGGAAATAAAATTAAAGTTTTAAACAAACCCAGAGATTAACCTAACTTGTGTGGACAAGGAAACAAAGGCAAGCAGAAAAATGTATACACATATTTATTATTGTATTTAACGTGGTAGATAATAGCCAGACTTAACAAGCTAACTCTTAGCTCTTTGCCAGTTCTCACATCATACTTTTCATAACCCACACAAATTATGGGCATGCTCTACTAATCTGGAATTGTCCTTTAAATTTTAAGCGTGATCCCAAGCCTGCAATTATCACTTGTGCATGACTGGCTTAAAGGGTGACTCGGCTAATCAAAACTGTGGCCTGCCTCTTCCCGTCCTGTAATCCTGTATTCTCGGCCATACATCACAGCTCTACAGCTCAGTTGAGCTCCAGTCCTGATATAAAGGTCAGTAGCTCCAGGCTGTCCATCTGTCTGCTGCATCTCTCTCTTTTTCTCTGCTTCTTGAATGCCTAAATAAGAAAGGTTAGTAGACTCGGCTGCTCTTGCTTGAAAGGTTATGTGGGGGAGCAGACAGGAAGCACCCAGGATACTCTTATATTCGTATCAGTGTTATTTGTCCAGTCATTTGCTTGGGCAAGAAGCGGCTGAATTGGCCCGTGCATTTTTCTATAATGCCTTTCATGTTTAGGCACTAAAACTAAAGTGGGAGCTGTGTGGGGGCTATAGCATTGGTTCCTCCTGTCACTGAAGTTACCGCAGCTTTGTGTGTGCATGCAGGGTTCTTTTGATGCTGCAGAATGAATTAAGAGCCAATCAGAGCCCACCTTTATGGTCATTTGTCATGGATAAGAATCTACAGCTAAAGTGTCTGAAACTTTTGCACAGTATAGTAAATGATCTAATTCGAGCTAAATAAAGCAGAGCTAATTTCATAATGTCATTACTTTATAATGTCATGTAGATGAGAAGATTGTTGACCTGTCTTAGCCTTAGCATGTCAGTCAAGGTGGAGGGCAATTAAAATGACCCCATTCGCCGTGACAGATAGAGCACAATTGAGCAACAGAAAAGAGGTAGGATCAAGATAAACTTTAAAGACTAGGGAGCAGCAGGAGACAGAGAGAATATGAAAATGAGAGACAAAGCAAGTGGAAATGCCACCCTTCAGGGATCAACTAGAGGAAAAAACGTGACAGAGCGGGTGGAGGGAATTGAGCGGAATGGATGTGAACTGGAAAAGACAGAGCAAGAAACTGAAAGTAGGAGAAAGAGTGGAGTTGAAGTGAGGAAAGGGCCTAAATTTAGACATGGAAATCAGGAGAGAACAGCTGCCTCCTTCCCTCAGGAGATACATTTAAATCAGGTCTGGCTGGCCAGAGGGGAGAATGGAAGAACCTACTCCACTGGCCAATTAGGCGCAAAGAACACTACGCTGTTCTAATATAACCATCATTGTGGCCCCTTTGGCCCTTTCAGTCCCAATGGAAGTGTAGCACCAGACACTGACGCAAAGCATAGACAGAGGGATCCCCGGACTATTGTAGATCTGTGTAGGAGAGGAGAGGAAAGAAGAGGAGAGATGAAATGTAGAAGCTAATAGTTTAGTGTGTCTAGCCAAAGTAAACCTATTGCATAAATATCTTTACATCGGCCTGATAGGCCAGTGTGCCTCTGCTACCAGTCAGTCACTGACCAAATAGCTTTACACATATCTAATTCTGGAAAGGAACTGCAAACCAACTTATGGTGAAAATGTTATGGTATGTGGCAGGCTTTACGTCATTCCATGTTGACCTGCAGCAGGCTGACGTTTCCCTCTCACACAATTCTGCACTTCGTAGCAGAAAACTACAGCTCTTATTTTGTTTCGTATCAACATGCTATGCAAACACCCATATCAGTTTAAACTGCATACAGATTTGAATAAAGCTACATTCAAAACAAAATAAAATGAGGTGTGTTACACAACATATCTACAACATAGTGCTAACGCAACGCCGAGTAATTAGCCAGGGTATCCATCTGTTTCCTTGTTGAAGTAGCTGTTGTTAAAAAATAGTTTTATCAAATTCCAACAGGATAAGCTCAGTCAGTACGAGGCAAAGCTGCAAACTAGCATTTTAAAGGTGTGATAAGAGAGCGATGTGGGCATTTAAATGTATTAGGTGAAGAGTCACACTGGATCTTGGGGTGTTATATTTTGAGATGTGATTGAGCGGGCATAAGTTAGCCATGTGCACTGGTGTAAACGTTTTTAAATGTGTGATTTTACAAACGGATAAATGTTTGAATTTAAAGAAAACAAGTGATTTTCACATATCGATCAGATTCCGTTGGTAAGACTTAAAAATTTGGGGCCCAAAACCAGTGAAGAAAGTTTGATCTTTTTGCATCGTAGTCAAAATGTATTAGAATCATAGCACAGTGACTATGTATTTTTTTACACACACACACACACACACACACACACATATATATATATAACTGATCATTTTCTGATATTACAATTCTGATGCTGTGATACTTTTGCATTTGGTTACTCCGTAAGTCTTTAGTGAAAATCCGAATGAGCGAGCCACATTTTGGAAACGCTCATTTTCCCCCAAGACATACGTGGCATTTTGCCATACTCATTAAATCACTCAATTCCTCCTTGTTTGTCATAAGCAGATAATTTGGAAAACAAACTCGTCTATTATATTTTAAGATATAAGTGAAGAGTTGGCAACACAACAAGCAAGCGGCTCCCCAGACACATCTGCTGCGGTAATGAACTAAAATTATATTTTGCAAAATCTCACTCACAAAACATCATTGGTACCACCGGGTATGGCGGTTAACCATTAACTTCTCTTTGTGGCCACCACAAAGGAAACAAAATGTATCACACTGGGCCGCATGTCGCTCCACTGCGTGAGCGAAAAAAATGAGAAAAAGTAAGTGATTTAAAGAAAAGGAGTAATAAAGAGAGTGAGGGCAGGCGCAGCAGAACGGTAAATCGCTGGCAGATCATGCCTCATGCAAAACTTTCATGAATAAAACATATTTCTAGCCTCCCATAGCTCACATCCATTTTTCCTTCGTTTCCCTCCTCTTCCCGCTCTATCTCTCACACGCATGATTAACCTCGGGAGGCCTTAATCAACACTGGAAATGACCCGTGCTCCATGACTTACCTCTCGCTTCCTCTCTTTCTCTCCTTCACCTCACCTTCTCCTGTCTCCGCACATCCTTCGGCGTGGGTTTCCCCTGCCTCGTCTGCTCGCCCAGAAGACAAAACAACGTCTGCGGGTTTGTTTATGCTACCTGTGCAATAATTCTCCATTAGCAAAACTCCATTAGCAACGTTCAGTGGATATCGTGGCGTTTAAAATCTCACAAATTTGAAATATTTTTTTCGCCTTATATATGTTTTTTTTTTCTTCAGTGTTTCCTAATCCTTGCCTGGGGAGGAATGGCGGTTTAAGACGTGAGAGTTAGCTGGGGATGAATAATCTTTCTTACCTAAGCCGTCATTCACACAGTCTTTAAAATCTGTCCTCCGGGGATGGGGACAGGGATAGATTTATGGTTATTATTATTTACTTCCTTACTTGCTCCCTCAGCCTTCACACTAAGGCGTACGTAAACACGCATGTACACCCACACGAGCAACAGTGTGAGCTGTCCAGAGTCCTGAAAACTGGCAGGCGGCTATTGATGAACTGGCTCCAGAAGTGACCTGTCCGTGGTCCTGAAAACTCCCTCTATTCAGCTTAGAGGTCACCCAGAACGATATCACTCAGTTGAGCTCTGCGATTCTCTCTTTGGATGCAGGCTTAACACAAATTAACATCCATGCATGCACATGAGTCCACAGAGAACAGTTTTTAATTGGTCTTCCCTGTGTAGCTAAGGTTTCAGGGTTGGTACCGCGGGCTAAATGCCTCCTGTGTGTTCAATGTTAGGGTCCAATTTAGCACACAGTAGTGACTGGCCAGTCTGCCTGAACATTTGCTTTGTAATTAGGCTGTTAAGCTTCTTCTTTTTTTTTCAAACACACAAGACATTTTTGTTCTTCCCTTTTCTTCCCTAGTGAAGAGCTGATTTACTCCTCCGGTGATATTAAAGTATTTTACTTATTTTACAAGCATCCTTATCAAACAGCTGGATAAAAATCAAATTCCCCAGTTTACTTGCAGAGCTTCTTATTTTATATCGCCGTCCTTGTGCTGAATTGAAATTCATCAAGAGAATTTAATTACCAAAGCACCCTTACAAGTTGAGCAGTCGCATATGTGCCATCTGTCTGACTCTGTCTGCCCCTGCAGCTTTCTCTGTCCCCCACCTGATGCATCCACATCTCCTCTTACACGTTTCTCGTTTGTGTCGTGTTGCAGGGATAAGCGGACAGTATCCTCTGGTTCAGAACGTGACTGTGACAGAGGGAGGGACAGCGAACCTGACCTGCCGTGTGGAGTTTAATGACAACACCTCCCTCCAGTGGTCAAACCCAGCACAGCAGACCCTCTTTTTTGGGGACAAGAAAGGTGAGTTGGAGATGGAGCAGACACCAGCCACCACATGACAGATCTGGTTTTTAAAAGTATATGTTGGGTTTGCAGAGGAATGCATAAAACGGGATTGAATCCTTTTTTGTTGTTGTTGTTGTTGGTTGGACATTGACCTAAAAAAAACAAAATATCGTACTTTTTCTGTGTGTCTGTCTCTGCTGTGTCTCAACATCTGTCCCACATTTCTTGAGTTTGTGTTTTCATGTCTGTGCAGCATGTTCTTTCACACTAAGGAGAAACAGATACACTTGTGTCCCAGCTGCTTTTCATGATGTTTTTTGCAAAGCTTCCCTCTGTGGATGTGTAGTATGCCGTTGTTATTACTCTTTTACTTTGTTACTGTTCATCCTTACACACATGGATAGACACACATTGCTACAAAGAAGCCATCAGTGGTGAGAGTAGATGTGACCAGCTCTATTTTGAACAGTATAACCAGTGCTAATTATCACCTTCCATTTGCAGTTTAAGGGCTTTAGCTTCTCTGTCAGTTTGTGTGCAGTTTGTTTTGCTTCACTGTAACGGTTGTCTGTGGTGAGTGATTGGAAAGTATAACTGAATAAGGTAAGTGGGGGTGTAAAAACAGGCTAGTGCATTTTTCATCCATCCTATCTGGCATTTCAAGCACAAGCATGATCAGTGCAAACCTTTGATCAGATTAACCACCGCCAAAAAAAAAAAACGATGTGGTGGATCAAATCCGTTTTTATTTTCTATAACCCCTCAATCTAAATTTAAAACGGTGCTTAAAAGGTTTAAATTGATGTTCTGCTCAAATTGGAAGATCAGATCATCCCACACGTTCTGTTGGTGCTTAGGTCGTACCAGCATCAGCGTCTGCAGCACACAGTATATTAGGAGTGATGCAATATTGTTGGCTCGTGTATAAGTGAGAGCAATAAAGTCGTTGCTGATATTCAAAGACTCATTTTCACATTTTGTGGTATAGCCGTATAACGCAGAAGCGAACAAAAACACTTTGGAGCTACAGTGAAATTTCATAGCACATAAAAGCGTCAGCAATGAAAGCCACATCTTTGTGAGAAGTGCCTAAAGAGTGACAAGCAAAAAGTACAGACTTCACTTAAAGTGCGTGGGCGAGGAGCGTGTTTAAATCCAGTTTAATGATTTAAAAATGTTGAATAGGAGAGATTTCACACTTTTTTATAATAAGAGGTGTTAATATCCGTTTAATCAAACTCGTGCTTCAAATGTATGGGTTTGTAAACATTTTGCAACTGTGAGGATATTCTGCAGCGTACAAACAGAGGAGAGAATGTTTAGCATTTTGTTATATAGGACTTTAACAATCTCATCAACACATCCCACTTTCAGGGAAGAAACAGCCTGGGAGTGATGTGTCTGCAGAGAAGATTCAAAGCTCTGTATAAATAACAGTTTATATACCAGAGAGCTGCATATTCCCACACAGACATTTCTCCATTAAACAAATGCAAGCCCTTGTTATCGTTCACACATTCACCGACGCACGCAAACGCAATATCCCGCGTGAATACACAAACTCTAGGTGTGGCAGGAAACTGCCATTGTTTTAATGGCTAATAAGTACAGAGGGTTTATTCCTGACCTTTTACACCATCTTCAGTAGTGTCCCCATAAAGGGGATTCATGGGCCTTATTTAGTTGGTTCATGGCTGCTGGAGTGATTGTGCCCTGCGCATCTCTCAGCTGTATTATTTGAGTGTAATAGAGTATGAATCACACTCTCTTGTAAGTGTCTGGATTAAGCACATATGGGATTTACACAGTCTTTTTCCATTATCCCGCTGCCCACTGGGCATCCGTTTGGGTGTTCATGCACTGTACGCGTGTGTGTTTTCTGTGTTGTTGTTGTTTGTATGTATTTTTGCATAGGGTAACTGAATGCATGCATGGGGCAAAGCATTTCAATTTTCAGTCATTCACGTTTTCACTTACCTGCCTTTTTTCAGAAAGAGCAGCGGTAAAAAGCTGCATTGAACATCAAATCCAACAGGCGATGTTCTTTGCAGGTTATTCCATATCACACCAGGGGTCGGGCTTGGGGGTCTATTTCATGGCATTTCCAGTGCAAGGCTCTATGATTGGAAATGAAAAACCAGCCAAGGACTTTCTTATTATCAGAAAAGCAGGGGGATGCTACTAAGGCTCCAGAGCTGTGTTGCTGTTTCGGTTTGGGTCTGTATTTGTGTATGTGTGTGTATGTGTGCTTTGGGAGTTGTCTTGCTGAACGTGGCAAATTCAGATGCACATGCTGATGGGAGCACAGAGATGGTGAGTGTTTCCAAAGTGCCACTGGCAGTGTGTGAAAGGAAAGATGTCTCAGCTGCAAACGCCTTTGAGCACAGTAGGTTTCAGATTAATTTTCCTTGCTGCCTGTTGGGAAGAAGAAGATGGGGATTAGGGCAAGCACACAGTTGCTCAAAAATACAACCCCAACTCTGCAACTTTTTGCATACTTTGCTATGTCACAGTGGTTGAAAAAACTATTTTTCCCTCCGTCTCTTAATGTACAAGATATTTTCCATGCAGTTTAGCATCTACCTTGTTTGAACCTGCAGGTTTACTCCGTGTAAGGTCTATTTCAAAGTCAGCTACCGTAAATATCATTGTGATGAATTGTGGTTTTCTCCCCACTCTAATTTAAACCGAAGGAATCATTTCAGATTTCCGTATTGATGCGCGTCTGAGCAACAGGTTGATGACTTTGCACCTGCATGAGCACGTGTCGAATCACAAAAAAACGTCGCTTGCATCCGGGGTTAAACCCAGTCACAGAGCATTAGCATAAACATATTGCTTTTGGAAAGACAAATGCAGCAACTGAATCCATCGCAGTCTTTTGAGTGGTGCCGGTTTCTCGGCTGTTGTTGTTTAATGTCAGCGCTGAGATTCACCTCTAAGACATTTAGTCAGATGAAAGAGACTCCTCTTGTCTCCCATCCTCTCAAAGGTGCTGGCTGCGAAGAGTTGTTTGAATTTCAAATAAGTCATTGTCCCGAATGTAGCCAATTTTGTCCTTTCCATCACTTACCACTAAGGGACTTAAGCTGTGCTTTGACAGTGAGAGAGATGAGCGCTGGGCAAGAGGGATTCTCTCTTTTATAAGATTCAAAAGAGGCTAATATCTCCTTACAAATTGCTCTTTTGGTTGACTTGATAATAGCTTTATTTCCTGGATGGAGAAATTCTGCAATGGCCCATAATTACAAAATATTCGTTATTCCCATACTAGGAAGAGCCTATGTATAATTACTTTCCAGGCTAAATTTGCAAGCCTATTTAGTGGACTCATCATGTGTGAGCACTCGCTATGATATGACATTTAAATCACTTACTCAACATGGTTGCTGTAATTCGCTAAACCTTTTACATACCATTTCTTTCTTTCTTTTTGAACACCCACATGTGGGTTTTCATTTTCAACCTACTTCCTTGATTCTTTTCCCTTCCCTTTAATTATCTGTCCACCCCTACCTTCCAGACTATGGCAGGATCATGGTTTACCTGTCTTTACATGCATCATAAAGCGTTTCCCTGCAGCACAAACTTGGCAGAGCTGAATACATTATAGTTCTGTTCAAAATGATACTAAAGCGGCAGGCCTTTGTACAGGGAGCTCTGTGGCTAGAAAAGATGCTGCACATATTTCTCCAGTAATGTAATTAGTGGTCTGATATTTGGGTTTAGGTCATGTTGTCTTTGGACAACCCCCAGGAAAAAATAGTGACATGCCTTGCTGTGTGGTGGTGTAGTATTTCTTCAGAGTCAGAAATAGTACGCTTTATTCTGGAACTGACATCATTTATATTTGCTCGTTTAGTTCCTGAAATAGTTTCCCAGCTAGATAAGCGTGCACAAGTACAGGGAAACTATCGTGTTACACTATGAGAAGATTTTTACCTTCACTGAGTAGATGTGGCAGAGGCAGGAAATGTGAGGAAAGCGAGCAGATTGACATGCAGTGAAGGTCTGAGTTCAGTGTGAATCAAACCAGGGACTCTTAAAGATCCTTAAAGATATTTGCACCCATGTGGCATTCACTCTGAACACTCAGCCATTGAGTTGTTCTGTTTACAGTAGAAAAAGATAAAAATGGATTTTACAATAATAGTTCTCAGAAAAAAAGATCTAAAAGAAACATCTTTTAGATAAAAATACCATTGAATACCGTTCTTTTCATGTAAATGCTACAGATTCAGCAAATCCTCATGAGTGTATTTGTTATGAATATATAGGCACTGAAATTAGTTTGACATCTTTCCAGCTAAATGCTTTATTAATGCTTAGATTTTGAGAGATTAATGCAAATTTTAAAGCATTTTTCATGCTCTTCAGTTACTCTGGTCTTGCCTCATGCTGCTTAAAAGGCAAACTGACCATTAAAAGGTCACGCTGTCTTTGTAACTTCTAATGCAGTGTGAACTCGGGGAGCTACCTGAGTCCCACGCATATGCGCTGGCATATTAGAAGAACAGTCAAATTAAAAACTGCATTCTAAAAATGGGCAAATTTTTCAGATCTGTTTGCTACAGAGGTTATTTTTTTAGCATTTTTTGATGTAACTATGAGCAATAGTTTGTTAATGGTTCTTGAAAAATGACCAAGTGCTGAGTGCACCTGTGGTGGACAACTCTGTCTATGCAGTGCTATTTGCAGATTGATTGAATCTGTTTAAACATTAAGATTAGTGTTATGGGTGAACAGCTAAGGGCCAACTGCTCATTTTTAGGCCCCCAAATTGCTGAATATGAAACTATTCAGGTCCTAAGATATCAAATATTCAGCTGTCTGAATCAATTTGCTGGCTGTTTGTGGTTGTGTGAGCGTGTGTGTCTGTGCTTGTAAGCCCATATATACGTGTGTGCATGTGGAATGTCAAGCCTTCCACCTCCCCGGTATGCAACCATGAAAGCTTTGATGCATTCAGAGTATCTGTGCTTGAGCAATTTAGGGGGATAGGCTTTTAAAAGTTTTCCAAAGTAAATAACAAAATAAGAAATACCTGACAGACTTTTTATTAAACAGATAGCAGAACTTTCTCTCAAAACTTAATCTTAGCTAGAAAGTTTAACTTTTGAGACAGCTGTCTTTTTTCCCCCTGGTAGAGTACCTCTATGAAACATCCTTTCATATCGGGCTGAAGATTGGTACGGTGTTCTCTCTGATAGAAAAAAAACTTGACTGTAAATCTCCAAAGATCCCTAACAAGTCCCCTTTCTCCAAGACAAGGACCATAAAACATGAGAGGAAGAAAAAGAAGGAAAAGGATATGGAATGTAGGCCTTGGTGGGATAAAGGAGACGAATTAAGGAGGCATTTTATTAGAGCTTTCAGATGCAGTTATCACCTGTGAAAGAAACAGGCAAACTTTTTCTCTGACCTTGAGCATTCTGCATCTTCTCTCTTTGTCATTTCACTTTGCGCATGTCTGTGTTTGAATGTAACATTCAGCTTTTGATTTGAAAAAAAGGGGAAAAAAAACTGCTTTTGTTTGCAGTGTACTTAGACGTGCATGCAGGTATTCTAATTAAAAGTAGCGTTCTGTATAGTTGTCACTGTGGATTGGAGAAACTGGTGTCAGACAAATGTCATTTCTGCTCGTTCTGATGTAAAACAGGCTGAGGTGAGAAAGACAGTGCACTGTCAAATGAGGCAACAGATCCAGTTATTACTGTCTTTATTAGTAGAGCCACTTATCATTCACAGGGTGTAGAGAAGAATACTGGAGGCAAATGGGAATAATTACCTCACACTTATAGTGTCAGGCTTATTCTTTCTGTCTTTAAGGAGAAAGTTCTGGAGTGCAGAATTGGGAATAGGAAATAATTTCTCTCTTTCTCGTTTCTTTTTCAGAAAAAGACATCCATTTTTTAAACTGCAGCCTAAAATTAAGAGTTGTTTGCAGGGAACCTTTAACACTATAAAAACAAGGATACGACACTGCGGACCTCTTCCACTTTCTTTTAAATGCTTTGCAAAGTCATTTTGAAGGATAGCTGTAAAAATATGTAGCACCTTATAGACACCCCGCTCTCGAGCTGCTGGGGAAAATGTATTCCTCTGCAAAATACAGTAGAGTTTATGGGCAAGAGCTGTCTCCTCGCTGACCCGCTTCTCACAAGGACTTAATGAAGTAGGGCTGGCGAGGGTGTCCCACTGAACTCGACATGGCAGGTAGAGACTGATGAAAGAAAATCATTTCTGTCACAGGAAAAATCTCCACAAGCCAATTACTCCATAGAGTATGGCACATTTTACATTTTAAAAAGCCAATATTCCACCGAAAGCTATAACGGGTAATGGAGGCTGAGGAATGCCTGAGATAGAGAATATACATTAAGCAATTCAATAGGCATTGCATTCTGTTTGCTTTTCCCTATCAGTCCCTCACACACACACACATTCGCGCAGACAAATTCAAGTCCCCAGATGGGTTGTTGACAAGGAAAAGAGAACAGTCACATCCAGACACAGGCGGCTGAATGTATATTCTGAAATTTGCACTTTTCTCATTATAAAACTGTGTCACTTGAATGAACAAACACCTGCCAAGGTTCCATACTAATACATACTGTCCCTGGATAGATGAAGGGACAGGGAGGTAGAAGGAAGGAGGGGGTCAGTGGAAAGAGGGAAAGAAAGGGGCAGAAGAGAGGAGAAGAAAAAATATAAGGAAGCAGTAAAATGTGCAAACATGACAGGTTAAAAGTGAGTAGTTTGAAAGTCCCGGCTATTATATGGACTCTGTATGTCCATACAATAAACACGTGTCTAGTGTAAAACAAAAAAAAGGTAATTACCATCCATTCACATACACACATTTCCTTACCTGCCATTTTTAATGGTTCCGCAGAGAAACACAGGAAAACTGCTACAGTATGTATGCAGTCTAATTTGATATGTGCTGGACTCCAGCTGCACACACACTGTGCATGTCACCATATATAAACAATTTGCTGGCATGCTGTGGTCATCTACTGTGATATTTGCAATTTTAGTGAGGCTCACCTAACATATTGATGGAGCACAAAGCCATCAGCTGTGTGTGGTAACAAACTTACTGTAGGGTTACCCTGGTGGAGCTGGACAGGGCTTTGAATACTCAAGCCGTCTATTCTCTGTGGGAACAAAGGAAAAGTGATTAAATAGATACCTTTTAGTTTCACTGTGGTAACACATTTTTAAAGGTGAATGCTGACTATAATGCAGGTTTGGGTAAGACACTGGTCGGACTGTGCCATAGTCAGATTTGGATACTTAACATGTATTGTGCCATTGCTATTATCTGTGTTCTTAACTAATTATTAAAGTCAGTTTCATAGCAAAACCAGGAGGTGAAAAATGTCCATGACAGCCAGATCATACCTTATGTTTTGAGCTTTAATGGTGAAATGTAAAGATAATGTCAATAAGTGCAATAAAGGCTTCCCAACACATGTTAACAGATTAGAGGCTAAGAGGAAGAGGCGTCAACACCGCTACTCCACCTGTTTATATTAAAATGTTGACCAAAGGTGGTAAATGTTTGTGTGAACTACTGAAGATGCACTATTTTAATTGAATCTGTTATTAAGGATCAAAAATTAAAATTGCACAGAACAAACAGAGCCTGTTTGCCTCCATACACAGTTTCCCACCCATAACAAAAATGTCACTTCAAATATTTTTTTTAAAAATATCTTGCACCTTCTGTCTGTGCAAGCTTTGCTTTGTCCTAGCTTTCCATTTCAAAGATGCGCTTTTCTTCTCAGAGTCTTGGAGCTTTGGTGTTATGGCCGTTTACTGTTATCTGACGTCACAGCTGCATTCATGGGAACCTCAGCATGGATGCTGTTCTCAGCCTGAGGCCATCAGCGGTTGTAATTGGATGTAGAGAGAATCACAAACTTGGGCTCAGTGATCAAAAAAAAAAAAAGTGGTTGTATTCCGTCAGTAGTTATTGTGGAATACAAATCTGCCACTCTTTGATGTTGACAACAACACCGTCCTCCACGAACACATTCAGGGCTGTCGGCACTAATGGTCTATAATGGATGGCATGCAGCTGCAGCACCTTCGCAGACAAATAGCAAAGGATGCATTCCATTTCTCCACTCTCTCTGTCAATATACAAGCTTTCATGTGAAAGACTAGTGGTCGACTGTAGTTTGTTCTACATGCTGTGGAAAAATGTATGTCCTGTGCACTGTTTATGTCTGTGTCTGTTAGCTTTTATGTTATATAAATCATGTATAATTAGTATATGAAATTTGAACCCTAAATAAAATCCAAATGTTAAAAAATATAACCTACATTCATTGGGTGTTTCATCCCTTAATTGTATCCGTCTCCATCTGGCGAGCCAGAAGTTGATGTTGTAATGATGCGGTCACATGAGCTTCTGGCCTCTCCTGCTTACCCTAACCCAGTCAGCGCTCTTCTCCCAGCTCTGCCCTCTGAGAGATCTTGCTCTTGGTCTTCCTAGAGCTAAGTAGCTTCTCCCCTGCCCTGATCAGCTGGGTGGATGGTGCTGATGTCCCAATGGGTTTGCAGTTTCATGCACATCTCCTGCTCAGAGATATGTGCCAGATCCAGGAGGACCGTCTCTCTTGGGTAAATGACATATTGCAACCTGACAAAGGTGTGGGCCAAGATGCTTTTGTATCCACAGAGCATGTCTCAATTCCCAAATGTGCAGGTTAGCTGAAGGGAAGGGTGCCTCAAACTATACTGATAGAAACAGTGAAAACATTTCTCCAGAAGCCAGTTTCACTGCCTTTGTCCTTTGATTGTCATTTGCCTTCTGCGACCCCTGTAACTCAGACTATCTCTCTAATCCTTCCCAGTTAGGTAGTTAGGTAAGCATTTGGACAATAGCACAACATTTTAGTCTTAATTCAGATAATACTAAAAGCATTAACTCTTTAGGAATTAAAGCCGTTGTTATAAACAGCCTTTTCAGGAGGTCATTGGACGAACTAACATCATTTTAAATGATTTTAAATGGTTTGTGTTTAACATTTGTGTTGAAATGCTTTGCAACCAGTGACCACTTGAAGTCCAGAACCCATGGACGTCAACAAATGTTGTCTTTCCTCAAATTCAGGCCTTTAATGCTGCCTGTGTATATATTTTTTCTTCAATAAGTGAAAAGCATGCCCTATTGGGCTGAGATCAGATGACTTGGTCTTTGAGGAATATTCCAATTCTATTCTTTGAGAAACTTTTTGGTTTCTCAAAGGTTTAGGTCATTATGGCTGTGCATATGTAACCCCCCTCAGTCTCTATTTCCGGTGCTGTATGAGTAAAACTCTCTGGACTCGAGATGGGTAAAGCTCAGGCGTGGTTTATTCCCCTTTTTGTGGGTCTCTGCAATAACATGGGACATGAATAACCATGGGTTTTCAGCAACAGGATTCCGCCCAAACACAGCAAAAGCTTCATTGCTACTCACGATAAGCTAATGATCGTATAGTGGAACTCTCAGTTTTCTTAAAATAAATAAAAAAACAAATATTGATTGAAAAATAAAATGGCAACAAAACTTATTACGGAAAATAAAATAAAAACATTACTGCATTGTGGTTTAGGTAACAAAAGAGAAATTAATTCACTTAAATGCACGGTCATGTAAATATAAATAAACTTCCAGACCAAAGCCAAATTTCCTTTCATGTACAATAGTAAATGGAACAATGCTGCCATCTACTGGGCAAAACTTAACAAGCAGTATTTCTTAAACAAAATTAGCCTGCAGCTCAACCAAATACATGTTTCAAAATACACATACCTGCAATAACATGGGACATGAATAACCATGGGTTTTCAGCAACAGGATTCCGCCCAAACTATCAAAAGAAGTTTCAAAGTTATTAGACACGACAGTCTCCTCTAGCTGTTAGCCGCTAGCTCAGCGTGTCCATTTTTCCTACCGTCTAACCCGTTAATTGCAAAACAAGATCATAAAACTGAAATCTACTCAGATGCTACTGTATGGGCAGTTCATGCTGTTAATGCACTGCCATGTTAACTTCAATGAGGATTTTCAATTATGTTTTAAACTCATGTTCAGTCAGGGCGGACTGAGGAAGGACTTACCACAGCAAAAGCTTCATTGCTACTAACGGATAAGCTTAGGGAAAGCCCGTTTACCAGTAGCAGACTTCCGCTGCGGATATTCAAAATAAAAGTTTCGAAATAAACCCATGGTTGCGATCCCAAGTTTAACAGGAATTTAACAACAACAAAACCATATTCATTCTTTTACATCGTTACATACACCCCCCTTAAATTCTGTTAAACTCCAAGCCAGTTCAAAGGAGTATCAAGGGCCAGAAACAAAAGAAACTATGAACAGCAGGTGCTTCGGGGTGAAATCAATACACTAATATTAATCGTCGTCGATACAGAATCCTTTTATATAAAAGTGTCAAGACATTGGGTGGTACCAAGCCCAATACATTCAACAGACTAGAGAAGATGCCATCTACACCTCCTTAACATCACATATAAGAGCACACAAAATAATACCACAAAAAAAATAGGTCAAAAGATACATGAAACCAAGTTAATTCCCTTAAATCTAAAACATACTAGTCAGAAATGCAAAAACTGACCCTGAAACAGAAGAAGTTTCCTCAACTTTCTGCGCCGCCATCTCACAAATCAGTCTCTTGGGAGGCCTAACACTCCTCCCATACCTAGTGGTAGCTAGCCCATCCAAGCCCGCCTGAATACTCTGAGGCTGTGTGCAAATAGCAACATCTAGGTTAACATCAGCCATGGGAGCTACAGGAGCAATGGCAACAGGTTCAGCGCTTTGATGGAGAGCAGCATCACTGATCACGGGAGCAGGCAAGGGGGACTCACTAATGGAGTTTTCAAACACTTCAGCGTTAACTTCAGGGGGTGGGTCCTCCGCTGTGATAGAACCACTGCTGGGGTCCACATCAAGGCTCGCAAAATTTCAAAATCTCTGGTAGCCCTTCGGGCAGGCGTTCTTCAGTTTTTGGTAGCCCAAAATAAATTTAAGTAGCCCGAATAAAAAAAGAAATTTTTTTTACGTTTTGTTTCCTTTACAATATTATACATTAAAGTATAATATTGTAACGGAAACAAAAATTAATCAAAAAAATTGTTAAAATACAAATCACAACAACTGTATAAAAATTAAAACCATCAACTCAAATACTTGGTTCTAATTGAACAGAAATTTCTAAGAACTTGTAAGAACTGTGTGGAACATGAATCAGTCTGTGTCAGATCCTGAATCTGAAATTTTCACTGAAGTCACAGGTAAGAAGTAAGTGGAACCAAGATCTAGGCCATTTGCTTTTTGAAGTTTGCAAAGACTGCTAAATTCTGCCAATGGTAGTTCACTCTTTGCAATATAGCACGCTGTTCTAAACAGCTTTTTCAGGAGTTCTTGTTGTGCTTGGTTTATTTGTAGTATGTTTTTTTGCAATTGGTGTTTGTTCTGGGAAAGATACTGCAGACTGGGCAATAATGCATTTCTTGCATTTCTCATGGGTTCTGATGGGGTCTTTCTTAAAATGACTGGTCCCAGTAACAAAGGCGCTTGTCGACTCAGAAATCAAATGAAACTCACAACACACCTGGCAGAACATCATGATATTTAGCTCGTCATATTCCAGCCACAGAAATTCTTTTGTCCATGAAACCAAAAAAGCTGCGTTTTCTTTTTGCCTCATAGTCTGATTTGTCCAACACGTTCTCACTCCCAAAGCTAACATTTTAGGCTAGGTGACAAATCGTCAACATATTACGTTTTCGGCAACCCACCACGTTCCTAAATGACGACCTCGGAAAAATGAGGAAATGTGAGAACCATATGGACTCAATCTACACATGTTCGCTCTTTTCCTTCAAATAGCTTAGAAACACGCTATTTAACATCATTTAAGTCCTGTTTAAGGTGAGGAAAAAGGTTATGGTTAGGGCTAGGAATAAGGTTAGGTTTAGGGCTGGAATACAGGGCTGGAACGTTGATTACCGCGGGAGCGTCATTGCACTGGATTTCAGCCATAACTCGCCACGTACCATAAGAACGCCGAAAGTCTCCTTTCACGTTCCTAAGGAACGCCGCGGGACGTGACAAAACGTCGCCATGTTACGCCTCGGGAGTGAGAACGGGCTCGATTTGTCATATCTTTTCCGTTTCGTGATCGGCTTTTCTTTGGCTGCCCCTTCTTCACCCTGACCTGTCTTATTTGGCTCTGCAGAACTAAAATACCAGCGTAAATCCTGCTGCTTTTACACACGTACTTACATAATGATCAGCGATTCTATGCGCACTCAACCTCTCACATGTTTAAGCTTGCTGCTAGAGATTTCACTTGTCGCGTTTGAATAGTAAGCTAATGAGTGATAAGACGATGTCAGAGGAATTGGTGCGCAATTAATCGTCACTCACCAATCACTGCTGCCGCTCTCTATACACCGTTCGCGCAATCGCAAAATGAAAATGAAAGCAAAAAGCAAGCGCAAATTCAAACGCGATTTCAATATGTCACATATTGACAGTGGCTCATCGATGCCAATGACATAATTACTCAGCTACATTGGCGAAAGAATGCAAAAGCACTGACATATATTTTCCTATGATAGCCCGACGGGCAGGGCTGAGTTAGATTTTGGTAGCCCGACTGGAAAAATCGCTAGCCCCGGGATGTCGGGCTAGCGATTTTGCGAGCCCTGCACATTGCAGAGAGAATGGCATCTCACGTTGAGGGAACCTTCAACTTCCACCGGCTCATCATCAGCGAGACCCTGTATCTCCGGCGTTTTCAGTAGCCAGTCCAGTGTCATGTCATGATGATCCATCTGTGTTGACTTCACAGACCCTTGGTCATCTCCATTATTCGGATTCCCTCTGCTCAAGTCAACAAGGGAGGCCGGGCTCCCCTCCACACCTAAGCCCAGGAAGTTAACAGGGAGAAGGAGGTTTCTGTGTACAACTTTTTCCTTGCCTGTATGGCTCTCTCTTATCCTGTACACATTGATCCCAGACCTAACTGACACAACATCATACGGCGTGGGATCCCACTTGTCGGCTAACTTTCTTTTTCCCCTTTCACCACGATTGGCCAACAACACTCTATCACCTACAGCCAGAGGTGAGCCTTTGACTTTACGGTTGTAGAGTCTGGCATGGCGCGCTTGCTCATGAAAAGCATGGTTCTGGGCAATCTGTGAGGCATCAAACAGGTCTTTCCGCAACCGTGAGACAAACTCATGGTGGCTGATCACATCATCATTTTGCAGCACATGTTGGAACAATATGTCAACAGGAAGGCGTGGAACTCGCCCAAAAATGACATAAAAGGGGGCCAAACCAGTCATCTCATGCACTGTGCAATTGCAGCAGAACGTGAGAGTGCGTAACATCTGAGGCCACCTAGCCTTGGCTGTTGGAGGGAGAGTCCTCAGCATATTCCCAAGTGTCCTGTTGAACCGTTCAGTGACCCCATTGCCCATAGGATGGTATGGCGTAGTATGCGATTTCTGCACACCTGCCATCTCTAAGAGGTCCTTCAACAGTCTCCTTTCAAAATTTGATCCCTGATCCAAATGAATCCTCCTAGGAAAGCCATAAACACAAAAGAAATCATCCCACAACCTGCGCGCTACATGTTTTGCAGACTGGTTTCGACAGGGAAAAGCATGTGCCAATTTGGAGAAATGGTCAGTTACGACCAGAACATCCACCTTCTTATTATCACTGGAGCTCAGCGGTCCAAAAGTCTATGCACACTAGTTCCATCGGCTCTGACGTCTGGATGTTTTCCAGTGGCGCACAAGCATGAGGTTCAGGTGTTTTTCCAACCACACATCTCTCACACTGTCGAACATGGTTGGTTATGTCTTTCTCCATCCCGACCCAGAAAAACCTCTCACGGGCGAGGGAAAGTGTTCGTGCCTGGCCCTGATGGCCTGCATTATCATGAAGGCTGATGAGGACTTGAACCTTCAGGCTATCAGGAACAACAAACTGGAAAATCTTCTTGCTCAAGCGGTGATGCTTTATCACCCTGTACAGGATGCCATTCTGTACTTTAAGCTTCTTCCACTGCCTGAGAAGCCCACCAACGCCACCTGGTTCTGAAGCTGCCTCTCGCCCAGTAGCCTTCCTTTTTCTTTGCACATAGAAAAGGACTCTGTTTATTGCCTGATCTTGTTGTTGAAGACTTGAGAGCTGGCTTTGTGGGAGAGGAACGACAGGGTCCTCCTCAGGAAGCTGTGATAAAGGTGGATTGACATTGGTCAAACCAGGGTCACACTGCGCACTCAGCACAGCTGACACCTCATCAGCATCGATCGAACCCCTCTCACTCTGATGGTCACACTCAGAAACAGAGTCTGGTGAGTCTGGCTCTGTGTCCTGAACAATGTGGCAATTGTTAGTCAGCCGAAAAGCATCCTGCACAGTACCTCTCACAACCCCGTTGACCTCATCTAGTAGAGCAACATAAGGCTCTTTCAGCAAACGATGACCAATACATGACTCGACAAATGGCTCACGGCTTAAAGCATCAGCCACCGTATTTTTAACCCCTGGCACATACTTTAGATCAAAATCATACGCCGCGAGCTTCGCCACCCATCTCTGCTCGCAAGCATCTAAACGTGGCTTTGTCAAGATGTAGGACAAGGGATTATTGTCTGTCCAAGCCGTGAAGTGCCTTCCTTTTAGCCAGTGGCTGAACTTGTCACACACGGCCCATTTAAGCGCCAAGAACTCTAGTCTGTGTGCTGGGTAGTTCATCTGAGACCGTGACAATGTCTTGCTGGAAAAGGCAACAGGTCGAGCCACTGTCTCGCCAGGAGAAACTTGTGAGAGCACTGCCCCGATGCCATCAAAGGAGGCATCAACTGCAAGGATGAAAGGCTCATTAAAGTTGGGATGAGCAAGGGTGACAACATTAGCCAGTTCCATCTTGAGCGTTCGAAATGATGTGCGACACGCTGATGTCCAGTCACTTGGTGTCAGAGATGGTTTGGCAGAGGGTTGCTTCCTGGGCTTCCTTCCTTTCCTCCCATGGGGAATTGCCTGTCGTCCTGAAAGCAACCTGAACAGGGGCTTGGCCTTCGCAGAACAATCAGGAATGAAATGTTGGTAATAAAGGATCATTCCTAAGAAGGACCGGATCTTCTTCTGGGAGGGAGTCACACCATCGCTCTCCATAAGCTGTTCCTCCCTAATGTTGGTAATGGTCTTAACCTTGTCTGGATCAGTTCTCACACCATCCGCACAAACGACATGTCCAAGAAATTTAACTGACCTCTTAAGAAGATGGCATTTCTTAGGGGCCAGCTTAAGGTTGTGACTCCTCAACCGAGAGAAGACCATCTCAAGACGTTGAAGGGCGGTCACCTCGTCAGGTGCAAACACCATCAAGTCGTCCAAGTAACAAAGCAAGCTGCTGAAATTCTCGTCACCAAAGATCGACATCATCATTCGCATGAAGGTCGCCGGACTGTTTGACAGGCCCTGAGGCATCCGGTTGTACTCATGGAGACCAAGGGGTGAGGAGAATGCTGTGTATTTCTTGTGAGGCTCGTAGAGAGGAACATTGTAAAATCCAGAGGTCAAATCCATTGTCGAAAAGAAAACATTTCCACTGAGAGCAGCCAGGGCATCGGCTTGGTGTGGCAGCGGGTGCGCGTCTTTAGCAGTTTTTGCATTGAGCCATCTGAAATCAGTGCAAATGCGCAGGCTGCCATCCTTCTTCCACACTAAGACCAGCGGCGATGGCGTACTCACTGTTTGACTTCCGGATTATGTCCCTTTCTTCCATCTCATTCAGAGCAGTTCTCAGCTTCTCATACTGACTCGGCGGTACCCTGCGATAAGGCAAACGAAAAGGCCTCTCATCCACAAGGTGTATTTTGTGGACAAAATCGGTAGCTTCTCCACAGTCCATTTTATCCTTAGAAAAGATAGACTCATACTTTTCCACAAGCTGCAGAAGCTGATCTTTCCATCTGTCAGACACCTCACAACTGTCTAAGTCCAAGTCTTGTAGTCCTAGTCTGTGCAAGAGTTCCTTCCTTTGTTCAACAGACCTTATAGGCACAGAACCCTGTTCAACAGAGTGGCTGTTAGCCATGATCTTTTCAGGAGGAGACAGCTCTTCAACTGCGATACAAGGGTAGACATCAGCGATTTTACAGTTCTTCCTCAGAGTCACACGCTTGTTGCTGGGGTTAATCAGCTTGAGGGGAACCCATTTGTCACCCCACAGTGATGAGATGGAATGGCCAACCAGGATGTCTCTGGGTCTACATCTTGACTGTGTAGGCTCAACAATAACAGTGCAGCCTGCTGATAGAGGTGAAGAGGGAGGTAATTTACCCCACACGAGGTGTTCCTGAAGAGGTTCCAGCGTAACACGCTGTCTCAACTTCACTGTGCCAATCTTATCAGGCACCGCCCCGCCCCTCCAACGCTCAACATTGGAAAGCATGGATAAAAACTGGCTACAGTCATCATTGGTGACATCACCTGAAATAGATAGAAGCCTCCAATACTCATCCGTATTCTTCATCACATGAATCAACGACTTAATAGCGTTACTGCCAATAATCATGTCATCACTTTGGCCTGGAATAACCAGCGTGGGGATGAGCAGCTTGAAACCATAAATAGTCACTTCCAAATCACAAACTGCTTTTGGTTGGAACTGGTGACCCCCAGCACCAACAACAACAATGTCATTAGCTGGTTCAAGCTTCAGATCAGGGCAGGACTGTAAAAGCCGCGTAGAAGCAGCCTCACTAATAGAGCACGACATAGAGCCACTGTCGATCATGGCTTTCAGTGAAACTCCACCCACAGTTCCCACAGTTGTGTAGAACAAACTGTCAGATTTCTTAATTCTTTGCGTCATTTGGAAGACAACTGTCATACCAGGTGGCGAAGCAGAACACAGAGATTCATACATGGATTCCAGGTCATCACTGTCGCAGATGGGAGAGTCACTCAGATGATCCACACCTTCCTCCCTCAAATGTGGATCAACTAGTTTTCCGACCGTCGAGGGACAGAAGACGACAAGGATCTAGGACAAGCACGCCGAGCGTGGTCAGGTGAGTGGCACAGAAAACAGAGTTTGTGATCTCGGCAGTGCATAAAAGCTGTGTGAGACATATCATGACAGACGGAGCAGGGTTTATCATGTAGGCCCTCAATCCTGGAACGTCTGGAATTAGGCCGCGTGGTCACACCAGGCTGAAAGGATCCTTGCAGAAGAACCTTCTCAAGCATGCCTATGAGCCGCTCCAAAGTAGCTGAATCTGTCAACTGTGGCTGAATGTGTTTCTCTGTTGGCTGGGCAGGCAATGCTGCTGATATCTGCTGTGCATTCATTGCAACTCTCCCAGTTGTCATGCTGCTTGAATTCAACGTTCCTCCCGAGTGGGACTCACATAGGATTTCCTGGACCTCGTGGGCCGTCCATCTATCAATTGTCTTTGATCTAAAGATCATGGCAAGCTCAGGAGAGGGACAGTTTTTGATGAACATTCGGGTGACCTCAGTGCTGGGGCTACCCAATGCCTGTCCTCGTTCCTTCAGGCGCTCAACAGCAAGATCAACAGCACGGTGCAGCCTAAGCCAGTAATCAAATGCACTTTCACCTTTCTCTGGGAGAGTGGTGTAGAAGTCTGCCAGTGGAAGAGGTGAGCACTGAGCAGAGTCAAAGTGTCTCCTCAGGATTCCATAAATAGCCTCAGGATCACGTGTGACATCTACGACACTGTTTCTAATGCCAACCTGGACCACATCCTTAGCCTTGCCTCTCAAATGAACAAGGATCTCTTCAGCCTGTTCTTCAGATCTCAGACTCCCCAGCTTTATAAAGGCTCTCATCAGATCCTCCCACTCTCTCACAGAAATGAGATCAGAACCATCCCCTCTGAAGCATGGTGGGTCCTTAAGCTTCCTGTGGGACACAAACTGCACATGCGCAGCATCAACAGCAGGTGTAGACGACACAGCATGGAAAGATGTGGCAGTAGGTGCAGGTAAAGGGGTACTAGCAGACGGGCTGAGCTGGGTTAAGATACTCTGTGCTACCCTCTGACCAACCAACTGGATCACATCCCCCATCTGACTCACAATCTCCGTGGCAATAGTATCTGGGTTAGGAGAAGGTGGACTGTTGTTCTGAGACATGTGTGACACAGGGCTAGGGGGAGGGACAACAACCCCTTCACTAGACTGGGACCCTGGGATCCTCTGACTATCCCCTCTAATAAAACCACGCTCACTAACAGGAGTGTCATAACGCAAACGCAAAGGGGAACATAACAACCCCCTACCCCTACCAACAACATTAGGAGTACTCGATCCCTCCTCTGTGATGTCCATCACAGCGACTAGAATAAAACAAAAATGCTATATTTGTTCCTTTAAAAAAAAGATGTGCCAGAAAGAACAACAATAAATCACAAATGTGCAACGCTGAAACGGGCCCCACGTCGCTGAGAGGAGTCCACCGTCCAAACAGTTGATTGACGGCTCACGGCACCAATGTAACCCCCCTCAGTCTCTATTCCCGGTGCTGTATGAGTAAAACTCTCTGGACTCGAGATGGGTAAAGCTCAGGCGTGGTTTATTCCCCTTTTTGTGGGTCTCTGCAATAACATGGGACATGAATAACCATGGGTTTTCAGCAACAGGATTCCGCCCAAACACAGCAAAAGCTTCATTGCTACTCACGATAAGCTAATGATCGTATAGTGGAACTCTCAGTTTTCTTAAAATAAATAAAAAAACAAATATTGATTGAAAAATAAAATGGCAACAAAACTTATTACGGAAAATAAAATAAAAACATTACTGCATTGTGGTTTAGGTAACAAAAGAGAAATTAATTCACTTAAATGCACGGTCATGTAAATATAAATAAACTTCCAGACCAAAGCCAAATTTCCTTTCATGTACAATAGTAAATGGAACAATGCTGCCATCTACTGGGCAAAACTTAACAAGCAGTATTTCTTAAACAAAATTAGCCTGCAGCTCAACCAAATACATGTTTCAAAATACACATACCTGCAATAACATGGGACATGAATAACCATGGGTTTTCAGCAACAGGATTCCGCCCAAACTATCAAAAGAAGTTTCAAAGTTATTAGACACGACAGTCTCCTCTAGCTGTTAGCCGCTAGCTCAGCGTGTCCATTTTTCCTACCGTCTAACCCGTTAATTGCAAAACAAGATCATAAAACTGAAATCTACTCAGATGCTACTGTATGGGCAGTTCATGCTGTTAATGCACTGCCATGTTAACTTCAATGAGGATTTTCAAATATGTTTTAAACTCATGTTCAGTCAGGGCGGACTGAGGAAGGACTTACCACAGCAAAAGCTTCATTGCTACTAACGGATAAGCTTAGGGAAAGCCCGTTTACCAGTAGCAGACTTCCGCTGCGGATTTTCAAAATAAAAGTTTCGAAATAAACCCATGGTTGCGATCCCAAGTTTAACAGGAATTTAACAACAACAAAACCATATTCATTCTTTTACATCGTTACACATAGTAAAGTGCATAATGGACAGTGAAGTTTTAGAGTATTTGGCTGAATCTGAGCAGAGAGTATAGCCCTCTGTAAACCTCCAAATGCATCCTGTTTCATCTGTCAGCAGTCAAATCATCAGTAAACACTAGTGACACTGTAACACTTCCACTTGCAGCCATACATGTTCATGCCATAACATTGCCTTCACCGTGTTTGACAGATGAGGTGATATGCCGTCATTCCGCTACAAGTTCATTTTCGTTTCTTCTGTCCTAATCTTTTTAGAACTGTTTTGTTTAGGAAAATTCAAATCTGTCCATTCTGTTCATGTGCGTTACCAGTGATTTTTCTTTTGCTGTGAATCCTCCGCGTAAAAGCATCACTGGATTGTAGACTCTGACAATGATGTGGCTACCTCAGCCTGAGATCGTTCTTAACTTAGTTAGATCATATGAGTGAGTTTTGGAAACTGTGCAATGATTCATTGTAGCTGTCTTCTGCTGTCTTTCAGGATGTTTAGTGTTGCTGATCAGCCTGCGCATTACTTCTTCTTCTTCTTCTTAAAATGTACCTGATTGTTGATCTCTTTGTTTTGGATTTTCAGCCTAATGACAGCCTCTCTCATTTACATAAACATGTATTTGGACCTCACATTGAGAGTACAAGTAAAAAAAATAACCTAAGAACAGGCCTGACCATGACAATGACTTGCCAGTTAGATGTCCACTTTTGATTAATTGTTTTTGGGCACTGGTATAAAAGTGGCTTTAATTCTTAAACAGTGAATTTAGTTTTGTTTACAACCTTTTTTAAACTTTAATTACTTTAAATTAATTTAAACTTTAATTATTTTATTCTTTAAACTTTTGTTAAACTCCCCTTGATTAAATATGAAAATCTTTATGTCACACGTTGATTATTTGATTTACAGTCCACTGTATTGGTGTACAATGCTAAAATTACAAAAATAAATGGAATCATTGTCCAAAAACATATACACCTTACTACATTTCTAGATAAGACAAACTTTATTTGTAACTTGCTGATCAACTGGTCTGATTATGGAAGTGGGACTGAAATCTAAGGGTATTTTTACTGTTAGCAGTATCCTTAACAGCTATGTTATGATTTCATGGCTATATATAACAGCTTTCATGTTTCTAAACCCAGCCTGAATCCCCTCCTTTCAGGGGGCTCAGGATGATCCTGCTTTTTGGCATCAAATCTATCCTGATCTTTGCCTGTAACTACTGGAGGAACACATGACTAGATTACAAAATCCGGATTATGTATCAAATAATAAGAATCATATAAATTCAGCATTCGAGGAGTATTTAATCGTCTTTCTCCATTTCTTTATCAAGAGGTGATTGACAGGATTTTCCCACTGATTCAATCACGTTTTGTTACAGCTGAGTCACTTTACAATTAATCGCATTTATTATAAATGTAATGTCATCACAGCAAGTCAAATCATTCTCATTACTTTGCTTAAGTAAACCAGCAAATCAGAAAAGTCTAGATGCTTTTCAGTGAACTCCTCATGCCCCTCATTCTCTCTCAAATCAAATCTTAGAGGGGGATTTCGAAGAGAGGACAGGATGAAGGCAGAGTTGTAACGCGACAGCAAGCGAGCCAGCAACAGTAAATGTATTTCCTGACATTTGCCTGTTCGTACTTCCTTGCCCAAAGCAAATAAGACAACAGTTGAACTGAAGCATTGTTTAACTTTTACACATTCACAGGTTAGTGGAGTGCCTGAGTAGACAGAATGAGGTCTTAGGGTGGGTGGAAAGAGAGAAACTGAAAGACTGACAGAAAGATAGATAAACAGAGACAAAGAGCAGTGTTTGTCGGGATTTAATCCATATTTGCCTTATTTTATTTGTTGGGACAAAGTCTATGCATTTGTTTGTGTAGTTTGATGACACGTGACAGGAATCCTATCTGTTCAGGAGAGCTTTAACCATCAGCTGAACTGGCAGCGTATTAGACTGAAACTAATTCTGTGGTCTTGCATTAACGGGCATGTGAACTCATACAGACACTCACAGAAACAGCAGTGTACTGTCACTACACTGGAGCCTACAGATATGTCATGTGCTCATATCAACTTGTCATGTCTGCTCAGGCTCTGTACACAACGTGTAGCGATAACCGGTGTTGTGAAGAACGGGAAAGGACAGAACAAATGCAATAATAAATGAGACAGAGCAGCTGTCGTTTAGCCAAAGCGATTACAACACTTTCGCCATCGACGGTAGATGTTTAGCCTGGAACCCACAAAGCAAAGCCTTCATGTCTTGGCAGACCAAATGACACAGCATTGCTCACTGACATTTCTCTTTATTTTTCAGCTCTGTGATCACAGCATGCACACATAGAAGCTTCCAAAATAATGCACCTAGAAAGGCTAGAATGTGCCACTGTCTGACATTTACAAAGGTACAGTTTCCACTACGTATAGATTATTACCTGTGCAACACCGAATGCCTTCTGCTTCACAAAGTTTTAATGAGAATAGAAGATGAGCAAATTTTTCACGAGTACTGTCACGGGAAAAACTATGCGTAAATCCCCAAAATTATTATAGTGTACGGTTTGAAAAAAATGTTTTGCAATACATAGATTATTACCATTAGACTTTCCAAAGTTATGAGCAATTATCTGGGCCAGTTCTTCTGTTCTTTGTTACACGCATTCTGAAAATTCCCAGAAGAATTGTTTGGTCCAGGTTCATTTTGGTTCTACATGAAATCTTTTCAATTCAGATTTACTATATCCCCAGTACCGTTGTCTACTGGGCCAGTAGTGTGAGGCAGTACAATTATTTCTTACATCTCATGTTTTTATGCTTGGATGCCCATCAGCAAAAAGAGTAACATATTGATGAACTGTAAAGAGTGCAACTATCCAGCTTTGCAATAAGACGCCGGCTGAACCAGTTAAATACAAAGAGAGCGCCAGCTTCTTTCAAAGAATTTGAAATGAGGCTTGATCTATATCTTAGCCTTATTAAGGTGCCTATTAAAAATATCTAATTATGTATTACTCCATTAATAAATTCGAGTGACTGGGAAATTACATCCATCCATTTTCTTAACCACTTATATGTTTCAGGATAGCAGGGGAGGGCTTGAGCTTATCCCAGCTATCATAGGTCACCAGTCTATCGCAGGGAAATTGCATCCATCTCTAGTAAAATTACATCTGATGGTCTAGCTGCAGGAATATAACAAAAGACATTGTATATTTTTGCCTTACATTTAAAAGATGTTTCACCTAGTATTGCGTAGTATATAAAAATTAATTAAAGTTTGGATTGGAGTTTGAAGAAAGGCTGAAAAGCTTAACGCTTTATGATTATTATGATTATAATTGATGTATTAGATACCTTGGGTATCATTTCTCATAATTCTGCCAGCCAGACTAAAGTACTCCTCAAACAGACTGTGTAATAGCTTTTACTTCTCAACCCTGTCTAGAGAGGCAACAAAACCCAGAGTGTTTTTTTTTTTTAATTATCACAAGATACAAATACGCTTTCAAAAGCTGACATGAAAGAAAATGTAAACATCTGTACAGAAATAGTCATGCTATCTTTCTGTTCTTTCCTTCAGTCCAAACATACTAAGTCACACATGCACACACACTGTACTTGAACAAGGGGAGTTCTGAGTCACATTCATGGAGATTAAAAGCAAAGTAGCCTTGGCTGCTCATATTAAATAAGGTTTGTAGAAAGGCATTATACTAACAAAAGGAAGGCTTGACTAAATCTTCCCGACAGCCAAGGCCACAGAAACAGCAGGAAAGAAATTTCTGCACACTTTATAGTTCACACAGCCTTTTTTTTAAAAATTGCAAATTAGTGTGTAGTTTTTCGACTGCTATTTCCAAGGTGTCGACAAATTTTATTTAATTTTTTATTTTTTTTTTAGTGCACGCTCCCGTCATATCATATCACGTATAGACGTGAAGTCTAGTTTGAAGAGCCCTCTTGTATCTTTAAACTCGCCATTCAATCACAGCAAATCTATTTCTACTTGCACATCTTGCCAAATTCTCATTAAGCCTCACTCTCTGCCTTTTATTGCAATATTGATCCCCACTGCATTCGGTTATGTCTTTTGGAAGATTACATTTTCATATAAGTAAATGTCTGCAGTGGTTTACAGCAGTGAAGGCTGTGTGGTATAGTTTAATGCGGTGGTTTGCTGATGCATTCATTTTTAAAACTAATGGAAGAAAATCAATTTCATCGGTACTGATAGATGATTTTATAGAGAAGTTCATCTAGGATATGCATTAAGTAATACTGAGAGCAGATGTTGAAACTTTAGGGCTTCTGCTGTTGTTTTTTCAGAACAAAGAAAATGTTTAGAACCAAATAACAGGCAAATATTTTTTTCTTGTTTGTTTTTTTTCCAGATGAGATGATTCTAGATTGGTTAATCTCTCTCTGCGTGCTTTTTAAACTCTCTTTCTCTCTATCTGTGGATGCAGTTTATTCCCTATATGGACATTAACGCTGATGCATTATAAGAACCACCGTTCAAATATTACAGCCTTAAACCCTGTACCTGTCACCGCACTGTAGAAGTCCACAAGTTTCTCCCACAGCTGCTAGTTTACAGTTATTTGAACCTTTTTCTAACTATCTGCCTCTGGTTATCTGTGTTTCCAGCTCTAAGGGACAACAGAATCGAGCTTGTGCGTGCAACATCATCAGAGTTGACCATCAGCATCAGTGATGTCACGCTGTCTGATGAAGGCATGTACACCTGTTCTCTCTTCACCATGCCTGTCAGAACGGCCAAAGCTTACCTGACTGTTCTGGGTGAGTACAAAATCCAAAGCAAAAGCAAAAACTCTACCTCAAATGAAAATTTCATAGATGGATGTTACAGCAGCTCTAATGTGTGTAAAATCTGTAGTAAAGTGATCTAAGTACATGTTTTTCCTCTCTCTCTCATTTGCCATGGCTAAAAAATAATATATATACTTTTTTTTAAAACTATGAACAGTGTTTTAGAAAATGAAAAAAACAGCTTCCAAATGCAACACATACCCTTTAGGTTTCCTTTTACCTCAAGCAGAAATTGTCGATTTGTGAGAAAAAGACGAAAGAAAGCAAAAAAGAAATTGCATACCTTACTCAGATGTCTCGAGTGGCTGTATATCCATTTCTGCTCGTGAGGTTGCTGAAGATACAAAATGCTCCAAATGGACTTTCTTTTTCACTGAGTCTCAGGAGCTTTTCAAATCCAGTAATAATAGTTTGGAAATAATTTGCAAATCTGACTCCCCATTTGAAATCTTTATATAAACATATATAATTATTATAATTCACAAAATGAAAATAGTGAAATTGTCGAGTATAGCAATATTTATGTCATTATTTTGTGAATTTGTTGATTTCAGAAGAACTAGTAATACAGCATAGCTAGATTTTACAACCTTACTGGAGCCTTGCTTTTCTTTTTTGAGGCTATCAGCTTATTGGTTTGCTGTGATGCTATGTTGTTAGAAATAGCCTGTTGCTTATGCCTGCAAATGCAGATAAAAAATAGTGTACACTGTTAGTACCTCCCTCCCCTTAGCAGTGTTTGTGTTGTGATCATGGCCTCACACAAACATTGTCTCATTTCTTGCCACTGGGCTTATTATCTTGCCAATTAGTTTTTGCTAATCTTAATAGATGTGCTTGTGCACTCCAGGATCATTAGCTGGCTCTCCGTGTTAACAAGCATTCTGAGAATTAGACATTAAAGGCTACTGCTCAATAAGAATATGGAGAAAATCATTTTGCAGTTTTGAACAATAGTTAATGGTGCAAGCTAGAAAACAGAGAGGGTGATTTAATAAACACACCAAATAGTCTGGGGATGGCCTGGTTTATCTGCCACTGCTTTGGGACCATAAGCACTGGGGACGAATAAAAGAAAACACTGAAAACGATTTTGGGGGAAAAAAAAACTGTAATACTACAAATATGCAAGCTTCGCATTCAAATGATTTGGTGCTGGAACAAAAATATGTGCTCATCTGTTGCCAGTGTGTAAAGCTGATGAGAATGTCACCAAGGAAAGTAGTGTTCAACATTTTACCTGATGGCACTCTAGATGTTACAGATATTTTGAGATAGAGTTCAGCCTACAGGTAAAATAAATGTCTGTAATAAATTTCATAGCAATCCATCCTATAGTAGTTGAGACATTTCTCTAAAAAATGTGAAACTCCTGAAGGTAAAGTAAAAGTAAGAGCTCTGAATAATCAGGAATTCATCCACCAAGGGCCATCAATCTAATCTTTCTTAAGTCTGAGTCATCAAAGTAGCAGGTTTACCAACAGACTATTTCTGGAGCTTAACTATGGGATGCATCATTAGCTGCTAGCATTGCCACTAATACGGCTAATGCTGATGCATGACTTGATGTGCTTAGTATTCGATCAGTAATTGAAAAAGTATGGAAATGTTATCAGTAAAGGATATTACCTTTAGCTCAAAATACCTTATGATGGACCTTAATTCTCAAACGCTTAAAGGAAATGCATATATATTTATGTGTTGATCAGCATAGTAAGCACTGTAATCACACACCACCACAGAAATTTGTGGAAACAGTGAAATCCAATTTCCCTATTTTCCATGTATCAGAAATTGAGCTCTTTTTCTGCGTGTTCAAAACTCGGCTTTATAGAGAGAGGGTGTAAAGCTGTACAGCCTATAGCCACCCAAGGGGAACGTGACTGTACACGATGAACAATGCACTTGATCTGCTTTTATTCAGTCTGGAGGAAAATCCATCAAATACTTTTCTGAGTCAACCCACACGCACTTATTCGCACACCACCGTTCTTAGCTGTTGTGGCGCTCTTACTTTAGATACTTCAAAACGCTAAATTGTGCCTCTGCCGAGCAGCGGCTGTTGTTGGGATTACGTATGCAGTTTGCGCCTTCAAACAAATGAGAAACATAAAACAGGAGGACCTTTAAACTGTGGCAATAAACCTTACAGGAGGTGGTGAGACGGACAAGGCAAGAGTCAGTCAATGGCATTGACTGACAGAACTTTCAGTCACTCAGCCGGAGGCAGACTTATTGCTCATTGACAGTGGAAGGGCAGACACCACACATTTAAAACACTCATTATGGGAAAGGCCAGTGATTAACATTTTCTGTAAATAGTAATGGCCTTGTCTGCGGTCACAGCCTTGTCACACACAGACCTACAAAGCATACTATTTGTCAGCGTACAGTTTTTCCTTTGATTGATGTGATGATATTTGGGGTTTTATGTTTTCACAGGAAGTGTAGTAGTGAATAAAAACCCCAGGAAAAACTGTGGAATTGTTGTTTGATTGCACATTGATGTGTTTTTATGTATTTTCTAATTCTGCGAGCATCAAAAACAAAATTCCTCTCTGCCTCATTGTATTTGTTTTGCAGCAGAGTCACTGTTTTATGACCTGGAAAAACCAAAGAAACAAAACTAATGGTGAAAAATTATGTCTCTTATAATATGGTTTGACCTAGCAGTAAAGCAGGGAATGACCCAGTGGTTAGAAAAAAAATCCACCCACCCATGTGCCAGCACGAATCTTCTGTGATGTACCGTCGAACATGTCGCTGCTTGGTGAATCTCTGTAGTCTGCTCTCTAATCTCCCTGCAGGTGGGAAAGCTAGGGGGGCAGGTGATTTCCAATAAGGCATACTAATATTATTGTTGTATAATGACACCCTGCTGCGCATGAATTAGTTCTGCCATCGCTGTGATCTCCGTTTCCATCCTTCAGGTGTGCCAGAGAAGCCAGAGATCGATGGCCTGACAAAGCCCGCCATGGAGGGAGACCACATCACTCTGACCTGCATCACCCAGGGCAGCAAGCCCGCCGCTGACCTGCGCTGGTTCAGGAATGAAAAGGAGGTCAAAGGTATGTAACGTCATACCTGCGTTTACACGTGCATCACATCTATGGGTACTGTAGCTAGAAAACATGCCATCATGCAAGTAATTCTAAAAATCCCAATCAGAGTTGGTGAATAAAAAAAGCACGTTTGCTTTTGTATTCACCAAAAACAGGCTGATGATTCATTCGCTTTTGTTAAAAAGTTCTGTTATTTTAAAACATGATCAACTTATTTTATAAAATCTAAAATTTAGGCTGTTTTCTGTAAATTAGAGTAAAACAAAATGTTACTTTTTTATAAATGAAACTATTTTGTTACTTTCTTTGTATTCCGTACCTATTAGCTGTGCTCTAATAGCATCACTTTCTGTAATTGGTATCTGCTGATTTACTGATATTTTAATACTCCCCAGTCAGCCCCACAGTGATCTCTTTGGAAAGCCGTCTCGCTGTGTTGTCAGATACAAAAAATATTGGCTATCACATTTCACAATGGCTCGTGATTGTGCTTTGTGATAAACAAACGGAGCAGAAATGTGGCAGAAAGTACTCATTTGTATTTCACAATGGATTTAAAATTGGTATTTTCTTTTTCATAAAACTATTGCCATAAAACTGCCGCTTTGGATGTCTCTACAGTGTATTCTTGTTCCGAACAAGTTGTTTCTAATAGAGCAGATTCAGCATGTGTCCTCTGGCCTGAGACCGATACATTAACCTCCCTTGTTATTAGAGGGCTGTTCTAAATCTCACTGACTGGACTACATACCTCATTTCCACCCTGCTCCCGCTCTGTTCTACTTGATGAACCGTCCGCTTTGTAATTGAACGAGACAGCGAGAGGGGGAGAGAGAAGGAAGGAGAGGAGAGGAGAGGAGAGGAGAGAGAAAACTGATAAAAGAGATTTGGACATGAAATGATGAAATAAAGTTTTTCAGGGAGAGGAGGAACAGATGCAGTTGTGTATCAAATAAAGTATATAACCCAGTTGGACAGATTGTCACAGATCATCACAGCTGAAGAACTCTTACAAAGGTTTCTCTGTTGATTCAGAAGGCAGATTAAAGTCAGATATCAAAATGCAAATTGCCCTTTTTCTAATTTAAATGACTGCTGAATTGAATTGGAAATCACACATTGACTTTTTAACTGCCAGAAAACAATGCAAATTTCTAGGAAGACACTGTCAAAATCTTTGTATAACCCAACAGATCACTGAAACCTAATAAGAATAACAAGCAGGCAGGTCTTACACATTCTGAATACCCAATTAAATGTAGCAGAATAGGCTTTATGAGAAGGATTTGGGATGCGCGAGACAGAAACTCCCCAACATTAATTTCCCTTCTAATACAAAGGATTAATAAACCACATAAAATGTTTTTTTGCCAATGCAAAGATAATTTTTTGTCTTATTAACTCGGCATATTAATACTTTTATTTCGGCAGTCGAAGACTAAATTAGTTATGTCTGTCATGTCTCTGGCACATATTTCTTCTTGTAACTAAATGGGATGTTTTTTCTTTATGTGTATTTTTTAAAATGACTTTATCAATAGATGCTTCTGCTGAGACACCTTATAAATAAAGTGCAGAGCATGCTAACTTCTTTAATTATTATAATATTTAACATAAACATTTAAAGTAAAATCACATTCTTTCAATTAATGTTGTTGTTTGGGTTTTTCTTTTTACTCTTTTGTAATTTTACCCACTACACTTAGTATTTCTTTTGTTCCCCTTCCAAAGAACAAGTATGTAGCATATAACAGATTACAAACTAATTAGCAGGCTGAGTATTTTTTCCTTGCAGGCTTATTGTGTCTCTACGGGTGATTATTGCTACTCCCAGTGGCCAACTACTGAGAGAAGAGCTCCCTGTAAGGCACTGCTAGCCAGGACATTATGTTCTTTTAATTTACCACAGAAACAGGTAGTCAGTGATATCCTCTGTGGCTTAAAGTAGAGAAAATCTCAAGAGGATATGCTCTCTCATTAAGGTCAGATGCTATAATTTGCTGCTGAACATGGGCAACCGCTGTCTTTATTTCAATGCTTTAACAAGTGTATAACAATATGTTGTTTCTAAAATGTGCCTCAGAGCCGCCGTTTATAAAGCAGAACCTTGAGACAAAATATAAATGTCAGATTAGAAATTTGTTGTCAGACCCGCAGTTGGACTCGTCAAGAATTTCAATCCCAAATGATGTTTTGCCTACGCTGAATTTACTGAAAAGCTCCCTGAGTTTCTGCCGCTACACCCTTTCCACCTGTGTTTAAGTCCAGACAGCTCAGACTGCTATCTGGCTTTAGGATTTTCTATGGTGCAGACATGCTCTCAGATAAGACTAAATCAATGCTGGTTTTCTACACAGTTTTAAGCAGATATCATGTTTATCTTTCATTTTAATTACTTTGATGATGAGATTGAATCTGTGTCATCGCTTTTGTTCGGAAATGCTCAGAACGAGGTCTCTCCTAAAACGAGCTTTGTTAATATCGCACACTGGATCTGAGCGAAGCGATTTACCAACACCTGAAAAAGTCACCTCTAACCAAACAAATTCATGAATAGTAAATTAGAAAACTTTGAAGAGTGCTGGTCTCAAAGGGGAAAAACACATGGATCCCTTATAATAATCGGTCTTCCTTGACAAGTACGTGTCCGTCCATAAAGAACTGTTTCATAAAAAGCTGACAGATTTCATCCATCCATCCATCCATCTTCATCCGCTTTATCCGGGGCCGGGTCGCGGGGGCAGAAGCCTAAGCAAAGAGGCCCAGACCTCCCTCTCCCCAGCCACCTCCTCCAGCTCATCCGGGGGAACACCAAGGCGTTCCCAGGCCAGCCGAGAGATATAATCTCTCCAGCGTGTCCTGGGTCTGCCCCGGTGGGACATGCCTGGAACACCTCACACAGGAGGCGCCCAGGGGGCATCCTTGTCAGATGCCCAAACCACCTCAGCTGGCTCCTTTCGATGTGGAGCAGCAGCGGCTCTACTCTGAGCCCCTCCCGGATGGCCGAACTTCTCACCCTATCTCTAAGGGAGATGCCAGCCACCCTTCGGAGGAAGCTCATTTCCGCCGCTTGTATCCGCGATCTCGTCCTTTCGGTCACTACCCACAGCTCGTGGCCATAGGTGAGGGTAGGGACGTAGATCGACCGGTAAATTGAGAGCTTCGCTTTTACACTCAGCTCCCTCTTCACCACGACGGACCGGTGCAGCGTCTGCATTACTGCAGCTGCAGCCCCAATCCGTCTGTCGATCTCCGGCTCCCTTCTCCCATCACTCGCGAACAAGACCCCGAGATACTTGAACTCCTCCACTTGGGGCAGGACCTCATCCCCGACCCAGAGTGGGCACTCCACCCTTTTCCGGCTGAGAACCATGGCCTCAGATTTGGAGGTGCTGATCCTCATTCCCGCTGCTTCACACTCGGCTGCGAACCGCTCCAGTGCGAGCTGGAGGCCCTCACCCGATGAAGCCAACAGAACCACATCATCCGCAAAGATCAGAGATGAGATCCTGAGGCCACCAAAGCGAAAGCCCTCCGCCACTTGGCTGCGCCTAGAAATCCTGTCCATAAAAATTATGAACAGAACCGGTGACAAAGGGCAGCCCTGGCGGAGCCCATCACCCACCGGGAACGAGTCCGACTTATTGCCGGCAATGCGAACCAAGCTCTTGCAACGGTTGTATAGGGATCGAATGGCCCGTAACAAAGGGCCAGACACCCCATACTCCCGCAACACCTCCCACAGGACACCCCGAGGGACACGGTCGAATGCCTTCTCCAAGTCCACAAAACACATGTAGACTGGTTGGGCAAACTCCCATGCACCCTCAAGTATCCTCGAGAGGATGAAGAGCTGGTCCAGTGTTCCGTGACCAGGACGAAAACCGCATTGTTCCTCCTGCATCAGAGGTTCGACTAGCGGACGAACTCTCCTTTCCAGCACCCTGGCATAGACTTTCCCGGGGAGGCTGAGGAGTGTGATCCCCCTGTAGTTGGAACACACCCTCCGGTCCCCCTTCTTAAAGATGGGGACCACCACCCCGGTCTGCCAATCCACGGGTACTGCCCCTGATCTCCACGCAACATTGCAGAGGCGTGTCAACCAGGACAGCCCTACAACGTCCAGAGCCTTCAGGAACTCGGGGCGGACCTCATCAACACCAGGGGCTCTGCCACCAAGGAGTTGTTTAACTGCCTCAGTGACCTCGCCCCCGGAAATTGGCGGGTCATTCCCCTCATCCCCAGACTCTGCTTCCTCCTCGGAAGACGTGTCAGTGGGATTAAGGAGGTCCTCGAAGTATTCCTTCCACCGCCTGACAATTTTCTCAGTCGACGTCAGCAGCGCTCCGCCAGCACTATACACAGTGCAGGTAGAGCACCGCTTTCCCCTCCTGAGACGCCTGACGGTTTGCCAGAACCTCTTCGAGGCAGTCCGAAAGTCTTTTTCCATGGCCTCTCCGAACTCCTCCCACACCCGAGTTTTTGCTTCAGCCACTGCCCGAGCCGCATTCCGCTTGGCCTGTCGATACCTGTCGGCTGCCTCCGGAGTCCCACAGGCTAACCAAGCCCGATAGGACTCCTTCTTCAGCCTGGTGGCTCCCTTCACCTCTGGTGTCCACCATTTGGTTCGGGGATTACCACCACGGCAGGCACCAACCACCTTGCGGCCGCAGCTCAATGCAGCAGCTTCGGCAATGGAGGCGCTGAACATGGTCCATTCGGACTCAATGTCCCCCGCCTCCCTCGGAATGCTGTTGAAGCTCTGCCGGAGGTGTGCGTTGAAGATCTCGCGGACTGGGGCCTCTGCTAGTCGTTCCCAGCACACCCTCACTACGCGTTTAGGTGCACCAGGTCTGTCCAGCGTCCTCCCCCGCCACCTGATCCAACTCACCACCAGGTGGTGATCAGTTGACAGCTCAGCCCCTCTCTTTACCCGAGTGTCCAGAACATATGGTCGCAGGTCTGGTGATACGATTACAAAATCGATCATCGACCTACGGCCTAGAGCGTCCTGGTGCCACGTGCACTTATGGACACTCTTATGTTCGAACAAGGTGTTCGTTATGGCCAAACTGTGATTAGCACAGAAGTCCAATAACAAAGCACCGCTCGGGTTCAGATCAGGGAGGCCGTTCCTCCCAATCACGCCCCTCCAGGTCTCGCTGTCGTTACCCACGTGAGCATTGAAGTCTCCCAGCAGGACAACAGAGTCTCCAGGTGGAGCACCTTCCAGCACCCCCCCCCCCCCCCCCAGGGACTCTAAGAAGGCTGGGTACTCCGAACTCCCACACGGCGCATAAGCGCAGATGACAGTCAGGACCCGTTCCCCGACCCTAAGGCGCAGGGAACAAACCCTCTCGTCCACCGGGAAAAACCCCAACGTACCGGCAGCAAGCCGAGGGGATATTAGAATACCCACCCCAGCCCGCCGCCTCTCACCAGGGGCAACTCCAGACTGAGACAGAGTCCAGCCCCTCTCCAGGAGACTGGTTCCAGAGCCCAAGCCGTGCGTAGAGGTGAGCCCGACTATATCTAGCCGGTACCTCTCAACCTTACGCACTAACTCAGGCTCCTTCCCCACCAGAGAGGTGACATTCCATGTCCCTATTGCCAGTCTTGGCAGCCGGGGGTCAGTCCGCCAGGGCCTCCGCTCCTGGCCGCCACCCGGCACACAATGCACCCGACCCCTATGGCGCCTCCTGCGGGTGGTGGGCCTGCGGGAGGATGGGCCCATGTCTCCTCTTCGGGCTGTGCCCGGCCGGGCCCCATGGACTAAGGCCCGGCCACCAGACGCTCGCCCTCGGGCACCCTCCCTGGGCCTGGCTCCAGGGCGGGGCCCCGGTAACCCTATCCTGGGCAGGGTAAACTGTTCCCTCGGTGTTTTTTTCATAAGGGTCTTTTGAATCGCTCTTTGTCTGGTCCCTCACCCAGGACCAATTTGCCATGGGAGACCCTACCAGGGGGCAAAAGCCCCCAGACAACATAGCCCCTGGGATCCCTGGGACACACAAACCCCTCCACCACGATAAGGTTGCGATTCACGGAGGAGCTGACAGATTTCAATGTTTTGAAAATGTTATGTTTTGTAAAGATAACATAAAAAGTGTTCCAAGTTTTAGTTTAAACAGCATGGTTGTCTTTTTTTGTTTTCGGTTTTTTAATTAGATGCCTGCAGTGTATTTGCTTTCTGCAATTTATTTATCAGACATATTCAGGACATGTTTGGTTCAGGGAAAAGCCAGCGCTCAACAATATGATTGACACAGGCACATTTACATATTTAGTTCTGCTTTGTCAATCACTAAAGCATGTCTGCCACTAACTGGACCATTTCTTGTACAAATAAGAAGGTGTGAATGGACCCAGTCGGTCTAACTTGTTATATATGACACCTTGTTATATAAGACACTGAAAGGCTGCTGCCATTCACAAAACATTACAATATATTTATTTCCTTTTATATATATATATATAAAGAAACTGTGTTGCATTTAAATGGTTAAAATGAAATGAAACCAATAGTATGCCTCTGATGGCTGGTGGTCTGGGATGTCCTCTAAAATAACAGACTAAAAAGAAAAAAAGCACCTAAAAGCAAGCAAATAGAAAACAGCATGTGTTAATACACGATGTATCTATGCACGTGTAGGTGGATTGGAGTGCACTTCAAGTGTTCATCATCCTGACAGGATCAGGGTGTGTTCAATGTGAAAAGCCATCTGATTGTGAGCGACCATGCTGGGAATAAATGACAATTGTGACATATTGGTGTGGGATCTGGGGGAATAGAGAAGATTATATTACTGGCAGAGCCACTGGAGCAGTCCATCACCCATTCGCATGCAGTTAACAGACACCCTATGCTAAATGTGGGTGTGTACATCTTTGTATACGTGCGTGCCTGCATGAGCAAAACAGACAGATGGAGCAGACAGCGTGCATGTAAGGACATAAGCTGGTGTGTGTGGAACGGAATCCAATATTCTTATTTCTCAGTCTCTTTGTCCCTCAGATCCCCTCAGTCCCCACCCAGTAATGATATATTTCTATCTCAGTTACACACCATAACCCAGTGAGACCTCTTCCAATATCACCACATGTAGAAGTTGTTTACACACCGCTGAACCAGGGGGAGCTGTGTGGAGACCAAGCAAGACAGAGATGAAATGAATATTTATTTCAAATAAGGGTGGGGATGTTCTCTATCAGACTAGCATTATCATACTCTCTGACCTAAACTGTAGAGGTTATTGCTCCATCATGTAACGCAATAGCTCTATTCCAAGGGGGCTTAAGGGGGAAAAAAACACAGAGATTTGATTCAAATTCGTTTGCAGTCGCATCCCTATTCAGTTGTCAAACTTGTTAGTGAAGGACAAGGTCTGAACACTATTTAAGGTCATTGCTTACATTGCTACACTATAACTCAAATACTACTGACTGTATTCATTTATGGTTAATTGTCCAGAATTTGGTGCTACTCACTATTCAAACATTCGAATGGGGCTGAAAAGGTGAAGGGAAAGAGGAAAAAATGTAAACACTGTGAACATTCCACTATGAATCAAGTTCAAGAATTTAAAGAAGTTTTGCAGTTAAAAGAAAAAAAAAATACACTTTTCAGCTGCTTGGGCAGTGTTAGACAGCTTTGCACAATACATAAAAAAGTCTGCGTTGGGACTACATTTATACTATCCAGCTCCCCGGGGTGCTGCGGATCAATGACCATTAAAGATGTAATTTCAAGATGGCTCCTGCAAGTCACGGTGACATGAATAAAAGATGCGTTAGATGCACACACAAAAATACCTCTTTACCCTCTCTATCCTGTTACATGTGTGCAACAAAGTACTTGCAAACACGCACATCTGACATATGATCTGTGGAAATCTGTTAGGTTTCTATATTAATCAGCATTAAGATACAGGACTCAAATGGACAAACAAGATGTTCCACCTGTTTTGTTATTTTACAATTTAGGTGAGTTTTTTTCAAAGCTTTAGATAACAATAAGTAAGTGCAAAAGGTTTCCTTTCTTCTTTCCTTAGTCTTTCGTTGAAGGTATATCCGACTCATCCTGTGAGTTTGAGGTTAACAGATTTAGACTTGCGCACAGAAGTAGAGATCATATTGCTACGCCCACTGTCTGTGCCCATTAAAAGCCACGTCCTAGAGGTGGAGCACCTGTCCATTTTTTTTAAATGTCAAGACACTGAGACTGACCAGACCGCTCCTTCTGGAGTGGAAAACCGTCTTCACAAATCCGCAGTACACGCTTCTTCGCTGTGAATGCTCAGGGAGTTTCATGTCAGAAAGGACATTATGATACTGGTCTGTCAGGCAGTGATAGGAGGTCTCCTAACATTTAACAGTGCTCCCCCCGGTTGTAGTCACACGTCAGTTAAGCACAGAGTCTAGCTGGTAAGGCAGATCAGTCAGGGGAAGATGCTTACAGACACCCAACAGGCAAGCTCCCTGAACGCTGCACAGTAGCAGGAATAAGCGAGAAGATGGTGGACAGCACGATATATCATCTCCACACCTCGCTAGAGCGGGAGCTTGCTGCATATTTTTGCTCTTGCTTTAAAGTTTACTCATCCTTATTGTTATGCAGCTCATCTGGCAGGCAAAGGGAACAGCATACATAGGTGCTAATCTGCCAATATTTTCTGGTAATATTGTGTATTTCAGCGAATTTAAATTTAAAATAGTGTTTAGTCTCGCATATATTTTGATTATTCTCACTCTCACCCATAAAAGATTTGATATTGTTCTTGCTTGTGCAAGTTGCTTTAATTCTCAGATGGGATGCAGCTCAGGGTATGTTGAGTCAGCCCTCGGGCCCCTGCCGCCAGGATTAGTCAGGTCTGGCACTGTTGCTCATGATTCCTCCACAACCCCAGCAGACCTCCTCGGTCTCTCTTGTTGGTCCCTCTATGTTCTCTTCTTCAGCTTCAACTCTCTCCTGTGAAATCGCTTAAAGGGGTCAGATTCTCTCATTGTACGCCTGTCATTTCCATTTCTAATCCTCCGAGGCTCTGTCTTGGCTCACACCATTGATACAGAGCCATGAGCACCCACCCACAAAACAACCGCATTTGTAGCCAAATACTACCAGGCTATTTGCGGAAAAGAGTTACCACAGGTGCATATGGCAGCATGGTGCCTTTTTTTCTCCTTTTTTACTATATCGGGTCTACAGAGTGTGCTTGTAATGAGAATAAATAAAAAATGAATATGATTTTTAAATAAAAGCTAAAATTTGCTACAGTATTTTTTCACATTATTTCCAGTTATCCCTCCATTTGCTACTGCTTATTTGGGTCGCGGTTGTGGTGTCAGCAATCTAATCTGAGATGCCATTGCTACCCTTTTCCCAACCACCAGCCACCTCCAGCTCTTCTGAGGGGACACCAAGGCTTTCACATGCAAGGCAAAAGAAATAATCTCGCAGGGTCAGCTCCAGGGTGTCTTTCTGACATGCCAAAACCACCTCAACTGGCTCATTTTAATGCTGAGGAGCAGCAGCTCTACTCTAAGCCCCCTTCTGAATGACTGAGCTCCTCACCTTATATCTAAGGATCAAAAGAAGCTCATTTCTGCTGCTTGTATCTGAGATGTTGTTCTTTCAGTCATCACCCACAGTTCATAGTCATAGGTGAAGTTAGGTAGGAACGTTTAACAGTGATGCTTCACCTTCACCTTCAGGTCGGTGGATGCTGTGTTCACTGCAGTTTTTTCCTCTACAGAATTATTTTTTCTGTCAGTTAAAAAATGCTTTCTGGTTTTATTTCCTTTGTAACATTACATATACATGTAAAAAATAAATTGCTGAATCTTTTGCAACTTTTCTTACTCAAGCCACTGAATATAATATGTCTGTCATGTAACAGTTTTTTTTTCTTCTTCGATTGACAAGCGAGAGCTTTAATGGCACGTCAATGGCAGCTGCTCTTTTCAGCTGTGTTTAAAATGCGATAAGATACTATATTTATGGACCAATTACATCAACTCTTATCCAAACACTTCCACACACACACTTTTGTGCATGCTGATTGCTGCTCTTTATTGATGAAGTCTTACTTGGTGTTGGACAACTGTGATTATGTTCTCGAAGTGGATCTCGGAAGACTCGGGAATTATAATGTTAATGAAATTAAACTTTGAGCGAGCATGTCGGTTTCTGTGCTCTCATCCTGAATCACACGCAAGCAATCAGAGACCATTTAAAATTCCATGGCAAAAAAAAAAGCTAAAGGAATCCACACTCTTAAATTAAACGGCCAAATTATACACTAGAGAAAGTCGTTTTTTGAGTCTTTCAGCAGTTTTATTTCAATGCAAGCATATTTACAATCAAAGAACTTCAAAAATAGAATTACAATGAAAAAACTCAGATATAGTAATATTATAAGATAACTAACTAACTTGAAAACGATAACTTTTTTTTTTTTTTGAAAGTCTACTGTAAAAAATAGAACATTAGGAGCATCGCCAAGTGCGCATTACAATGATTGAAGTACTTAAATTTGCGTCTTTAGCAGCCTAACTGTGTGTATAATCAGACTGCATAATTCAAGATGATACCTTCAGTTTATTCAGTCATCCCAATCTTTTGATTTACATAAAATAGTTTTTATAAAATAAAAACACTGTAACTTCTTATCCTCTTTGGAAATGGGCTATAAAATACCATCATGTCCATATGGACCAAAATCTCAGAGGAATGTTTCCATGACCTTGTTGAATCAGCGATGCTGAGCGATAGAAATATATATTATACTCACCAGCCACTTCGTTAGCTACGCCCATTTAACTGCTCTTTAAAACAAATATCTAATCAGCAAATCATATAGCAGCATCTCAGTGCATTTAGGCATGTAGACGTGGTCAACAAGTTCAAACCAAGCATCAGAATGAGGACAAAAGGTTTAAGTGACTTTGAATGTGCTTTGGTTATTTGTGCCAGATGGGCTGGTCTGACTTTTTCAGAACCTCCTGATCTACTGGGATTTTCCTGCACATATGGACCCTAATCTCTAAGGAATGACTCCAGCATCCAGTTGAATCTATACCACAAAGAATTAAGGCAGTTTTGAAGCACTTCAGTCCAACACACTGACACAAATTCCAATCCTAATGAGGACACACACAAGATCGTTCTTTTACTATTTAATTATGAACACAAAGCCAACAACACAAAGCAAACTTGAAATCAGCCCAGAGAAACTTCAAAGCAAATTCTGCTTCAATTCTACTGTAACTGAAACATGTATAAGTAGAAATAGAGGCTCCACTATTACAAGTCTGATTCTTCATCGCTGCCTTACTGATGAAGTTCAAGCTCTGTTGCCATACATTCAGCTTTAAGATCGCACTGGGTTCTTTGCCACTTTTGTGTTAGCATGCTGTCCACACAGATGTTTGCAAAGTGCAGATTCTTTGCCCTGGATGCAATTTGCACTTTACCAACATACTCTTGTCTTCCCGTGGCATAAAAATAAAAGAAATGTTTGTACATCCATTCCTCAAAAGGTACAGTCCACTCCATGTTCCTCCTCTCTGCACACAGACTGAAATCAGCTGACTGTAGCACACGTGAACAAGAAGAAAAAGACGTTTGACTTTTTTTTTCTTCCTATCCACCCATCTTGCAGATATCTGAAGGACCTTTTTTACGCACCTCGCTTCTTAATTATGATGTGATTATTGAACTTACTACAAATTACCAAAAAATCAAAAAGAGCAAAAACAGATATAGCATGTTTGAATTTTTAAAAGAGCATTTGTTTAGAAGGAACCTTCTAGTGTTGCAGAAAGGAGGAGAAAGACAGGTTGGACTTGTGTATTGACAAAGAGGCAGGGAGTATCAGTTCATTAGGACCTGCCATAAGTAATAGAAATGGAAAGAAAATGTTTGCACTCCTAAAATAAACTATTGATATTACAAGTTAGATGTAATTTATTTTAGCCGTCCTTTTTTTCCCTCTGTCATCTCCTGTATCTTCTTTGTGAAATGCAGCCATTTTCTCTCTCCCCCGTTGTTCGCATAGATGTTGCTAACACTGCAGACCTGTCAGTCATTCATCTCTAGGGGAGGCGGGCTCATTGCCTCAGTTGGGGGAAGTGGCTGAGCAGAATAGTTGATTGGCAGAATTGAGAGAGAGAGGAGACAGTAGGGTGGAGAGGCTTGGAAAGTGGAGCAGATGATCACAGAGGAAAGAAAGATGTGGAGCGTAAACAGTCTCTTTAGGAGGTACAAACAAAAGCGGTCAGCATGAGAGGTACGGTACATACAATACACTTATGATATATATAAAAACTGAAAAAGAAGGACATATTTTTTGACAAAGCAGGGCAACATCTCAATGCAGAGATAAGCCTGGAGTGTTGAATACATTATAGGAGGGAATTCTTTTCTTGTTTGAAAAGAAACTCTGAGTAGGATGTAGCAACTTGATATGATTTTTAAAAACTGGCCGCTGGCGTAATGTAAACAGACCAAACACCTTTTGTTGACGACTGGCTGAAGAGATTTTACTGAGAAAAAGAAGGCTTTAAAATAACTCCTTGGAGGTGGATATGTTTAGATAATTATCATCAAGTAAGACAGCCAGTAAGTAAAAAAAAAAAGAAAAACAACTACCTAGTGGCGTTGAATTGTGAAAGGCTGTTGAGTTAAGTGGGAGATGTGTGGTCTGAAAGAGGATGCTAATTTATTGCATAATGCATATATAACAGCTCCCAAGTTTTTAGGAACACGTATACCTTATTTTCCAGTTGCAGCACAAACATTCTGAGAAAATGTTTGTGACTAATGTCATCATCTGCTCTCAGTTCTGGTGTCTAATTTCTCTAAACACTAGCTATTTCCTGATATATTGTAGTTTTAGGTGAGATCCTTTAAGAGGGTGCTAAAGTTTCAGCGCAATAGTAATTTTCTTAAACTTTAGGTTTCTAGAAAAGGTAACAAAAACATTAGGAGGAAGAAGAATTAGAAGCATTAGAAGTTACTACTTCTGTGATGTAACTGTGGTCATGTAGAGTTCACAGAGAACCACTGATCTACTAGGTCAGGGTACTCAAGGACAGCTTGACAGAGAAAGGGAAAGTCTGTGGTTCAGAAGTCTCATTTTCCACTTTGAAGGACATCTTTGCCTTTGAGGTACTTTGCTTTTAGAGAGGAAGGTTTATCACTAACTGATAGCATTTCAAGGGCTCTGATATGGCAGTCATAAACTTGAGGGCAGGCTATAACCTGTGAATCAAACACATTTAGTTTATCAAAAGTCTACAGTGTCAGAGAAGAAATGATGGAATGTGGAATATTCCAAATTTAAGCTGGTTGTAGGATTTTTCCACTATCTTTGCGGTGTCTGGGATATTGGTGGTCACAGGGAGATGCAACAACTGATTGCTTCGGATAGCAGGTGTTGCTGGGATATCTCTGAGAACAAATTGTTCTGATAAAGAGAACTGTGCATAATGACACTTTGCTAACAGGCTAATTTAATTACTGCCAATTACTGTCTGGTTTCCACTGGTAATGTTTTTGAAGTAGTTGTCAGGCAGATGAATCAGACCAAAAGGTCGGATAGATATGAAGTGCATGAAAGTGTTGATTTGTACAAGCTGAGTGGGAGCACATGCAGAGATGACAGGTGAGGCCACACGAAATCAGAAATGTTAACAGTGTAAATATATGCATTCAAAGAGCCACAACTTAGAGTTGAGGCAGCTGCGTTTCATTTTAACACTGCCTGCAGCAAAATCCAGATTGAATTCGTACTGAGGTAGCCTAGATATGCAACAAAGTGAACTTACAGTACAATAACAGTAAAAGAGCTACAATAGGGTAGCTTCAAATCTATTGTAATCTTTTGCAGCATGTAACTGGAAAATAGTAAGATGATTGTAACATTACTAGAGCATGTTGTAGCTTTAAATCCTGATCCTGTACATTGGTTGAGTTTGAAAAACAAGTTAATCACCCTATTCATATGGAAAAATGATCCTTGCTCTTAAACTAGTGAAATGTGACCCGTTTCAGGTATACCTGTAATCAAAATCACTATGAAGGTACTTTGAAATTTTAGCCACTAATTGTTTTGCATGATATTCATGTGTTCTGTATGAATTGAAGACTAGGGTGGAATCTGCCAGTGGTTGTAACACATTGGTTCGTAGCTATCTCACCTTATAAGATAAATGTGCTGCAACCGTGACAGAATGCAATTCTCTCTCAAGGTGCCAAAGAGGTGAATGCAAGTGGGAAGACATTTACAGTACGGAGCTCTCTACAGCTGCAAGTGGACAGAAATGATGATGGAGTGGCCTACACCTGCAGAGTGGACCACGTGGCACTCACACAAGCACCACAGCAGGCCACTGAAGTACTGGAGGTCCACTGTGAGTGTAGACGCAAAGTACAGCACTCAAACACATATATGAAGTGTACACATGAGCATAATGGATAACAGAAAATCCAAACCAATAAAAGGCAGTAACTACTGTAAATAGCCATGGTAATGGGTGCTTTTATGGCTCTTGAACCCAGTTAGAGAACATTTCAACTAATGAGGCCTCCATCATTGTATGTAAATGCACTATTTCAGAGCTGGTTTTCTGTGATCTTGCATTTATAATTTTACATTTAGACACTAGTATTTTATTCAATCAGTATCCCTTGGTCTGGGCAAAAATGTATTGTCCAATTGTCCAAATATATTTATAATATTTATATCACCCCCTGGGATTGTATGTGTGTGTGATCCAAATGCTGTGTTTTTGAGGGTTCTGTTCATTATCCAAGAACTGCACTCTTTTGGACAAAGACCCTGGATGTTGTTCCTGGAATCTGCTGGAGCTACTTTTCTAGTTTTGGGTTTATAGCTCCCATTGCTCCTATTATCACTGGAACTACTTTGGACTTTACCTTTCAGATCTGCTCCAGTTGTTCCTTCAGCTCCTGATACTTCTCTGTTTTTACGTGCTACTTCTTCTTGATCTTGTTGTCTGCCACATCTATCAGAACTTCAGTCTTCTTCTGCTTGTCAGCCACCACTATCACCTGGTTTGTTGGCCAGCAGCTTGTCTGTCTAGAAGATGAAGAACCACAGGGATTTACCCCCTTTGTTCTACTCTGACATCGGGACTTGGGGACTTCTAGTCCATATGCAGCACAGATGTTCTTTGATTGTTCCTTGGTTGTTGTTGGATCTTCCAACAAGATGTTGCTGTTGCCAGCTTGGATCTTACACCCTGTACTAGGGTGTAGGGTGGCTGTAGCTCAAGTGGCAGAGCAGGTCAGCCACTAATCAGAAGGTCGGTGGTTCGATCCCAGGCTGCCTCCTGGCTGCATGCCAAATATCCTTGGGCAAGATACTAACCCCATATTTGCCTACTGGTGGCAAATATGGTGGCGCCTGTGTCAAATATGGTGGTGCCTGTGTCCGGCAGCCTCGCCTCTGTCAGTGCACCCCAGGGCAGCTGTGGCTACAATGTAACTTGCCATCCCCGCTGTGTGAATGCGTGTGTGAATGACTGAATGTAGTGTAAAGCGCTTTGGGGTCCTTAAGGACTAGAAAAGCGCTATACAAATGCAGGCCATTTACCATTTACTATGTGTTGGATAGTCTCCGGGGGCCCTTTGCAAAGTCAGGAACTTGGGTCCTGTGGTAGACTCCTGCTTATATGGATCTGGTGCTTAAGGCCTGCTCTTGTGCTGCCGCTACACAGTCCTTTACGCTGTCCTTTTCTATCAACCAGTAGGGTTTCCTGATGTCAGCCAGTTACACATGTGGGGGCTTGGTTGTCTAGGATAATTCCTCTTCCTGTTCCTTATCACCATCTGTCTGCCTGAGGCATGCTTAGAGAAGCTCATCTCAGGGGAATATATATATATGTATCCCATTTATGTCAAGAAAATGTGAAAACAATGTTTTATATTTTCTTCCCTCAATTTCAGCCGTCTCTCTGTTTGTCTTAGATGCTCCTCATGTGGAGATCACCCGTTCCCTTGAAGTCCCTCAGGAGGGTCAGTACTTGAAGTTGGAGTGTGTGTCCAAAGGAAACCCTTCGTAAGTCTCTAAAAATTGTAGTTAATTGGTTGACATCATGCTTTCATATAGTGTTTTATAGAGTAGACCTAGATGTAGCATGCTTTCTTTCTCTTACATATTTTCTTACCTTTTAGGCCAGATCCTGTGATGTGGACAAAGGATGGAAGTGAACTTCCTGACCTGGACAGGATGATTGTAGAAGGAAGAGAGCTTACCTTTACATCTCTTAACAAGACAGACAATGGGACCTACCGCTGTGAAGCTAGCAACCACCTAGGGACCAGCAGTGCTGAATATGTACTCTACGTCTATGGTGAGTTCAGGAGAAGCATTGAAATATGGATAATTGCATTTCATGTCACAATATAAAAAAGTAAGTCAGTCAGTTACTAATATGACACCACTGGGGGGAAAAAAAGCTTCAAGAGGAAAACTTGGTTTCCAACAAAGCTATGTAAAAATTGTGAAAAGTATGAACCTCATAGGCATGAGTACAAAACACCATTGAAAAAATACAGGATTATAATACCTCCTGATCTGCATACTGTATCAATGCTAATAGTGATTAGTGGTACCATCCCTCACAGGGAGAATAAGGGCCTCAGGTGACACAAATGCCACCAACGCCTTTCCTTAAATAAACCTGTGTCCCAGATACACACACACACACACACACACACACAACACACTAGGAGGGAAATGTGTGAGAGAGGCAAAATTTAGTGCTGCGTTGTCAGGAATATCACCAGGAAGGATAAGTAATTCCTAGTAACGCCAGAGGAGGTGGAGGATAAAGGGACTCAGTGTCAGGGAAAACAGATAGATCTTCCTCTCTTCCGCTTCTTCACTGCCATTTGTCTTTTGGCATTAAGTAATAATGCTTTAAAAAATAGCAAAGCAGTAAAACATCTCTTTTCACTGTGTTATAGAAACAGTGCGTGATCATTAAAAAACAGGTCGTTCTGACGTTAAGAAGTGGAGATGAAGAAAAACTTCTCGAGGTTGATCAGTAAAACATAGCATTAATGATATTACATGAGCTCTTTTATTTAAAAACAGAAAGTAATGAAAAATCTAATTACAAACTTTTGAGTATAAACCCGAGCTACCTGGGTAACACAGGTTACTATGAATAGGTCATAAAGGGCTGTGGAAACCTCAAGAGTGATGAATGGGAGAACAAAATGAAATACTCGTCCATATTAGATTTATTTAATGAGAGTGCGATGAACGTATAAGCCATTCAGCCTTTCTCTAAGTAAATGCTGTAAATCTTTATTTTATGCAGAATGCCATGTGACAAAATCAAGGTAAGGATTAGGTATAGAAACCTTACATCTTTCTAATTACTCATATCACTGAAATTTAAACTTAGTACGCACTGAGACAGTATCTGCTGAGACAAGGTTACTGCAAAGATGCAAATGAGTTTCATTTGCTATATATATTCTGTCTGTCAGATTTTTGCAGATCATTGCTGATGCTTTTAAAATACCGTTGGCGTAGAGTATATCGCTCAGGTATTTAGTTAAAGATTCCTACTTTGAGTTCAAAGCCACAAAATAGGATGAGTGAAGACTGATTATGTATACTATCAAAAATGTATGATACCTTTCAGCTTCAAATTCAAATCCTGTCCATAGGTTTTATTAAAGGAGGCGATTCTGAAACAGTGCTGTTAGAGACCTTTAGAATTTTTTTTTTTTCCATCAAACATTTTTTTTACTAGTTGATTAATTGTTTGAGCTGTAAAATTATCAGAAAATCCCTTTCACTGTTTGCTAAAAGCACCAGGAGATGTCTTTACATTCTTGTCTTTGTTTAAACCCCAAAAGTGCTGAATTCTTGAAAATTCTATGATTAATTAAGCAATTAGCTGTGGCTCTTATTTAATTAGTGGATTGCTCACACTTGTCATGGCGCGCCACCGCACCTAACAATTTCTTCTGAAGCTGCAGCAAGAATAACCAATGCATCTAATGACAGTGATGTTATTAAACTGACAAATTCTCTGCCAGAAAAAAGACAATTGGGTGCGGGAGGGTCAAAAAGTCCTATTCAGATTCATTACTTGTTCTCTTGAAATGGCACCCAGTCTGTTCCTATCCTTCATTAGTGATTATCACACCTTTTAGCCTTTCACAATTGCCTCCATAATTCTTGGAAAATACCTTTTTAATGGTTCTCGAACAAGGGGACATTTTCTCTCTTCCCTCTTTCCCGAAGACATGCAGTTAGCTGCTTAGTGAGTCATGCTAAGGCTGAAATGTCACCAAGACACAGAGGACAGTTGGCCCAGAGAAAGACTACGAGAGCCAATTAAAAGCTTCTGGATCACCATAAAATGCAGAGTGACATAAACATAAAAGCCAAGGTGGTAATGTAACCTCATTAACTTTGTCACCCAATGTTTCGCTCTCACTTTTTTCTGTAGCTTTAACATGTGACAGTGAGAAACGATCAGTTTTACCATTATCCTGTAGCGAGAAGCCAAAATTCAACACGGAAATGAGAGCTTAACCGATTTTTTTTTTTTTAATCCATTTGTCAGATTCAAATCATCAGCTGTCTTCCCTCTCACATGTTGAAAGGTTGCTAGTGCAGGGTCTATCTCCAGAGACAGTCGCCAGCATTAGCAGATTTAAGGTTAATTCTGCTCTTTTGCTAAACAAATTGCCCTCACAATTCAAAGACAGAATACTTGAAATCAGAGTTGACAGAGAAAATGCAGAAGATTGGGACTCTTAACATCGCCGATCATTTCAGAATCAGTGAGAAAGCCTTACTGGCCCACTAAAACAGGAACAGTAATGCACTCAACTCATGTTGTTAAGGGCATCACATTTCATTATACTGGAAAAGGCATGCTTTCTTGTGCTGTGATCTTATGTTATATGCTTGGAATTGTGTCATAATTTTCCCTTTGTGTTTCCCATTACTGTATATTGTTTTTTTTTCTTTGTCTTCCTTTAACGTATCTAACTTTCCCCATGTGAATTCATTTTGCTGTTGTTGTATTTTGTGTATATGTGTTTATCTGTGCCCTCCACCAGACGCCCCCACCACCCTGCCTCCACCCACCACTCCCCCCCTACATCCCATCCCTCCAGATCCTACCGCACTATTAGGCTCCCACGCCTCAGACCCCACAGTCACTGGCAACAGAGGTACAGTACCACCCCACGCATCTCCACAGCATGCTACAGCATAGTCTAACTTCCCTCTCACTTCCATATCTCCTCTGTTACTTCTTTCTCAGCTACTTCTCTACCTCAGTCATTCATATTCTTATTTCTTGTGGACATAAAACATGTGAAGACACTTATAGGTCATCCTACCCAATTATTGCCTTTAATTTTTGAAGCTTAAACTATTTTCTCAGCTGAAGGACTGTAAACATTTTCTTTTTTATGAGCAATGAAAGATTTTTTTTACACCAGGACAGACTTTTCTGAGTTTCAGAGAAACTCCAGGTGTTCAAATACTCTGTGTGCTGTCCCCTTGGAATTGCAAAGACTCCAGCACTTCTGTGCCCTGAAACCTCAAAGAAGCAAATGTCATGTCCAACTGAAAATGTCTGGCCACTGGAGATATCTCATCATGCCTTCTAATGCTGTGTTAACTCTTAGAGAATCCTAACTTGACATAGTCCCTTTGCCACTAAGACTGCATAGTTGGTGTTTTTAAAGTGGTCCCTGTACAGAACTAAGGCTTTTTTATTGTTCATCTTATGCCCTTAAACATAAATAAGACAATGCTAATTTCATCATGCTTGTAAGCCGGCCAGCTCCAGTAAGCATATAGCAAGCTTTATTAAACTTTGTGCTTCCAATCAAGCATGAACATAGGCGGGCTTAATGCTGCATTTAATAGCAACTGGGAACTAAGAATTTCCTGACTCTATTGAAAACAAACAATACTTTTACACTTAGTAAATCGGATACTGTTTCTGAACACTGACTCTGCATTTTCCACACATAAAATCTTTCTCATATTGCTTTTAATATAGTAAAACTGTGATTTTTGCTTCTTTTTGGCTTTTGTGTTACTTTAGATGAGTAAACTACACTACATTCATGACCTTTTTTGTTCTCTGTAGATGAAAAGGAAACAAAGAAAAGGTTGGGGTAGCCATGTTTTTTTTGCCAGTTTGTGCACTAACTTGGCAGAGGTTGAAAATGTTTTCATTTTGGCGTCCGAATTCTCACATACGAGGTAGATCAAATGCAGCATAAGGCCGTGCTTCCCTTATCCCTGTGTACAACGGGGGACGGCAGCATCCTGTTCCAGCTCTAATGCGGCTGCCAGAGCCGATCGCTCCCACTCAAGACAATGCTTGCGATTCCACCAGACATGCTGCAGCCCGTTTCAACAGCGTCTCAGAAGCAGATTACAGCTACTGATGACACAAGGCCCTGCAGCAAAGGGCTGGCATAACAATCTCCTCCTGCTAGCTTTTGGCTGAGTTTTCCACAGAAGTTTTCACTTTGCTGTCTGCCTTTCAAAAACAAGGGCAGCAGCAACCAGCCAAGGTTGCGAGCCGCATGAATTATAATGCACTGAGTGGTGAGTCCCAGGTTCAATTCCAGCTTGACATTTGCAGCGCGTCGATCTCACGAGTAACATGATGTGATAATTAACAAAGTTAGTAGATTTTGACAGACTTAATTACCACTCGCGGCATCATAGGCTGCCGTTGCCACTCCTCAGTATACGATGCATACTCTCGCTTCAAAAGGAGTCAGTCCCACTTGAGGTCCTCTAGCACGTCCAGCTGAACTTGTTCAAAGAAGCCAGTTGAGTTTTTTTCTTGTTGTTATTTCTTTTTTAGTTCTTTGGTTGTTTTCTGACCAATATCCCTACTGTATTTTTTTAAGTTTTTCCTTTTATTTTAGGAACAAAGTCTATTTGCATTGGCTAATTACACTGTGCTTTTCCTGAGGCCATACAGATCTAAGCAATACAAAATAACAGAAAAGCAAGAGAAAAGGAAAGAAAACAGAAAGATGAGGGAAAACCTAAAACCAAGGATCTGTGTGTAGCAACTAATTGTAGTGTATTTTATACGACAGTTCTTCCTCTCTTCCATGAAATCTGATCTAAATTGTTTAATAAACTCTGTCCGTACTTTCCAGTAATCATCAAACATGTCCACCCTGAGTCTCAAATGAAATGTCAGTTTTTCCATTACAAAAATATCATGTATCACATTAAATCAGTCTTCTCCGTTGAGGCGCTCAGCCCTATACAACAGGGAGGTGACCCTCAGGCGGACACAGAAAATGCTGAAAGGAATCACATATCCCACCTGTCTAGGGAAAGCATCAGGATCCTTCGGGAGGACACGGCTATGGAAAAGGATGTTTCGGCACCCCTGCGACACATAACTGGCAGTAAACAGATGCAGTAGATGAAAAGGATATGGCGAGCCTCTGGGCGGGTGTAGTTGCTTTAACCTATTTGCCAGGGCACAGATGCTGACATGGCACCACATCTGCTACAGTAGATTGATATGTCCACGTTTTTGAGTGACACGTCAATTTAAAGCTAATGTGCTGTGATGGCCCGTATGCAGAAGAACTTGCTCACTCATATATCATCTTCATCATGGTTTCCAAAGCTGTTATCAGTGTGTGACATGTTTTCCTGAAGCGATTGTGTAAACAATCCATCATAGTGTGATATCGGTAATAGCACATAAAAGAAATATATTAACATATTTATAACGCTGTATATTTTCTCACAAGGCAACATATTTAACGCTGTATATTTTCTCACAAAACGTTGCACAAAATATGAGCTTTCAGTTCAGCTGCAATTAAATATACTTACATGATCTATGCATTCATACATTTTCTGACACTTATCGAGGTCTTGGTCACTGGGGCAGCAGCCTAAGCAGGAGTCTCCTCCTCGTCAGACAACAGCCACTCTTCTGGTGGGAAAGGGAGGCCTTCCCAAGCCAGTCAAGAGATATAATGATTCGAGGGTTACTGGGTCTCCCGCTAGTAGGAAGTAACCAAAACACCTCGCTTGAGTCAGATAATTTAACTACCTTAGCTGGTTCATTATGATGTGGAGGAGTAGCAGCTCTACTCTAAGACCCTTGCTATCTCTAAGACTGAGCCCAGCCAGCCTCTAGAGGAAGCTCATTTCCACCACTTGTATGCCACAGCTCGTAGCCATAGCTGAAGGTGGGAATGTAGGTCGACCAGTAAAGCAGCAGCTTTGCTTTCACACTCAGCTCTCTCTTCACTGTGACAGACTGGAGCATCATCCACATTACTGCAGCTGCTGAACTCACGAACCCCAGAATTCTTGAACTCCTTAACCGGGGAAGCAACTCTGTCCTTACCATACCCTTTTCCAACTGAGAACCAGTATTTCAGACTTGAAATGTTAAATCTCATCCCATCCGTGTTAGGTGGTTGGGATGAAAGCATCTCATTGGCTGAAATCACCCTAATGGCAAGCTGGATGAAGCCAACAGAGCAGCATCATCTGCGTATAACACACAAGATTCCTAGACCGCCAAACCCTGCACCCTCTGCTCCTTAGGTGTGCAAAAAATTTCTGCCCATCATTTCAAATAAACGGTGAAATATAAGAGAAGAGAGTCACTGATCCTTTACATGCAGTTCACCCAAGCAGCTTTATTCATTTCCATTTATGTGTGTATGGTTTTTTTCATCATATAGACATAAGCAAGATATCTTCTGTCTTGTCTGTGCTCTTTTGCTCCCTCTCTTCATTCCTCTCAACATCATGGTCTCCATCTCAAAATAATTTCCTCTCATCACTGCTGCTTTCTGTAAATTACTGTCTTTAAAGTCCTTTGGGAGGCTTGACTCCCCTTCTACCTTTCCTCCGCTTTAGTCCCTCTCTAAGCTTTTGTTCAGTTATTCCTCTCCTTTCCGCTTCATCTCTTCTGCCCCCTTACATCTCTCTGAAGGCCCTGTTAGATAACAGTCTTCCACACATTGTTGGATGTTCTTCATCAGTGTGCCTCAGTTCTTCTCTGATGTCTGTTTGTGTAGTTCAGAGACACAAGAGGAGCTGAGCCTCTCAGTATATCTACAGGGAATCTAAATATCAGACTCCTTCACTGCGTTCCTAGTCACAGGATACTACACTATCTGTTTTCATCTGTCTACTTGATTTATTACCAGGTTTTTTATGGCCCTGGATGAAAGCAAACAACTGTGGAGCTTTACCAGCCCCATGATGTTTTGTATTTTTGCATAATGAAGTTGTCTTCCTCCACAGGCATGCCGTAGGTGCAGCACTATAGGCTGTATGCGTTCTCAGGTTTCCCTTTGTCGTTTCGGTGATCTTTCCTTCTGCTCTTTTATCAGCGTATGGGTTTTTTTCTCTTTTTTTTTTAAAGCGCACAACTATCCCTTTATGCATTTATCTGGATACCAGCATTAAGGTTGTGGTTTCTTTGATTGGCTGTAGATGATTACTCTATGTAAGCCCTCACTTCTGCAAATTGCAGTTAATAAATTGGGTGGACAGTTATGCTGTTGGTACCTTTTGGAGCATTTCCATGGATATGGCTTGCTGTGTGGTACAGCTGTTCAAGACGTTGTGTTTCAGATTCACGAGTGAAATATTAATATTTTATCTACCTATTGGTGTGCAACTATACAGTAAAAGGAGTCCGCTTGTCAACTGAGCTTTCTAGTGTTAAGTGAAAAACTGGCTCTCCAATCTCTTATCCAGATGTTGACACTAAAACCAATGGGTGATGTCACAGTGGCTATGTCCATCTTTTGTATACAGTAAATGAAAAATGCTGTCTAACTCATGTTGCACAGCAACTTTAAACTGGCTGCAGATATGAATATCTTTCCTTTCAGTTGTTAAAGGATTTCATATACCGTATTCACAAAAATGTGTTCCCATAATGATAAATGTTATTGTCTAGTAGGATTTCACAGTAATGGCTTTTTTATGTGTTACTTTGCTGACACAGTCTCTCCGAGTTTTAGTGGCCAATATAATCACATACCGAGACATTTATTTATCCTTGTACGAATATTAGACAATAAATATTTTATCGTACACTTACTGAAGCTAATAGGAAATTTAGATTTGATAAAACCCATGCCTTTACTTGTCTTGTTGACCTTTAGAGTGCTGGTAGTGCACAAAAAACCAAGAGATTCCTCTGGTTTTCATTTGTATTGTATAATGCCAGAACTGATGCATTACTGCAGTCTCTAATTCTCTTTATTAATGATGTGCTGGCAGGTATGCCCAACACTTACACTGCTTCGGTAGCCCAGCCAGTCTTAATGGCTATAATAACTCTTTCAGTAAGTATCAGAGGTCTATGTAATGTCATCAGACCTTCACATTATGAATACACACACACACACGCACTGACGCACAACACACGCACACATGCACGCACACCTACACATTCTCTCTTGAGTTCTCTAAAATATGCCAAATGCTTTTTGTGGCTTGCAAATTAGCATTGACCTTGTGATGCTAAAAGGTGAATCACGCACAAGGGTTTCTTTGGTGTTTAAAATATTTACTATTCACTTCTCATAATAAGCATTCGTGTGGCCAACCCCAGCCCCTGTAGCCTGGTGTTGCTGCAGAAAAAGGCCCCACTGCTGGGAAGACAGCAATTATTCATGCCTAGTGTCTTCTCCTGTGGAGAAGAGAGAAAAACTAAAATACCCCTATACATGATTGTAGAGTAAAGGTCTTGTTGCCCACGAGGATAAGAAGATAAAAGTCAAGGAATGCAACAAGAACCTTGGGACTATTAATCAAAGTGTAGTTGTCTTAATTGATACAAGAGGGATGGTTAGCATTTTTACTGACAGTGGAGGTTATCATGATACTCTGTATTTTTTTCCCTTTTTTGTGGCCGGTGCTCCAAAGCCAAATCATTATTCTTCTCCTCTTTAAACTGAAACCAGTACCTGCAAACTTAAGGAGAATTCAAGAGCAGAGACAAGTTCAAAGATCAGGATTAGCCTCTGAGCTTTCTCCCTTCTGAAGTGCACTGGCCAAAATGCTGCATGCAAATAGTAAGGCAAGGTTGTTGGCAGTAGAACCAGCTTGAGATGCAGATTGCTGAATTGGGCATAACAGATTCAGAATAAGTCAAAGTCTGCAGGCCTATTTTTTTTTTACCAACTTCTGTTTGCAGTTACTCTTTTTTTCCCCAACTTACTGTCCTCGCAGAAGAATTAAAGGAGAGCAATTAGGTCTTTACTTTTTCGCATTTAATGTGAAAAATGTTATTACTGGAAACATTACTTTCCTTTAAAAAGTTCTTTTGATGAAATGTGGCCAGAAACATATTAATCTAAACACTCACCAGCCATTTGCTTATGTACATCTTTTCAACTGCTTGTTAATGCAAATATCCAATCAGTCAATCACACGGCAGCGACTCAAAGTTATAACTGAGAGTTTTGATTTTTATTGCAACATTCAGATGGAAGTCAGAATTTGGCAGCGAACAGACGAAAACATGGCTCCATCCTGCCCTGTATCAATGATTCAAGCTGCTGGCGGTGTAATGTTGTCGGGAATATTTTCTTGGCAGACTTTGGGCCACTTAGTACCAATCAAGCATTATTTAAACACCACAGTCTGAGTATTATTGCTGACCATTTCCATCCCTTTATGGCCATCGTGTACCCATCTTCTGATGGCTGCTTCCAGCAGGATATCACGTGCCGTGTCACAAAGCTCAAATCATAACAAACTAGTTTCTTTAACATGACGTTGAATTCGCTGTACTCAAATGGGCTCCACAGTCACCAAATCTCAATCCAATAGAGCGCCTTTGTGTGTGCATCCTACAAATCTGCAGCAACTGTTTGATGCTTTCCTGTCAATATGAACCAAAAGTGCTCAGAAATGTTTCCAGCACCTTGTTGAATATGTGCCATTAAGAATTAAAGCAGTTCTGAAAATTAAAAGGGGGTCAAGCCGGCCATTAATGAAAGTTTTGGATGTCACTCCACATGGCTCTGAAACTGTACACTAAGCCACACTGCAGTTTCTAAATGTTATGATGCTAAACATGCTGAAAACTATATGTAATCACACAGTGAAACAACGAGCGGCTTTACCTCAGCTGTAATTGCTGTCATTACTAACGTCTGTTTTTGCTTCCTGAGAAAGGAGAGGGAGAGACAGCTCTATCTGCTCCCCGCAGCTCAGACTCTGATGGCAGCTTTGAGGCAATCATTATCTACGTGAAAAACACACACACACTCACACAGGACATTATCACACTACATGTAACGTATGTAAACTTGCTTATGTTTACTGACAACCTGTCACCTGATTGTTGACTGTCATTTCATGTTCCTTCTGTGCTCTGGCATTACAGTCACTCCAGATTGTGATTGCCTGCATGATTCACAAAATACCCATAGACAGTTTAAATATAGGCTGTATTCACATTCCAAAATAGGTTATTAAACACCATTAAGCCTATCTGTACATGTCAGAATGTAATATAGTATAAGATATAGACTATAACATATAACATTCAAGCTATTTGTTTTAAATCTGCCTTATATAAATCTAAATTATACATGATTTTGTAACCAAAAAGTGAAAATAGGTGAAAACATGCATCAGAGAATACAGTAATTAACCTTACTAATGATCTCAAAACTAAAAAATAAATAATTGGGTGGTTAATTCAAGGTCTTTAATAATAAGCTTTGTGTATTTAGGGAGATTGTTCAAATTTCAAATCATTTCTTTTCATCGCTGTCACAAAGTGTTTTGAATTCAAAAGAGCTGATTGTACTCCACAGGTGACCATTTTCTGGCTATAACCACACATTCTATTCAAGCTTATTCAAGCTTATTTAGGCTAAGGACAAACCTTTTGTGAAAACTCAATAAGGGAAAATCCTTGGAGGGATTTGTAACTGTTTTATTCTATTGATATCGATCTTGGTTTTAAATGAAGGACACAGGTAAGGCAATGTGATGACCAGAAAACATATTTTCTGGAGGGCAAGTAGCCCGGACAGCTCTTTAGTCGCTGTGCTTAAACCAGAGAGGTACAGGCCGCTGCATCCCTGGGGTGAAATGGTTAAATATCGGACAACAGAGATCACCTTCACACCGCTCTTTAGACGATAAAGCTTAGGAGCACTGGAGAAATTAAAACATAATGCAAAGGTCTTTCCACTTATTGCCAGGAAAGCTTATTGATATCCTGTCACATTAACTAGCTTTGGGGAAGAATTATAGCAACAATTTGGAATAAAGTGTAGAACAGAAAAAGAGAAATCGTTAGATCCTGGGGCTACTGTTATGAATTACATGTAATAGCCCTTCTTTTCATTAAATCCCAATGGCAGAGGACACTTTTGGCAATCTTGAAGAAACACATACACACAAAGAAGGCAGTCCAATTTTCATTTATTGACATGAAGTGCTATTTGGTCCTTTTATAAATTTTTCCTTCCTTGTCCCCCACCCAACCCCCCAAGTTGGGCTTGTGGTGGCAGCTTACTTCATCCACAATCGCTCATTTCTTCAAGCCATTATTTGTGCTGTTCCTGCGCTGCAGTTGGCTCACACAGCGCGGTTCTTTCGGCAGAATGTAGCAGTGTCGTTTGTGGTGGAAAATATTTGAAAAGCAGCAGCAACACAGGCAAGATTAAGTTACCACAAGTGTAACATTGATGCTATCTTTCTGCTTCTTCCTTTGGTGGACTTTATTGCTGTTTTGAAGAGGTTATGGATTTTGCAGAATGTAGAGCTGCTTTGATAGATGATTCTTGCATGAGACTTAATTAATTCTTATGATTAATTATCTCGCTTTGCTTATAACTCCATGCTGTTACCCTGCTGACCACAATTTCTTTTTATTCCGCGAGTAAAAAAGAAAAGAAAACTACTGGGTTGAATATTCAAGATAGTGTCCACATGTGGGCTTTATTGAATGATTAGCTGAAGTAATTTGTTTTCAGAATCTAATTAATCCGCACGACCCAGCAAACAGTAATGTGCAAGGACACACACAAACACGGCAACACACACATCTTGGTAACATCTACTCTTTTTTTTTTTTAATTCTCTCATGGGCTTGGGTGCATGCATTCAAAGGTGGACACACAAGTGTCTTTCGGCCCTCTGCTACAGCCTCCAGGGACTCTTTCATCTTGGCAGTAGAGCCAGCATTAGATGCAGATTGGTGAATTTCCAGTCTCAGCCAAAAAGTTGGGCATAATTGACTCACTGAACAAGCAAAGTCTGCAGGCACTTTTCACCACTTTCTCCCCTTTACTTTCTGATGGTAGACACTCTAGCTTTTGTATCGGTGGCTTTAACTTACCATCAGTGCAGAGGAATTCACACAAAGTAATTCATTTCATTTTTTTTTTTACGTTAAATGTGAAGTGTTTTCAAATACTGTTGTAGAAAAGACTATTACTAGATACATTATTACCCTAAAACACACAAAGAGGTTTGGAATTAGCCTGTTCGCCTGTGTGAATCTGATGGAATTCTGAATACCCTGGACTGACATCATTTGTCCATACATGCAGGTGTATTCCATTCTTGTGAAAATGAGAATGTTTAATTGACTGAGGATGTGATTATAGTTCAATCTCCAAAGGTCACTTTTGCAAGAATGAAAATAATGATGAAATGATCAAGTTTGAATAGACATGGATTTAAACTACGGGTCGATTTGTTTGTGGCAGCACAGCTTTGTCATGAAGCTGTACCTCAACATGTAGCACCTTGCCATGGAAACAGCGCACTTTTGCTATGCTTACCCAATGATGTTATGGTGTGACTTGTGTTACACATATAACACATGGGCATGAATCTATGGAAACATTCCTCAGAGACTTTGGTCTTTATTGGCATGATAGCATCACACAGTTGGCTGCACATCCGTGATGCATGTTTGTGATAATTAGAGATTTGTGACATGGCACATGATATCCTGCTGGAAGCAGCCATCAAAAGATGGGCACACTGTGGTCATTAAGGGTTGGACGTGGGGAGTAATAATACTCAGGTGGGCTGTGGCATTTAAATGATGCCCAGTTGGTACTTAGAGGCCCAAAGTGTGCCAAGATAATATTCCCCACACCTTACACCGTCATCAGAAGTCTGAACCATTCATACAAGGCAAAATGAATTTCTGACTCTACCATATGAGTGTTGCAGGGGAAAGTCCTCAGACCAGGCAACATTTTTCCAAATTCTATTGTCCAATTTTAGTGACCTTGTGGGAATTGTGGTCTCAGTTTCTTAGCGTACAGGAGTGGCACTGGGTGTGATCTTCTTCTGCTGCAGCCCATTGTTTTCCAGGTTCAAAAGTATGGTCATATTTTGCGAACAGTGAACAGGTGCATCTAAAAGAATGGCTGGTGAGTGTGTAAACAGATGGTGTGACAACAAGCTGCTGTATTTGCTGTCATTCCTAATGTCTGGGCTGCTACCTGTAGATAAACAGTTTAGACTGAAAGAACTGTATCTGAGTCCTGCAGAAAAAATCGTGGTGGCTGTGAAACAATCAGCATTTGGCAAAAAATGTAGAAATAAAATTTTTTAAAAAAGAAAAGTGAACACTATAGCGTGTACTATACAGCCTGTCAAAATCAGGTAGGGTGATTCAAATGTCACAAATATAGGCTGGCTTCAGCTACCCAGTATAATATAAAAATATAATAAATATATAAAGACTGAGGGGTACAATGTATTAAAATTATTTAGTCTATTTATGGATCCACTGCAACCTGTGCAATAGGATTCTGGCCTTTTTCTGAATGCTTACACTAATGGGCGCTGACAGCTTTACTATGAATTTCTTTTCACTTGCACAAAACAGCCTCTTTGTGATCATAAAAATCTGTTTTGTTCACCATCTCTAATGTGGGAGTTCAAACTCACAGTATATTCTAAGTTGTTGTTTTGAGTTGCTTTTTTCTAATTTTATATCAAATGAGAGTAAAAGTTTAAAAGGTTTCCAGACAGGCGTGCCAAACAGTGTGCAGGCAAATATCAAAACACATTTTAATTACACTTACTAAATGGGTAATAAAAGGGGAACAGATGTGTGTGGTACATTATAAGCACTGGTGTTTTTGCACAGACTGTTTGGTTTTATGATGAAGGGACAGAGGTGGTCGCATATTTTTCTTGCAGCACCTCAAAGCAACAGGCATCATTAACCAAAAAAGTAGTCCCCAAGCCAATAAAACGTATAAGCTCCATACACATACTCTTTTAAACTTACCGACATCCCATTCGGTAATCATTCCATTAATGTACAACAAGTTTCATATTTCCTGCTAAAATAGCATCCAATTTATTTATGTATTTGTTTATTTTTATGTTTTTCATGAATGCAGACATATGTTGAGTTTCAGTTGCAAAATTCTCTGTTCTGCCACACCGAAAGATTCCCCGACCCGCACCACAGATACAAGGACACTGCAGGTCTATAAGCAGCCCGTGCTTAAGCTAGCTTCTGCTCTATTGATCTGAGCTGAAACCACTGCTTCACAGAGCTAAATCTAAAACTGAGAATGAAAAAAGCATAACACAAAAGAAGAAAAGGTGCCTGTGGGGGATGAATTTTAATATTCACAAAATTACGACCGAGAGGGGAAAAGAGGGAGAAAGATGCGTGTAAGTTAAAGCAGCAGAATGGAAAGGACATTTGAATAGCTTGCACTGTATGACGAATTAAAGGATTCTGTCAGTGCAGATGAAAGGCGGCGCGGTGGATGGTGTACAGCTATAACAATAATTTACACGTGGCAAACATTTCTCGTGATGTTCTTCAGACACTGACAGCAAACGGCGTTTGAAAAGTGAGATAAGGACATGCAGTTGACATGCAGTGTGCTGCTCTAAGAAGCTTTCTTTGACACTTAAGCTGCACACGTTTCTTTTGCTTACGTGCTGTCTGTGGAGATAGCAGCCCTGCTGAACCAAACGCGAACTAGCTTAGTGTTAGATACATACTTGTCAGCTGTGAGTGTCAAAGGAGTCTCTTTAAGTCACAGTTGTAGATAAAGTGTTAAAATATCTGCTTTGGATTTACAGCACTTAGTTCTTAAGTACATCAATCCTTATATCACTTTTTAGACATCATGTCATTAGGTATATATGCTTAATGCATACACATTTTTATTTCCAGCCTTTACACAGTCTCTTAAAATGTGCACTGTATCTTTATTACATACCCTTCCACAGTAACCCCATATGGAGCCAGCAACAATGGAAGAGATCAGATGAGCAGTTACACTTTTGGCTCTCTGCGGCCATACAGTGGTTCACAGAAGACCTGAACCCTCTTTAATTTATTAAACAAGCCCAACTCGCAAGGCCAGGCGACAAGGAGGGTGTTATAAATATTAAAAGAAGAGTTTGCTCTGCCACACTCTCATATTAAATCACACAGAGAAGAATGTATCTGCCCTTATTAAAAGATAATGTGTTCTGGAGCGATAAAAATGTATAACCCACAACTCTAGATCCCTCTCCTCCTCCCCCTTCTTTCCTCTTTTGTCTTGATCCAAGTGAAATTTCAGCCTTTTTGTGTGCATCAATCTCTATTTTGTCCATTTTTACTTTGTCTCTTTGTACAGCCTTGTTGTATTTTTTTTTCTCCATCGTTGAGTAACAGCGGACTAGACCAGAATACACAAGAGGTGATTAGGTGGTGATTAGATAGGTGATTTTTTTTTTCTTTTTTAAATCACTCACACAAAAGGCATCTACACATTGTAAATGTTGCAAGCTTTTAACGCTGCATGAATATCAAGTTAATGGAGTGCTGGAAAATTTGCTCTTGAATGTCACACAGTCTTCCCTTTATCTTAAAAGGGGCATAAAAAGGTTATGAAATTTTGACCATTAATAAACAACCAAACAGTATGCAGTGTAGCATTCCAGCCGGACTTTATTCAGACGATGCACTCAATGATCATTACAGATGGACCATGGTGGAGTATTCCAACCCATTTATTCACAAGTTACCATAAACACATCGTAAGAGCTGTAACCATGACATAAAACAAAATAAACAATCACTTGATATAACCACGTTTCCGTTATGCTAATTAATTCACAGAAAAGGCACAAGAGGTGCTAGCATCAGCCTGCTAGATCACTCATAAACTTGTTAACAATCAAGTAATACATTTACAAATTGTCCGAAATGTAAACAACAACACAACACACAAACATACCTGTTCGCCTTCCAGCTAGATGCTAATTTAAAGATGGATGGAAAACGATAACTTTCTCATTAACCCTTTCTGTGGCAAGCAGTAGCAGTACGATCTTCCTTCCCGGAAGTTGCCCGCTCCGAATTTCAAAATAAGAGTCTAATCTATATTATAAGGTTTAATTCGTTCAGGGATTTAACTGTTTGAAAAATATCAATAAGATAAATAATCTGGGTAATTTACATGCAGTATGCAGATAAAATCAATGGCACCCTTAGCCTCCCTCTGCATTGTGCCTATGCTGCCCTCATGACATGACCATGTGAAGCTAGACAGCTAGCGAACAAAATAGACGAGATCTTCCACACAAGGCTTGCTTTTCTTGCTTTTAATGAAGATCCTTTAAAGCCTTATCCTCTCTCAAGGCTTCTCCTTGCTATTTCCTATTTGTAACTGAAATATACAGAAAGTGAAAATAAATTGCTAGCTAATACACATCTTAATGACAAACTTAGCCTAGAAAGACAAAACGCCAAAACACAGACTTAACAATGTGGTGTATGCCATACAGTGCAGTGAGGAATGCCCAGACCTCTACATTGGAGAGACCAAACAGCCACTTCACAAGCGCATGGCACAACACAGAAGAGCCACCTCCACAGGACAAGATTCAGCTGTCCATCTGCATCTTAAGGATAGAGGACACTCCTTCGAGGATGCCAATGTTCACATTTTGGACAGAGAGGACAGATGGTTTGAAAGAGGAGTGAAAGAAGCCATCTATGTCCACTGTGAGCGACCATCTTTGAACAGAGGCGGTGGTTTACGACACCAACTCTCTGCCATCTATAATCCAGTTTTGAGATCCCTTCCCAGACGCCTTAACGCCCTCTCACACCCTGGGCCATCTGACCTCAGGAATTCGCATGATAAGGTGGGGCCAGGTTTCACAATGAACTCACCAGAAACTCTGGCTGATTGAGACCCACACCCAGTTCCACACCTTGGCTCAGGCGATTAGAGGATCATCAGGGGGTCCTTTTGTCCCTCTGTGGGGGGACACTCCCACCAGGTTTATATCTGGGACTCTCCACCATTTGACCTTAGAACTGAAGAAGCCTCTCGGATGAGAGGTGAAACGTCTTCAAGTAACTTAAAGAAGTCCAGACGCTTTTCTTTGCAAGCTCCTTAAACTTAGCCTAGCTTAACACGTGCGTTACATTAGCATCACAGTTCACTCCAGGTAAACACATATAAAAGTTGTTTCTGAACACATTAATACTCACAAAGACGAACGTTTCCCAAGGTACAAGCGTGTAGGGCACTCTTAGCGTGTACATGAACTCGTTCACTCTTAATACTGCCGAAGCACTTTTCACGGCATTAACGGAGAAAATACGTCAAAGATAGGCGAATGATCGCTCCCATTCCCGCACATACAATACAAAGATCGCTTGTGGTAACGATGTCTCACTCTGAGCAAATTTCGAACCCAGACATTTTAACTGTTTTTAGCATGAATTACTTATAATGTTTCTTAACTTTGAACTTATTTATCACCTTGCTTATGTAACTTAATCAGACTATGCACTAACTACTCACTTTTGACCAAAAGGCATAACAGTACCCATTTGAGGTCCCAACTTTCAAACTGTTGGCCCCTTACTGTGTCTGTAGGGAGAGTAGAACATTTTCACACATTCTATACTTTTCTAAACATTACACATCAGGACCTCATGTGAGAAACCAGAATCAGCTGGATCTGACGTTAACCACCCACCTCCCTAGCACCAAGTCCGGGAATGTCTGATTGAGCTCGTGTGAGAAAAGAGCCGGTAATTACCCAGGTAATTCAGAGCAAGTGAGAATTACGTGTCCTGCAGCCTGCAGGCTCTACCCATCAAAATGAGGATTTCCTCCAGTGAGGATCTTCTGTCGAGAATCTCCTGCAGTATTCTTTTTTTTTTCTTTTTTCTTTTTCTCTTTTTTAAAGAAGGACAACTTCAGACGAGGCCTCAGCTTGATTATCTCGACAGTGTATGGAATTCATGTGTAAGAACGGCTGAATAGGGTGACCACTCACGGCACATTGAAAAATCCTCTGCGTGGTGCAGTGAAAAACTCTTGCTTAGCAGAGTGGATTAGAGGCAAGAGGAGAGGAAGATAATGTTGGGCTCATAGTGGTCAGCTTGATCCAGCAAAAGCAGGACCTTCTTATTTTTGTCAAAGCCTATCCACCAATGCAACATAACCAGCTACAGTTTGGTGAGAGACTAAGCTGTTTTTTTGTTGTTTATAATTTCTAGGATCTGGCTACTATGCTTCTTTCTAATGCCACATCAACACACACACTGATTTTCTTTTTTTTTTTTTTTAAACCTCTTTTGTTCAGCCGCAGACGACGACTCGAATAATATCACTTGAACTCTGAGCAGCTCTATATGTAGCTAAAAAGGCATTCTGCAAGTTTTTTTCACATATGCAATAATACTCCCTAAGCTATCGCCAATAAATCAATAAAAGTGTAACTGTTGGCATGGCCTTGGAGCTATGAGGGGGCAGTAGCATGATGTATGACCCGTGTTATGAAGATTGCATTAATGTTTCAAATGTTTGAACATAGTCAGTAAGGACCAAATGGGTTATTTTTCTATTTCTGAAGCCACTGAAAGCGCATTTCTTTCAGGATTTGAAACTTGCATTGTAATCTATACAACAATCAGACATCCAGTTGGCTTGTTTGTGGGTGACTTGTGGCTGTATAATAGCCAAACCAGAGTGGAAACGGTCAGACGGTGATAGTGTATGATGTGTGTTTAAAAAAAAAAGAAAAAAAAATATTCACAGTCCTGACAGGTGGAGGTGAGGAGACACAACCATGTGTGTAACTTAATGCCCTAGTCCTCGCCCTGCTGGGTCCTGCCAGGGGAACATTCCTCTACTCTTTGCTCCACTGACCAAGCAGAACTGCGGCGCAGTGAAACCACAAACGTCTGTGCGTATGCGTGTGTGTGTGTGTCAATTTGAGTGCGTGTGTCCACTGGGAGGCAGTGAAGTCTGACAGCCTGGTCACTCGGACCATGGAGACTTATGGAGCGAGAGCAAGCCAGCTGTTCAATTTGGCCACATGGGCAGACAGAGAAAGAAAAGGAGAATACTGAAGAGAAACAGTGTCAATATACGACGTGTGTTGTATGGCTAAACCATCCTCCTATCACTGCCTGCCCTGCTCTGACATTGCTGTATTTTAGCTATCACGAGCCCACACACTGCACACAGACTGGGGCAGGGTTGCATGTGGCATTCCTCGGAGAGGATAATGAGATAAGTACTAATTTCTCGGGTGTCATAGACTGATATGAATAATACAGGCCATTCCGTTACCTATCTTCCCCACTGCTGTCACTGTCACCTTCTTTTTTTTAGATCCACCTACAACGTGTCCATATGCTGTCAGCACATCGGTGTCGTGCCTTACCTTGAATAACCTGAAAACCAGACTTTGTGAAAAGAGGAAGTCAGTGCGAATAAAGGAAATAAGCTTTTGTTAGAAGAAAGGGAAACCTTTGATGAGTTTTTGCATGAGGTGTGGACAGGCAGATTCCTTTCTCTTTCATGACTATCATCTCTACTGCTTATCCAGCAGCTGGAGACCTGTATTGACTCCTTATTCATTTTCCCAACAACAATTTCTGGCTAAAAATCAGAAAGAGATTGATCTCCCCCCCCCCCCACCCCCCCCCCCCCTTTTTTTTTTTTTTTTTTTTTTATTTTCCAAGTGATGATTTATTTACTGTGTACTGCTCTTCCACTACTGCCCTGGTTTGCATGTTGGGGACTCTTACGGCAGTGTGAGGGTGGTCCTGAATTATTCACTTCTTTTCTCCAAGTCCCTCTCTCATTCTCTTTTTCCTTCATTTTGCAGGGCGAATGTGTGCCTGCTTGTCTCTTTGTGTAAATCTGGCGTCCGTCTCTCTTCCCCTCTCTCTTTATTTTATTATTCTCAGACAGCTACGAAGCTCTGCTCTGACTGCATGATGTGAACCAAATTATAGCAGCTTAGAACAATCGTTAAAGCAGGAACGAGCTGGAAATAATCATCTCCTTCCTCTTTGCTCTGTTGTGTACTGTCTGCTGTTCTCTTCTCTTACTCCCTAACCTCACCAACTGGCACTTTCATCAGCTCTCTTTGTCTCTCTCTCGCCGTCTCTCCTCAGATCCCAATGCTCTTGGGCAGCACGGCACTGACCATGCTTTGATCGGAGGAGTGGTGGCTGTAGTGGTCTTTGTCACCTTGTGTCTAATCATCGTTCTGGGAAGATACCTGGCCAGGCATAAAGGTAAAATCCACAGTGGACCAGACCTACGGCTTTCAAGGCTCATGGAGCTAGTGGAGCATGTCCTTTTTGTCCCATTAGAATACAGTCCTTTCCCAATTCCCAAGTTACACCTGCAAGTGTAGAACAAAAGTGGGAAAGCTTACACCATCCACACATCAGAAATGTTAATGAATATGTGCCTTTGATATGCAGCACAAAGTAATAGCACATGTTGTTATTGTAATTCACTCTCTATCCATGTATTTATCAATAATGTGAATGGAGTTTTTTAATTGCGCAGAGGTCCGTAATATTATTTTAATTTAGTTGTGATAATGATGGGAGAAAATAAACATTCATAAATCCACTTTGGCACCACAGGAAAAAAAGCATTTTATTCCCAAACAGTATTAGACAAACAGTAATAATGTGAGGGAAGAAATTTGTTTATGCAATTAAATGTGCTTCCTGTATGTGTAAATGTAAATCACTTCTCAAACCGAAAGTGATGGATTGATTCTCAGACTAACTTGTTACAGTTTAGCTCCAAGTTCGCAAAGAAGAGTGGAAATAAAGTGAATTCCAAGTTGCCGCTCGGTTTTTGTCACTAATGCCACAACATTAACTTCTAAGTTTAAGCTAAGAGCTCAATTTGGACTTGCAGCTGTGAGTTCTGATGGTCGTCACACGCAACGTAGGTGTTGATGCCATTCTGCTGTATCGGTGCAGGGTCTCACAAATTTTGCTCTGCTTTATTTAAATACTCCACTACACTATCCCAGCTCCTCATTGTTTTAGATATGAATAATGTAACACTACTGATGTTGTCTTCAGATGTGTTTTTTTTCGCCTCAGGCAGCCAACACCATGCAGGGCTGCTTGGTATTTGTTTTCCTCAATAGAAGTTTGTTTTTTCGTTGCCACAGGAACATACTTGACAAACGAGGCCAAAGGAGCGGATGATGCCCCCGATGCCGACACAGCCATCATCAACGCTGAGGGAAACCACGCGCACGCGGAAGAAAAGAAAGAATACTTCATTTAGACTGCAGGGGGAGCTGTGCAGCTCTTGCCTTCTCATTTCCTTCTTTTGATCTCTGTACTTCTTATTCTCTCTTTCCGTCTCCCACTTTTCTTGTTCTCCTCCGGCCACTGGCCCCCATCATGTCAACAAGGAACCCACAGGCAGTCCACAAACAGACAAGTTCCCAGTGTGTTTTCCTGTTATTTCCTTCTGTTGAAACAATCTCTGTCATTTACATCTTGTCCTTTATTTTTTCATTGGTTTGGGGTTTTTTGTGTTCGTTGTTTTTTTGCTTTTGGCAGATGATTTTCACTGGCAGCTTGCTGTTGCTGCTGAAGTTGCCCCTTTGTCACTTCCTCATCTTCAACATGAATACCTAGAAATCTGTAAATCTACCATGACTGCTCCTCAGCCCTCTCGTTAGTCTTTACTCCTCTTCCCCACCAAGCAGACACCCAAACACATATTCCTGTTCACACACATCCACGAACACATATCATCTCTCACATCAACACGGTGCCTAAAAATACAGACGCCATTGAACTTCTGTCAATGCCTTCATGTATCGTCTGTCAGTAGCAATGTAAATGCTTTGTAGATGGTTACCTTAGCCATCATTCCATTGCTTAGCTCACAGCTTTTGATTACGCATCGAGTCTTTTTTTTTTCTCTTTTCTTTTTCTTTTTGAATGACGATTTGTGCTATTTACGCCTTATACATGTCTGTCACACTAAATATGGTACTTTTAGGTGATTCACTTTTCCCTATTCCATCTCCCTCTAAATAGAGTTGTAATTAAACCGTTGACCCTTGTAAGATACGAAGAAGGATTTGTGTAACACTGTAGCAAGGTTTATCAGATACAGTAAGTGTACAATATGATTTGCATTATTAGGGTAGGAGTAATAAAGGGTAGTGTGGTATTGTTTAGAGCAGAGAAAAACACACCAAAAATATATGAAAGATGCTAGGTCAAGCGTTCCTTTTCAGCAAGCATAATCAAGTATATAAAACCACTTGCTAAATGTGCTGCCCAGGTACTTTTACCTGTATAGTCCTGCACCGTCCAGGCAGCGGTTTAGCAAAACACCATCACCTTCAGTGTCATCTGGACAGCTTACGGTAGTTTGTGTTTTCCATAAAGGGTTCAGGTGTGCAGAAAGAGTCACTCTCCTCTCTCTGTATAGGCTGTATAAATTGTATTCAAATAACTTTAGCTTTTCACTTTGAATAATTTGGTTATCGTTTGTCACATTGAAATTATTTTAAGGCTTGAGGAACCCGTGAAATGTAAACTCAACCACAAGGTGTTAAAACAAGACCAGACCAATAACATCTGTTTGATTACTGTCATTGTTTTTGATTTTGTCACCTTCAAATTTATTTTTAAATAGTTTTTAATAGTTTAGTGAAGCTGCCCTCATCAGCTCGTTATGCTTTTTATGCCTATTTTCCCAGTCTGTCTCCATTAACTCAACTTTAATTTCCATTTCACGGGGTCTTCAAGGGGAAAAAAGCAAATAGAAAAAGAAACAAATGGTGTGAGTGCTGGGTCAGGGATCTGCAGGGGCCTCTTTTCCAAAACTTAAAAAAACTGAAAACAAATAGAAAAGCACAAAATTGTCTGAATGAGTTACTGTGTTCATTTGCCAACAACTAGATCGCCTTGTGAACGGTTCTTTCATTCAAATGGGTAACGAGAAGATGACAAGGCTGTCTTTGATTCAATTCTGAAGAAAAAAAAAGTGCAGTGCATCTTTTTGAAAATGTAAGCTAAATCATGTTTTTATATTTAAAAAGAAAATGTTTCTAATATTTTTTTGGTTTTAATGGTTAAGCTCCCTGCTGTATATTGTGTCTGCTACAATGTGGTTGGTTGTGAAAATTGCTGTTAAATTCTGGATTCCTGTATTTGCTCAAATATGTATATTAGCCACCTTATCTAATTACTTTTTTTTCCATTACATTATCCTCATTAGAGAAATTTTAAAACAAATGTATTTTTGTTTTGGCACAAGGCATGTATATAATGTGTGAGAACTAAATTTTGGTAATACACATTAGCATGTTTTTGTTTGGTTCTTTTTCATGTTTAATTTATTTGAAATTGAAATTTATTTAAGAGAGAACCACAATGAAGATGGTATATTTGTACTTTGATTTTGGGAAAACGGTGGCTTTGTGTGTTTGAGGCCTGACCCTAGTTGCTCCAAATCTGAAGAAGTTGATGTTCTAGGACATCTGGCAAATCAAACGCGCAAAACTCCGTAAAAAGCTGCTTTTCCATGGAAATTGAGGTAATAGAATTTGGAGCTGAAATCAAAAGAAACAATACCTCCATGCCGGTGGCAAGAACGTTTCCACATATTAAGACAGCCATGACGCGTCATAGTCAGCAACCTTTCATCTTTCATGAGTTTGGAGAAGTTTGGCTTCGAAGGAATGATCCTAAATGCTCAAAAGCGAGGCACTAGTCTGCTACCAGGGAGCAAATTATAATCAAGGGCAATAATATTTTGGGCCCAATTGTCTCCATTTTGGTGGTCCAATTTACAACATTATGCAAATAGGGTCAGCAAAAATCTTTTGTCTGTATTTTGTTACTCGAGCACTTCTTGAGCGAACCACAAGTTGGGAATAATTAAGTCAATCTACTCGGTTTTACCTTTCATCGTCGATGTAGGATTTAGGGGGTTTTGACATTTTAATACATTTTAAAAGCAATTATTTGTTTGTTTTGAAAATAAAGAAGCTTTGCCACAGTTTGCATATCTCACACTTTTAGTGCACTGAGCATATCACTATGTACAGGTTCAACTTCAGCGTCACCACAAATGCTCTATACAAAGTGTTCTAGTCTAACATGGTTCTAGCAAACCTTGGGTTTTATATGTGTAGATACATTTCTTACAATGATTTAACATCTTTCTCTTTCTTTTTTTTTTTTTTTTGGTTTTTTGTATCTCGTTCTATTCATTGTGTCTTAAATCACTGATGGTGTCGATCACACTTGGTGTTGCTTTACAACTCCAACTTTGAAACAGGAAAGTAGTTGAATGAATTTGTTTATTCTGAAGTCGGAGAAAGTTAGGCAGTTTCATATCAAACACACTGAGAATTAACCGGGTCTGCAGTGATGAGTTGATGCTGGCATTAGTAATAAAACAGTTGCCATTTACTCAAGTATGCACTCTGACCAATGTGGTGGATATTTCTTAGTAATTAGTAAAAATCTGTGCTTTGTTTTGAGGGGGTTTTTTTCTTTCTGAAACTCACATGTAAATATTTGTTTTGACATAATAGTAATGAGCTAATTTGTTGCAAATGGATTTTTATAATCATTAGACCAAACCTGAATCTTGTTTAATTTGTTATTTTAGCAGCCTGGCACATACGACCATGCACTACGACAGGATCAACTGTAGCTCTGTTATATCTTGGCTATCTTTGTTTTATTTCTGTATTGTTGTCGGTTGAAAATAAGCTTTAAACGCGTTGCCTCCTTGATTTTCAACGTTTATCAGTTGGGTTAATATTCGCTAGATCACAAGCCTTTAATTTCATCCTGGCAGCAAGACAGTAAAGGCACTAACAGAGCCGCAGTGCCATTTTCATTGGGCACGAGTCCATTTTGTGGGATTGTAAGTCTCTAATTTCCTGGCTCCGAACAAACCCGCTTTCTTCAACTGAAGGTGCGAGTCAGGGAGCTGCGGTTGTGCATTTCTGCAGATTTAACAGTGCAATACTGGCAGTAATTTCAACATGAAATTGCACCCAGTTTTGTGAACAATTTCCAGGTTGGCGGAGACACAAACAAGCCTGTGCAAAATCACATTAAAAAAAGTTTCATGTATAGGCTACTGTTTTGCCTAGGATTTGTCAGGTTGAAATGCACAAAACCCACACCTTTTATGGGATGTAAGCTGCTTGCAGTGGGTTAAATTGGAAGATTGTTTATAGTTTCACAGTTCCTCGTGGGTTTGTGAGACCATTCGCTTTGAGTTGATAAAACTTTTATCTGTAATCATCTCGTGTGTTCTGTTCTGAATGCAAAAGACGGTAACTGTATGATCTCAAGTTACTGTCACTATTTACAATGTGGGCTGATACGGTATATTGTTGCCTAAAAAATGACCAGATTACAGAGTATCTTATAAAGTCACATTAAAACACATATATGAAAATCTTTATATTAGTGCCTTGTGACTCTGCACCTGAAGTTTGCCACTGAACCACCCTCCTGGGCTCATTTAAAGAGGAATCAGTCAAGTTGATGCGATGTGTGATTAATAAAGCTTTACAAACCTGCTAAAAAAAGACACTCGTTTCATCGTACCACGCTGACCTCGAAGCAAATCGGGTCACCAAACATCGCAGGCAGTAATGACACTTGACGTAAAGTAATGACGTACTTTTTTTAACTTCCAGGAAATTAGAGGCCCACGTTAGTATTCAAAATATTAAAATCCGCTTATAAGCAGAAGTGAGCGTAATGGACACTTTGGGTTATAGTCTGTCATAAATTCTCCTTTTTTTAATCTTATGGTTTATATTTTTTTAATACGTGAGTTTAATGGCAAATGTGTTCTCTACAGTAGTGCTTGTAACATGACATGGCTTGTTCCTGTCCCATCTCCCTTCCTCTGGCTCTTCAGATGTCTTTGCTGTACAGTATGGCTTCAGTGCACTTCTCTATCACTCCGCAATAGTGACACAAGAATCAATCAGCCCAATTTCTTTACTGTCACACCGATGACAACATGTGACACAATCGCATGTAGTGATGTTTCTTTTTTTTATTATTATTATATCTGTTTCTTTTGTTTTGCATCTCAGGAATATATTTCATTTAGATTTTGTTTGTTTGTTTGTTTGTTTTCTGTCTTAAAATGGGGACTCGTGAGCACTTTTCACTCTGCTAGTCCCTGTGTGCTGACACCATGTATTTTTTGAGTTTTAAGATTATCACAATGATAATAAAAAAATGATTCAGTGACTCTTCAATAATTCTGTCACCTTGCTGTCATTGGAATATTAGACTAAGGAAACCTTTTTTTCTTTTCTTTTTTAATTTTTTGATCACTGACTTGAAATACTGAGATTTAGAAATATGCTGCAAATTACTGAGTTTCAACAATGATGGAAGGTGTCTTTAACAGAATCTAATTTTAGCTTATGTAAGCGGTTCAGTGCTTTTTGTCCTTTATCATGTTTCCCTTTGTAGCAACACACATCTTTATGTATATCAGTCTTTAGGTGGCAGGTGCTGCAAGGCACTGTCTCTCACTAAATACAAAATATCCACAGTGAGGCTCAGTAAAGATCAGGATTAGAGCTAGACAAATGTTAGTTCAGCCTCTGATGTACCTTGGTGAAATAGGGGGTTTGATATCAAGCTGTACTCCGAAAGCTTGATTTGATATATAGCACCGTAACGGAGGTGTTTCTCTCCCATTGTCTGTGGGATTTATTATATTTAATTTAGAGGTTCGTATGTATGAAATGAAATTGTTGAATAAATAGTTGCCAAAACATCTGTATAAGCCTGATTCCATTTTTTCAGTCATCATTTTCCTCCTGAAAGCTTCTTACCTCAGTATTTCTCAACTGAGCGATAATGATATACAATAAATACGCTGGAAACATCTGAATTTGTCCTCATGAGGATCAGTGCACAAGCGCACCCACACAAACACATACATATACACATACTTGCAAAAAGACAAGAAAACGCATGCACAGATACGTGTTCATGAATTTTTATTAACAAGAATAATTCATGTTGTGTTTTTGCACCCTATCTGAGCTCTGTGGTTGTGATGCTACTATGATACCATCCACATTATAATGTTTTCAATATTAATAAATCCCCAGTTTGAAAAAGGTCGGTACATTAGGTAAACTGTAAATAAATACAGAATGCGATGATTTGCAAATCTCATACATCCATAATTTACTCACAACATAGAACACAGAAAAAACATAAAAAATTTAAACTGTGACATTATACTAATAGTCACACGCTATGAATTTAACGGCAGAAAAACATTTTTAAAATAAAGGTTGTGGTGGAAAAGTAAGGGGGGCTAAAGTAGTGGAGAAACATTTTTTATCTGATTAGGTTTATTGGCATCTGGTCAGTAATATGATTGGGCATAAAATTGTAAATTATAATTGTAAAATTGCATTGATTTTGAATCTTCTACAAATTGTGACAACAAAAGATTCAGAGAATCTGAAGAAATTTCTGTGAATAAGGAATAATGGCAAAAATCAAAATTGGATTGCTGTGATCTTCACTCCATAGAGTGGCACTTTGTTCAAAACAGGCATGGAAATCACTGCTTTACCAAAAAACAAACAAAAAAACCATTTGGCACATCATAAAACCAAAAATAGCCCAGGGCTGCTGAGCAGCTGTAGTCTCATTTTATTTTTCTCATTTTAAACATTTGGTATGTTTTTGTGTTCATCCCGTTTCTTTTTACAATTCCACTTTTGTTGGATTTGAGGTTGTAATACTCCTTCAAAAGTGTCGCTATCTGAGATATGCATGAGGAACTTTGAAATTAGTGTCAGTAAATCAGAAGAGAGCAGTGCATGGAAAAGTCGTTGAAAAGAATGAGGGAAACCTGGTGATTTATTTCAAGTCTATGTTGCTGGGGAGAAATCACTCTAGCTTGAAAGACACTGAGGGAGATGAAATACAGAGGAGAAGTTTAAAGTTTCTAATCATTATTGAACTGCTGGTCATATCATCCATCTATTTTTTTTGGCTGATGAGCCAACTAAGTCGGCCTGGACCATGCCCCAGCTGTCCGGAAAGGCGGGGTACACCATGGTTTCCAGTCCATGTGGGCTGCTATATAAAATAATAATCAGGTGGAAAATATGTAAGATAAACTTGTGCCAGGAAAAGTCCATATGAAAAAGAGGGGTGTTTACTTAACGACTCAGTGTATTTCACCATAGATAAGACTGAGAAAAGCTCTTTTGTGGTGATTCTACTGGTTAAATTGTAATAGCTGACAAAGTATTAAGAGAAATAAGGAAAATAGAGACTCCATGTATCGTTGCATCCTTGACTGAGGCGCATCTCTACTAGCTTCTTAGTTACTTGAATGAAAGTTTTAGAAACGGTGCCCAAAAGAGAGAAAAACATTCACAAAGAGCAGAGTGCTTTAATAAGTAAGCCATAATTTTCTTCAGATCCTTTGAATTAGTCAAACCCAAATCCAAACATTTGAGCAGGCAGAGTATTTTATTGTAGTAATGAGATCGGCACGTACATTATCCTCTTTCAATACTTGTGAAAAGATTAAGGTTTGCTTTCTAACTGCATCAGGAGAGTGAGAAATGGGCATAAATGAAGGGAAAGATGGAGCACATAAAGAGGAATATAAGACTATGAAAAGGAAAAGACAGGGAGGAGGTGTGGATGCAATGGAGCCTGAAAGACAGGAGGGAGAGGTATCCACCCCTTTCAGTGAGTCAGGAGATGATGACTGAGGGGGGAATTAAGTAATGGCAATAAGATGTCACGTTAGACTGAAGAAAGCAGCTGCAATCAGCCCATCTGTCAGGAATAAATACAGCTTGGAGTGGGTTGCATTTGTGCCACCGAGGTATGATTCTTCTCCTGATGGAAAGTGAGGGGTCAGTGAATGACTCAATTACCACTCAATTTGTCAGAGGAGTCTTGTGAACCGGCACACTGAGAATGAGAAAGACCTAACAGGACCAGCAAAACTGCATTTTCTTGCAAAATGTTACTGAGCGGACATGTTTTTTATACTTCCTTACTGCCAAGCAGGCTTTGTAGCCAAAGGGGTTGTATCCCATGCGAGAAATATGTCTTCTTCTTCTTCTTCTTTCAGCTGATCCCTTTAGGAGTCTCCACAGCAGATCATCTGCTACCCCATCTCTAGCATCCTACTCGTTTACACCTGAGTTGATCGTCTCTGTGGTCTTTCTCTTTTCCTCCTGTCTATAGCTCCATATTCCAATTTATAGTATTCACTCACTGTCTCTGTACTGTTTCGCTAGCTTAGCTCGTAGCCGACCCGTTAGCACCATGGCTACTTCACCTGTCCCTTCTGCACTTTCTTGCTCATTGTGTCAGATGTTTAGTTACTCCTCGGCCTCCTTTAGCAGTAATGATATCTGTAACAAATGTAGCATATTTGCAGCTCTGGAGGCCAGGATTACTGAATTGGAGACTCGGCTTTGCACCCTGCTCTCACCCTTAGTTAGCCAGGCCCCTGTAGCTGGTGCAGCCGAAGATAGCGTAGGCCCCGCTAGCTGTTCCCCGGCAGACCCCAAGCAGCTGGGGAAAGGCTGGGTAACGGTGAGAAGGAAGCGTAGTCCTAAACAGAAGCCCCAGGTACACCACCAACCCGTTCATGTGTCTAACCGTTTTTCCCCACTCGGTGACACACCCGCCGGGGGTCAAACTCTGGTAATTGGTGACTCTGTTCTCAGACATGTGAAGCTAGAGACACCGGCAACCATAGTCAATTGTCTTCCAGGGGCCAGAGCAGGCGACATTGAAGGAAATTTAAAACTGCTGGCTAAGGGTAAACGTAAATTCAATAAAATCATAATTCACGTCGGCAGTAATGACACCCGGTTACGCCAATCGGAGGTCACTAAAATCAATATTGAATCGGTGTGTAACTTTGCCAAAACAATGTCGGACTCTGTAGTTTTCTCTGGTCCCCTCCCCAATCAGACCAGGAGTGACATGTTTAGCCGCATGTTCTCCTTAAATTGCTGGCTGTCTGAGTGGTGTCCCAGAAACGATGTGGGCTTCATAGATAATTGGCAAACCTTCTGGAGGAAACCTGGTCTTGTTAGGAGAGATGGCATCCATCCCACTTTGGATGGAGCAGCTCTCATTTCTAGAAATATCGACAAATTTATTAAACCCCTCAAAACATGACTATCCAGAGTTGGGACCAGGAAGCAGAGTTGCAGTCTTACACGCCTCTCTGCAGCTTCTCTCCTCCTGCTACCCCCCCAAAAACCCATCTCCATAGAGACTGTGTCTGCTTCCAAAAAGACAAAAAACAAACAACTTAAACAATCACAAAGAAAGAACAATACAGTATCCACATCTGAACCAAAGAGTAAAACAGTGAAATGTGGATTATTAAATATTAGGTCTCTCTCCTCCAAGTCTCTGTTAGTACATGACTTAATAATTGATCAACAAATTGATTTACTCTGCCTTACAGAAACCTGGTTGCAGCAGGATGATTATGTTAGTTTAAATGAATCAACACCCCCGAGTCATTCTAACTACCAGAAATCTCGAAGCACAGGTCGAGGGGGTGGTGTGGCAGCAATTTTTCACACCAGTCTATTAATTAATGAAAGACCAAGACAGACTTTTAATTCATTTGAAAGCCTGATGCTTAGCATTGTCCACCCCAGCTGTGAAACTCAGAAACCAGTCTTACTTGTTATCATCTATCGTCCACCTGGGCCTTACACAGAGTTTCTGTCTGATTTCTCAGACTTTATATCTAATTTAGTTCTGAGCTCAGATAAAATAATTATTGTGGGTGATTTTAACATCCATGTAGATGCTAAAAATGACAGCCTCAACATGGCATTTAATCTGTTGTTAGACTCAATTGGTTTCTCTCAAAATGTAAAAGAACCCACCCACCACTTTAATCACACTCTAGATCTTGTTTTAACATATGGCATAGAAACTGAACATTTAACAGTGTTTCCTGAAAACCCTCTCCTGTCTGATCATTTCTTGATAACATTTACATTTACAATAATTGATTACGCAGCAGTGGAGAGTGGACTTTATCAAAGTAGATGTCTTTCTGAAAGCGCTGTAACTAAGTTTAAGAATATAATCCAGCCACTGTTATCATCGTCAATGCCCTGTACCAACACAGAGCAGAGCAGCTATCTGAACGCTACCCCAACAGAGGTCGATTATCTTGTTAATAATTTCACCTCCTCACTACGTACGACTCTGGATACTGTAGCTCCAGTGAAAACTAAGGTCTCTAATCAGAAGTACCTGACCCCGTGGTATAATTCTCAAACACGTACCCTAAAGCAGATGACTCGTAATCTGGAGAGGAAATGGCGTGTCACAAATTTAGAGGATCATCATTTAGCCTGGAGAAATAGTTTGTTGCTTTATAAGAAAGCCCTCCGCGAAGCCAGAACAGCTTACTACTCATCACTGATTGAAGAAAATAAGAACAACCCCAGGTTTCTCTTCAGCACTGTAGCCAGGCTGACAAAAAGTCAGAGCTCTGTTGAGCCAACCATCCCTTTAACGTTAACTAGTGATGACTTCATGAACTTCTTCACAAATAAAATTTTTATCATTAGAGAAAAAATTACCAATAATCATCCCACAGATGTAATATTATCTACAGCTACTCTTAGTTCCATTGATGTTAAGTTAGACTCTTTTTTTCCAATCGATCTTTCTGAGTTAACTTCAATAATTACTTCCTCCAAACCATCAACGTGTCTTTTAGACCCCATTCCTACAAAACTGCTCAAAGAAGTCCTGCCATTGATTAATTCTTCGATCTTATATATGATCAACCTATCTCTAATAATCGGCTATGTACCACAGGCCTTCAAGGTGGCTGCAGTTAAACCTTTACTCAAAAAGCCATCTCTAGACCCAGCAGTCTTAGCTAATTATAGGCCAATCTCCAACCTTCCTTCCATATCAAAAATCCTTGAAAGAGTAGTTGTCAAACAGCTAACAGATCATCTGCAGAGGAATGGTTTATTTGAAGAGTTTCAGTCAGGTTTCAGAGTTCATCACAGCACAGAAACAGCTTTATTGAAGGTTACAAATGATCTTCTTATGGCCTCTGACAGTGGACTCATCTCTGTGCTTGTCCTTCTTGACCTTAGTGCAGCATTCGATACTGTTGACCATAATATTCTATTAGAGCGATTAGAACATGCTGTAGGTATTACAGGTATTGCACTGCAGTGGTTTGTATCATATCTATCTAATAGACTCCAATTTGTGCATGTAAATGGAGAGTCCTCTTCGCACACTGAGGTTAATTATGGAGTTCCACAGGGTTCGGTGCTAGGACCAATTCTGTTTACATTATACATGCTTCCCCTAGGCAGCATCATTAGAAGACATAGCATACATTTTCACTGCTATGCAGATGACACCCAGCTCTATCTGTCCATGAAGCCAGATAACACACACCAATTAGTTAAACTGCAGGAATGTCTTAAAGACATAAAGACTTGGATGGCCACTAACTTTCTGCTTCTTAACTCAGATAAAACTGAGGTCATTGTACTCGGCGCTGAAAAGCTTAGAAATATGGTATCTAACCAGATTCTTACTCTGGATGGCATTACCTTGGCCTCCAGTAACACTGTGAGGAACCTTGGAGTCATTTTTGACCAGGATATGTCCTTCAACGCACATATTAAACAAATATGTAAGACTGCGTTCTTCCATTTGCGCAACATCTCTAAAATTAGAAATATCCTGTCTCAGAGTGACGCTGAAAAACTAGTTCATGCATTTATTACTTCCAGGCTGGACTACTGCAATTCATTATTATCAGGATGTCCAAAAAACTCACTGAAAAGCCTTCAGTTAATCCAAAATGCTGCAGCAAGAGTACTGACAGGGACTAGAAGGAGAGAGCATATTTCTCCTGTTTTGGCTTCCCTTCATTGGCTTCCTGTTAAATCCAGAATTGAATTCAAAATCCTGCTCCTCACATACAAGGTCTTAAATAATCAGGCCCCATCTTATCTTAATGACCTTGTAGTACCATATCACCCTATTAGAGCACTTCGCTCCCGCTCTGCAGGCCTACTTGTTGTTCCTAGAGTATTTAAAAGTAGAATGGGAGGGAGAGCCTTCAGTTTTCAGGCCCCTCTTCTGTGGAACCAGCTTCCAGTTTGGATTCAGGAGACAGACACTATCTCTACTTTTAAGATTAGGCTTAAAACCTTCCTTTTTGCTAAAGCATATAGTTAGGGCTGGACCAGGTGACCCTGAATCCTCCCTTAGTTATGCTGCAATAGATGTAGGCTGCCGGGGGATTCCCATGATGCATTGAGTTTTTCCTTTCCAGTCACCTTTCTCACTCACTATGTATTAACAGACCTCTCTGTATTGAATCGTATCTGTTATTAATCTCTGTCTCTCTTCCACAGCATGTCTTTATCCTGTCTTCCTTCTCTCACCCCAACCGGTCGCAGCAGATGGCCGCCCCTCCCTGAGCCTGGTTCTGCCGGAGGTTTCTTCCTGTTAAAAGGGAGTTTTTCCTTCCCACTGTCGCCAAAGTGCTTGCTCATAGGGGGTCATATGATTGTTGGGCTTTTCTCTGTATCTATGAAGCGCCTTGAGGCGACATTTGTTGTGATTTGGCGCTATATAAATAAAATTGAATTGAATTGAATTGAATTGAATTGAATTGAATATTCATATCCTTTGTCCAATATATCCGCTACCCCTCCTCTGCACATGTCCAGATCATCTCACCCTTGCCTCTCTAACTTTGCCCCCAAACCGTTCAACTTGAGCTCTCTGACATACTCATTTCTAATCCTGTCCCTCCTGGTCACTCCCAATGAAAATGTTAGCAACTTCAATTCTGCCACTTCCAGCTCAACCTCCTGCTTTTTTGTCTGTATCACTGTCACCAAATCACACATCACAGCAGGTCTAACTATATATACCTATATACCTTTGTCAAATTTGCTGAAAGATTTAAATCTGTAATATTATTGCTTTGATAGGTGCGCAGAAGTACCAAACTGCTGGATCGCATGCAAATGTCTATATGAAGGATATTAAGCTAGATCTAGCCATCCATTTTTTTGTGAACTTCAATTACAAAGCCTTGCTTTACCATTTTATCTGTAGCCATCTTTATTTTTTTGGAGCCAGTTACCATATTTTAATCAAAGGATCATTTTTTTTCAGCCCAACAAACCACATGGCTCCATCTTCCTGTGCTTCCAGCATCCACAAGAAGTCTGTACTGTAGGGGTTCAGCGCTTTGTGGCTTTAAGCATGGAACGTCACTTCTCTGGTGGGGAAGGAGAGATACTGGTTAAATTTATTCCAATTCCACTCTGGAATCAATTTCCTGCAAACAGGCTGGACTTGTTCCACTGTTTGGTGTCCCAATGCACATTAAGCAGGGGTCGCTATACTTCTATCCCTCCTGATGATTAGTTCCCTGCACCTTCAGGTTACTCACCAAGCCGCAGTTTACAGTAGTGAGGAAGTTCAGTGTTAACTTGGGCACTGAAAATGAAACCTGGAGGGGTATGACTGGGAGGAATGGCCACCCCAAGTGTTGTTCTGTTTCTGTGGGACTCAGGAGGCAGCTGACAGATACTGGCAGACCAGGCAGAGTGTAGCTGTGGTGGTGAAGCATGAGGATGGAGTGATGCCTGGAGTGGAAAATAGAGGTTGGTGGATTGATTCGATAGTATCAACATCAGTGCTGGTATTGGGATCAGATTGATACTAACACGGGGAAAATGAGCTATCAAAAATGTCTGAACCTGAATTAATTTTATTTATAGCCTATAGACACATTTACATACCAGATCTAAAAAAAACAACAAACCTGTTTTAATATGCATGAAAGCTGAAAGGTGTCATTTATTGTCTTAACTAAGTATTGTGGAAAGTCAAAATCACAATGATTTAGAGTTTAGAATTTTCAAATGGAACAGTTCTTGCGGAGCTGCTGCCTAAACGAGTGAAAAAAGATTAAAAACGAGCCAGAAATCTACATAAAGCCATTTTTGTACTCTGGAGAATATATTTTTTGTTTTTCCGACCTGTCCTTGCCTCGGTGACGTTGTGAACATAACCGAACGGGACTTGGTGAGTTTAGAAATTGTATTTTATTTCATGCAAGAAATGTTTTGTTGTATTATATTGCTCATTTCATGCAAACGGAGAGCCAAGGTAGCAGATTTATGTTGTTTTATGTTAAACACGGTGGATTCGTGCTTAACCGACACACAGGCTGTACTTCAAAGGCCTTTGACGGTGTTTCAGCGCGCCATTTTGGCGTCACCTCATTCACGGCTAAATAAGCTGGAAAAATGGACTTTTACTGTTATTTAAGAGCTACCCTTGTGTTATTTTCGAATGTTTATGCACTTTATTTTGTTGTTATGGTAGGCCATTAAGGTTTGGATCGGGAAATGCCGAGCTAGAATCGGAGTTTGATCCGCTGAGCGAGAAACAAGATGGCGAGCCACCCACGGACCCATTGAACTGTACCGAGCAGGAAAAGGGAAAACGCCCCCTGCTGGACGTTGAGCTCTTTCGCTGAAAAAACTGGTAGGATTAATCCATACACCTCTGCAAAAGAACAGCGGACTTTCAAAGCACTGGATAATCATTTGGAGTAATTCCAGGATTAATAGTTAAAGGACACAGAGACAACTTTCTTTTGTTTATTTGTTTGGTTAAGGGGATTATTCAGCCTTTTGCTGAATTGTTTTTAGTTTTTACATGTTTTTGTAAATTCTTTTGGTCAACCTCACATTTTAATGCTCTAATGGTGTTAATGGAAATGTTAATAAGTTTGTTGGGTTAAAACAAAATAAGAACTGGTTGAGATTGAAAGGTGAACCTAGACCAAGATTAAATTAAATCTTGGGACTAAAGAACTGAACTTGATTTAAAATAACACAGTGTTAATGCAAATAGATCAAAGGATAAACTTGAACTTAGAACTTGAAATAAATAAGACAATAACCTAGGTTGAAAATAACATCCTTTTAAAGCCAAATAAAAGGTTTTGAGATAAATAGGATAAACTAACAGAATATACTGAACAAAAAGGGGAAAGAAAATATCTTGTTTTCCTTAAATGTGTGATGTTGGATGTTTTAGGTGATGTGTGTTAACTGTCTATTCTCTGTCTTCACAAAATAACAAGCCGGCAATTTAAACGTATTTTCTGGTCTGTGGTCTTTATTACATGCTACACTCATTACTACTCTAGTAGTCGAACCTAACTGGTCCTAGTATACTGTAACGACTCCAGAAGTGTTACAGAAGTGGCGAGCCAGCCAGGAGTAGTAATTGATTCCTCAAGCTTGTTTTCCTGACCCAGACCTCAAAAATAGGCCAAGTCCGGCAAAATGGAAATAGTTGACAGAGAGAATGTTAAAATCCCAAACTCAGTTATTGTTAGTGGGATTACAGGCACAGACGCTGATGAAGCTTTAAAAGACTTTTTAAACAGATATGGTCGAACAGCGAGAACTCTGAAGATAGATGACCCTAAGTCTTCTTACCACAAAAATGCTATTGTAGAGTATGAGAGTGGAGCTGCTCTGTCGACACTTGAACCCTTACTACCCTACACACTTGAATGTCCGAATGAAGTCACTTATCAGATACGAGCCCTGTCACCTGAGTACATCGCAGCTGTTACCAACGTCGCCACCAACAGTTTTTTCAATGAACTGCAAAGCATTGCTAGACTTAGTGGCAAATCTTTTGAAACTGTTCTGCATGAACACCTTTCCCAATGTGCTCAGTCAGTCACACACAGCACAGAAGCAACTATCCCAGACTTACAAAGTGAACCAACAACCCAAGTACAAGCAAATGACCAACCTATCCAAAGTGAAACTGCAGAACCAATCAAAGCTAGCGAACGCATCAGCGATTCTGAGTCAGTCAACCAGACACAACCAGATCTACAAGCTACCATTCCACAGAGCTTTATAACACACCCTGATGTGCAAAAAGTTGTAGTAGAGCATATAGTGCGAAGTGAAGCTCTTGTCTCACCAGTGAGCGCCTCTTTCCGCCTCAGAAATTTTTCGGGCAAACTGCCCTGTCCTAGTCATGAGGTGGACTTTGATACATGGCGCCACAGTGTAGAGCTCATACTTCAAGATCCCAATCTGTCTGACTTGCAACGCTCGCGGAAAATCTTAGACAGTCTTGTACCGCCTGCTGCCAACGTGGTGAAACCTCTGGGCCCTGAAGCCTTGCCTTCAGCTTATCTTGAACTACTCCATTCAGCTTTTGGCACTGTGGAGGATGGCGATGAGCTTTTCGCCAAATTCCTCAACACATTACAAGATGCAGGTGAAAAGCCTTCACACTACCTCCATCGCTTGCAAACAGCTCTCTCAAAAGCTCTGAAAAGAGGTGGTGTCGTAGCTGGTGAAGCGGACCGGCACCTTCTGCGTCAATTCTGTCGGGGGTGTTGGGATAATGCCTTGTTAACAGATCTTCAGCTCGAAAAGAAAAAAGATAAACCCCCCTCATTCACCGAGCTGCTGCTACAGTTGAGAGTAGAAGAGGACAAGCATACTGCAAAAGAAAGCCGAATGAAAAAACATTTTGCTGCCACCAGACCAAAAGTAGCCTCTCACTCTATTGCTGCAAATGCTGACTTTCCTGCGCTCACCATGCAAAACGATCTCACAGAAATGCGAACACAAATAACTGCGCTGCAGAGTGAACTGACAAGATTGAAACCCCAGAAAGTAGACCCATCAGTAGATGCTCAAAAAGATCTGGTCACAGAACTAAAGGCACAAATCAGTCAGCTTCAAAGCCATCTCGCAACGTTAACCCTGAACCCTCCTAGGAAAAAGTCCAACCCTCCAAAAGCTACTGCTAAGACCAACTCTCAAGTACCAGAACGAACCCCTTTGACACCCCAAGCTGCGAAGAGTAGGCCCAGGCCTGGTTACTGTTTCCAGTGTGGCGAAGACGGCCATATTGCCTCTGTATGCCCAAATGACCCAAACCCGTCTTTAGTCACTGACAAAAGGAAACAGTTGAAGGAAAAACAGTTACTGTGGGATAGACAAAACAAGCAAACACAGCCTTTAAACTAAAGGGAGCCCTCATTGCGGGACAAATGGGTGCTACGGATAAAACTAGTCCCACTGAACCTTCACATAAACCCGGAAAACGATTCTCAAACAATAAATCAGCCACTGCGAAACTACCCAAGGGTCTAATTGGAGCTAAGTACACTGCTCAAGTAAAAATCAATGATCAAGCTTGCAACTGCCTTCTTGATACCGGATCGCAAGTGACTACAGTGTCCCAATCGTTCTATGAAAACAATCTTGCAGACCTTGAAATCCATCCAATACAGGACCTGCTAGAAGTCGAAGCTGCAAATGGTCAGAATGTCCCATATTCAGGCTATATTTGTGTCGACATTACCTTTCCAAAGAATTGTTTTGGTACTGAACTTACCGTGTCTTCTCTTGCATTAATTGTTCCAGACACACGCTCTAGTGTTCAGTCTTCTCTCTTAATTGGCACTAACACTCTTGACCTTGTCTTTGAAAGCCTCTCCTTGGCTGATACAGACCTCAGTATCCTGCCTTATGGTTATAGAGTAGTGCTGAGCGTGTTACAACAAAGGCACAAGCAAAAAGAGGACGACAGCTTCGGTCTTGTCACTCTGTCAGGGAAAGAGCCTGAAGTCATTCCTGCAGGCCAAAGTCGAGTGTTAGAGGGTTTAGTCCACGCAAAAACTGAACACTCAGGCAAGTGGGTAGTAGTCGAGACCCCCTCTACATCCTCCTTGCCAGGTGGTGTCTTGGTCACCAACTGTCTACTTACCCTTGCTGAGAAACCCTCACAAAAGCTTCCAGTGGTCCTGCGAAATGAAAGTAAGCATGACATAGTTATCCCTGCGAAAAGTGTCATTGCTGAAATGCATGCTATTCAAGAGATCATACCAAACAGTCAGATCACAGAGCAGTCCAAACAGACTCCCAGCTCGAACCCTGCTGAGCTTAATCTTAACTTTGCTGATTCTCCAGTCCCTGCTGAATGGAAAGAACGAATCACACAAAAGTTAAGTGCTATGTCGGAGGTTTTCGCACTACACAATACAGACTTCGGTTGCACTAACAAAGTAAAACACCAAATCAAACTGAGCGATGAAACCCCCTTTAAGCACAGACCCCGTCCCGTACGACCACAAGATCTTGACGCCGTACGGAGGCATTTGCAGGAGCTAAGCGATGCAGGTGTCATTCGCGAATCCGAGTCGCCATTTTCCTCACCGATAGTGGTGGTAAGGAAGAAGAATGGAGACGTAAGACTCTGTGTAGATTACCGTAAGTTGAATCTGAACACCATCAAAGACGCCTACGCGCTTCCTAATTTGGAAGAAGCATTCTCCGCCTTAACAGGATCGAAGTGGTTCTCGGTTCTTGACCTCAAAAGCGGGTACTACTAGATCGAGGTTGATGAGGCAGATAAGCACAAAACAGCCTTCGTATGTCCGATGGGGTTCTTCGAGTTCAACCGGATGCCCCAAGGCATAACAAACGCTCCCAGCACATTTCAAAGGCTGATGGAGAAATGTATGGGCGACATCAACCTTAAGGAAGTCCTGGTCTATCTAGACGACCTTATAGTTTACTCGGAAACCCTCGAACAACATGAGACCCGCCTTCTCCACGTGCTTAATCGTCTCAAAGAATACGGTCTGAAGCTGTCGCCTGAAAAATGTATGTTTTTTCAGACGTCAGTTCGGTACTTAGGGCACATTGTCTCCCAAAACGGTGTAGAAACAGACCCCGAAAAAGTAGCAGCGTTAAAAACATGGCCAAGTCCCAAGAACTTGAAAGAACTCCGCTCCTTCTTAGGGTTTGCAGGGTATTATAGGCGGTTTATTAAGGACTTTTCTAAGATCGTAAAACCCCTTACCAACCTAACTGCTGGATACCCCCCACTGCGGAAAAGCAATAGCTCTAAGTCCAACTACGTCCAATACTTTCAGCCAAAAGCTCCTTTCGGGGAGAGATGGACAGAGAGTTGTCAGAAAGCGTTTGAGACGATTATAGACAAACTGATTTCTGCCCCAATTTTAGGCTTTGCCGATCCCAAGTTGCCTTACATATTACACACAGATGCAAGCACAATTGGGTTAGGGGCAGCTCTTTATCAAGAGCAGGAGGGAGAGTTGCGAGTAATTGCATACGCAAGTAGAGGACTATCAAAAAGCGAAAGCCGTTATCCTGCTCATAAGCTTGAGTTTCTTGCACTCAAATGGGCTGTAACGGAAAAGTTTTGTGATTACTTGTATGGCAGTCCTTTCACAGTAGTAACTGACAGTAACCCTCTAACTTACATTTTGACCACCGCTAAGTTAGACGCGACGAGCTATCGCTGGTTGTCCGCCCTGTCCTCTTTCGAGTTCCAGCTTAGGTACAGAGCAGGCAAACAAAACATGGACGCAGATGGCCTATCTCGTCGTCCGCATCTCGAGCCATTAAATGACCTTGTCTCCCTGAAGGAACAGGAGCGGATCCGTCAGTTTGTGCAACACCACTTGCCTGGCACCGATCCTTTCACTCACGTTCCCACTCAAGCTGTCAGTGCAATCTGTGAGAAACATCTAGTCCTCCAGTCTCTTGACACAGACCATGCTCTCGCCTGCCCACTCGTAACTTCACTGTCTATATCCGTTGATGCTGTTCCCGACAGTTTCGACCAGTGTGATCCTTTTCTTGTCATTCCAAGCTTGTCAGAAGAAGAGATAAGACAAAGTCAAACAAACGATCCTGCTATCAGTGAAATCATACACCAGCTTGAAACAGGTGAAACATCTCCTCCTACTGTACGCAACGAGATCCCACAACTTAGCATCCTTCTGCGTGAGTTAAACAAACTTGAGTTGCAGAACGGGATTTTGTACAGAAAAAGGCAAGTAGGTGAAGAGACCCAGTACCAGCTGGTTCTTCCTGAAAGTCTAAGATCTATGGTTTTCAAAAGCCTTCACGATGACATGGGTCATTTTGGTCTTGACCGGACCCTTGATTTAACCAGAACCAGATTTTTCTGGCCAAAAATGGCCTCAGACATAGAGCAAAAGATCAAAAGCTGTAGCAGGTGTGTTTGCAGAAAGACCCTGCCAGAGAGGGCAGCGGCCCTAGTAAACATTCAAGTCCCCAGACCCCTAGAGTTGGTGTGTATTGATTTCTTGACGATTGAACCAGATCGCAGCAACACTAAAGATGTCTTAGTTATTACAGATTTCTTTACGAAATATGCGGTAGCAATGACAACTCCCAACCAAAAGGCTAAAACTGTAGCCAAGGCCCTGTGGGAAAACTTTATAATCCACTACGGTTTTCCCGAGAAGTTGCATAGCGATCAGGGAGCAGACTTTGAGTCAAAAACTATCAAAGAGTTATGCGACCTAGCTGGGATTCAAAAGGTCAGAACTTCGCCTTACCATCCCAGGGGAAACCCTGTGGAGAGGTTTAATAGAACCCTGCTAAACATGTTGGGTACACTTAAAGACGAAGACAAGAAACATTGGCGTGACTTTGTTAAGCCACTCGTTCACGCGTATAACTGCACAAAACATGAAAGTACAGGGTTTACGCCGTACGAGTTAATGTTTGGCAGGCAGCCTAGGTTACCCATTGATCTTGCCTTCAATGTCCCCCTGAACCATCACCAGCAGCAATCTCACTCACAGTATGTTAAAGCCCTCAAATCTCACCTTCAGGAGAGTTACCAACTGGCTACCAAAAATGTAAGCAAAGTTGCTGAACGTAACAAAACTAGATATGACAAACATGTAACCGAATCTGTCTTAGGTGTCGGAGATCGCGTGCTTGTAAGGAATGTTCGGATTAGGGGAAAAAACAAATTGGCTGATAAGTGGGAGTCCATCGTCCACGTGGTTGTAAGTCAAAAAGACAACCTCCCAGTATACACAGTCAAACCCGAGCATCACCATGGTCCCACTAGAACTCTCCACAGAGACCTTTTGTTACCTTGTGGGTTTTTGTCAACTGCCCCTGAAAATCCTCCAGCAGTCCAAGTAAAGCCTCATCGGCCAAGCACACGTCAACACCCAACGACTGATCCCGATGAACCTGAACTTGAATATCACTCTGAGGAGGATAACTACCCTCTGTATTACCCTCCACCTCCTTCCAAAGAGATCTCATGGTCGATTGAGGAATACGAAGTAGTCTTTCCTCCCAAGGCTAAGTCAAACCATGCTAATGAGCAACCCAAATCAGACAATTCTCAAGTCTCAGAAAGTGTGACAGTGCCTGATATTGCTCAAGAGCACATGGACATGACGGAAACTGTAAACTTACCTGATTGTGGAAACCTACCGGATATGGAAAACTTACCTGAAAATGACAAAATACCTGAAATGGAGAAACCACCTGAAATGAAAAACTTGCCTGAACCTGCAAAGGAAGGATCTCAGATAACGCAACAAAATGAAATGGACAATGCATCGGATTCAACGAAAACTAATGATGAGGAAGCAACTCAAACTCACGTGAATGGAACTGAACCTGTAAACAATGAAACTGAAAGAAATGACCTCGAAGCAGAGCAATCAGTCAGAAGATCATCCCGAGAGAGAACAAAGCCCAAGCACTTAACATACCCTCAATTAGGCAACCCTCTTGTTGGCATAGTTCAGTCTTTGTTCCAAAGTTTAAGTGAAGCTGTCACAGGCTCTATTGAAATCCATGATATCCAGGTAGTCTGATTTATGCCTTATGCAAAGGGGCTTGCATACATTTAAGAGGGGAGGGTGTAACCCTGGTTAACATAACTGCCAATAAATAAAAGCCTGTTAGTAAAAACAGTCATAAGAAATATATCACAGGTGATAAATAAATAGATCATAATGGTTAGAAAATTCATTAAAAACATCAGAAATGATATAATTCATGTTATAGGATTTCATTGTGTTTAAAAACATGTTAAAAGAGTACAACATTTGCTAATTCATGGTGTTTTATGTTAATTCAGGTAAAATGGCTAAAATATGTGTTGAGACTCTTATTGTGAAAGGGCACGCTGCAGCGTGACTCCTGTGATAGCCACACCCAATCGGGTTGTTCATTCTTTTTGATGCTAGAGAGGGAGAAATGCAGACAGTCCTTGCGGAGCTGCTGCCTAAACGAGTGAAAAAAGATTAAAAACGAGCCAGAAATCTACATAAAGCCATTTTTGTACTCTGGAGAATATATTTTTTGTTTTTCCGACCTGTCCTTGCCTCGGTGACGTTGTGAACATAACCGAACGGGACTTGGTGAGTTTAGAAATTGTATTTTATTTCATGCAAGAAATGTTTTGTTGTATTATATTGCTCATTTCATGCAAACGGAGAGCCAAGGTAGCAGATTTATGTTGTTTTATGTTAAACACGGTGGATTCGTGCTTAACCGACACACAGGCTGTACTTCAAAGGCCTTTGACGGTGTTTCAGCGCGCCATTTTGGCGTCACCTCATTCACGGCTAAATAAGCTGGAAAAATGGACTTTTACTGTTATTTAAGAGCTACCCTTGTGTTATTTTCGAATGTTTATGCACTTTATTTTGTTGTTATGGTAGGCCATTAAGGTTTGGATCGGGAAATGCCGAGCTAGAATCGGAGTTTGATCCGCTGAGCGAGAAACAAGATGGCGAGCCACCCACGGACCCATTGAACTGTACCGAGCAGGAAAAGGGAAAACGCCCCCTGCTGGACGTTGAGCTCTTTCGCTGAAAAAAACTGGTAGGATTAATCCATACACCTCTGCAAAAGAACAGCGGACTTTCAAAGCACTGGATAATCATTTGGAGTAATTCCAGGATTAATAGTTAAAGGACACAGAGACAACTTTCTTTTGTTTATTTGTTTGTTTAAGGGGATTATTCAGCCTTTTGCTGAATTGTTTTTAGTTTTTACATGTTTTTGTAAATTCTTTTGGTCAACCTCACATTTTAATGCTCTAATGGTGTTAATGGAAATGTTAATAAGTTTGTTGGGTTAAAACAAAATAAGAACTGGTTGAGATTGAAAGGTGAACCTAGACCAAGATTAAATTAAATCTTGGGACTAAAGAACTGAACTTGATTTAAAATAACACAGTGTTAATGCAAATAGATCAAAGGATAAACTTGAACTTAGAACTTGAAATAAATAAGACAATAACCTAGGTTGAAAATAACATCCTTTTAAAGCCAAATAAAAGGTTTTGAGATAAATAGGATAAACTAACAGAATATACTGAACAAAAAGGGGAAAGAAAATATCTTGTTTTCCTTAAATGTGTGATGTTGGATGTTTTATGTGATGTGTGTTAACTGTCTATTCTCTGTCTTCACAAAATAACAAGCCGGCAATTTAAACGTATTTTCTGGTCTGTGGTCTTTATTACATGCTACACTCATTACTACTCTAGTAGTCGAACCTAACTGGTCCTAGTATACTGTAACGACTCCAGAAGTGTTACAAATTCACATGGTAGGATTTGTAAAGAATTTATTCGTAAATCAGGGTGGAAAATAAGTATTTGGTCACCTCAAACAAGGAAAATCCCTGGCTCTCACAGACCTGTAACGTCTTCTGTAAGAAGCTTTTCTGTCCCCCACTCGTTACCTGTATGAATGGCACCTGTTTGACCTCATCATCTGTATAAAAGACACCTGTCCACAGCCTCAACCAGTCAGACTCCAAACTCCGCCATGGCCAAGACCAAAGAGCTTTCGAAGGACACCAGGAAAAGAATTGTAGACCTGCACCAGACTGGGAAGAGTGAATCTACAATAGGCAAGCAGCTTGGTGTGAAAAAATCAACTGTGGGAGCAATCATCAGAAAATGGAAGACATACAAGACCACTGATAATCTCCCTCGATCTGGGGCTCCACGCAAGATCTCATCCCGTGGGGTCAAAATGATCATGAGAACGGTGAGCAAAGATCCCAGAACCACACGGTGGGACCTGGTGAATGACCTGCAGAGAGCTGGGACCAAAGTAACAAAGGTCACCATCAGTAACACACTACAACGGCAGGGAATCAAATCCCGCAGTGCCAGACGTGTTCCGCTGCTGAAGCCAGTGCATGTCCAGGCCCGTCTGAAGTTTGCCAGAGAGCACATGGATGATACAGCAGAGGATTGGGAGAATGTCATGTGGTCAGATGAAACCAAAGTAGAACTTTTTGGTATAAACTCAACTCGTCGTGTTTGGAGGAAGAAGAATACTGAGTTGCATCCCAAGAACACCATACCTACTGTGAAGCATGGGGGTGGAAACATCATGCTATGGGGCTGTTTTTCTGCCAAGGGGACAGGACGACTGATCCGTGTTAAGGACAGAATGAATGGGGCCAAGTATCGTGAGATTTTGAGCCAAAACCTCCTTCCATCAGTGAGAACTTTGAAGATGAAACGAGGCTGGGTCTTCCAACATGACAATGATCCAAAACACACCGCCCGGGCAACAAAGGAGTGGCTCCGTAAGAAGCATTTGAAAGTCCTGGAGTGGCCTAGCCAGTCTCCAGACCTCAACCCCATAGAAAATCTGTGGCGGGAGTTGAAAGTCCGTGTTGCTCGGCGACAGCCCCAAAACATCGCTGCTCTTGAGAAGATCTGCATGGAGGAATGGGCCAAAATACCAGCTACTGTGTGTGCAAACCTGGTAAAGACCTATAGTAAACGTTTGACCTCTGTTATTGCCAACAAAGGTTATGTTACAAAGTACTGAGTTGTATTTTTGTTATTGACCAAATACTTATTTTCCACCCTGATTTACGAATAAATTCTTCACAAATCCTACCATGTGAATTCATGGATTTTTTTTTTTTCACATTCTGTCTCTCACAGTTGAAGTGTACCTCTGGTGCAAATTACTGACCTCTGTCATCATTTTAAGTGGGGGAACTTGCACAATCGGTGGCTGACTAAATACTTTTTTGCCCCACTGTACCTCCCAGAGTCCTCCAAGAGACAAAAGATTCTTCCTGTGGAGTTGTCTGCTTCCCCCAACTTCCTTACTAGACCCCCACCATTTGTCTTACTGTATGGGTGTGAGACGTGTTAAAATCCAGTGGCACCAAGGTATTATACGATAAAATAATGGCATTAATACATAAATAAAAGAAATTCCCATACAGAGTAGCGGTACCTGCACTGATATCGGCAATTTGCTTGGTATTGGATTTATATCAAAATGTGCAGCACTGCACAGCACTACTGGAAAGAATACTTCACAGGCACACCTTTCATTGAGCAAGCAGAATCTTGGGATCAGTTTACTGATTTTATATCTTTTATTCTTTTATGTATTTATATATTTTAGTCTATGTGGCATATATTAAGTCATACTGTTGGACGTCAAAGCCTTGTTTCCTATTCCCTAGCTTCTAAAGGACTCACTTTTAAGAGGGGTCTGTTTGTTACTAGTGTCGATGACATCGTACACCTTGTTTCTGTAATCGCGTCTTAAGAATACTCTCTTTATGTTAACCTTTTCATGTTAACATGATGTGGGGGGACCCCTGCCTCTCCACACATGTTGTGACAGCTTTTACTAGCCCCTGATGGATGGATGGATGGATGGATGGATGGACATTTGAGCTAACCTGAAGTGGCCATGAGTTGGATGATTTTTTTAGTATTTCACAATAAAACACACCACCGAACTGTCTCATAATCCAAATCCAACACCCATCACTGTATCCATTTTTAGATGGATGTATATTCTCTTTATATCAGAAATAATTAGATACTTCTTCAAACCTTAAGCCTTCGAGGTAGACTTTCAATTTTCTCCAAATGGAAGATTTATATTCTCAGTTATTTTACTGGCAATAAGAAATATTAGATTTGTCAATATTTTTCTCGGTAAAAGTTGACATAGAGGCTTTATTGAATGTTTCTAAGCCGTTATTTGTTATTCTTTTCACAAAAGAAAACAAGTGGGAATTTGGCTCAAATATTCCCCCAAACATGATTAATAAATCATGAATTACTATAATTTTAAACCTGTTATAAAAGTGACTTAATAATAAGTTAAAACACAAAAGCACAACAAGCCAGGATACAGAAATGTTATATTAAAGTAAAAAAGGATTGCAATACACGGTATACATTCCAATTTGTGCAGCCTATTTAAAATTGCTGCTTTGTTGCCACCAGAGAAATGACAAGGGAATAAAGCAGGAAGGGAAATAGGGGTATTATTGATTGATGCATTCATTTAAGTTTGTCAATGCAAGACTGTTTCAGAATAAAGAATAGCCCACATATTGCCAAAGCAACCACGTTAGGGTGCGTTAAACACATTCATGTAGGAAAGTTTAAGTTAATAAAAAATAAAGTCTTGAAATCAGTCTTGAGCATAGACACAAATGTCTGGAATATGAATATAACACATGAATGTTCACTCATGTGTTTACTCAGTACAGAATTTTCCTGCCCCTTAGTTTAATGTTGGGAGACGCACGGGAGAAAACTGTTTGGGGGGGAAAAAAAGAAGAAGCAGCAATTAGAAACATGGATGCAGATGGTTTTGCTCAGGAAAAGAGTGATCTCATAGAGTTTATCTCTATTTTTGAAGGCTGCTACACAAAAGGCTGTTTAAGATGAATGGTGCCACGCGCTCACACATGGACACACAACTCTCGTTAAGTGTCACTTTCTGAATGTGCCACGGTGTCGAGTCTCACACCTGCCCAGCGCTGTCAGTCTGCCAGCTGTGAGAGCTGGAGCTGTCTCGAAGGTATCAGCCGCTCCATATGCAAATACATTCCTCTTCTTTATGATGTGGATGCACTAGCCCTCATATCTCCTTCTTTCAGTCCTTTTAGGCAGAGCCACTTTATTCTATCTTTCTATCGATGCTTATCTTTTTCTCAACCGCTTTTCCCCTGCTCTAAAAGCAGGACTCTTAATTCATCTTCATTTCCCTCTTCATCTTCCTTAATTCCCCACTCGTCTGCAGGATCCTGTCCAATAAGAGCTCCGTTGACCTTGCAAGATGATTCTCTTCAGAGGATGACAGAAGACATGTTAGTAGCCTTTGAAGTTCAGTTATTGTGCTGACCATGTGAGGCCAAAGCTTCGCCAACACATTGCCTAGATACATGTGTACACATTCTCACATGCACACACACACACACAAAATGTTTGCTGTGCTTCGAGATGCCATCAGAGAGGAAAAAAGGCTTTGATGTCTACATGTTTTACTTTGAGGGAATTTTCCCCACATGAACCACTGAGATCCTCTTCGACTTTCGTGAAGTTCAGGCCAGTGAACAGAGGTGATGAAGCAGGGGACTGCCAGTCAACACCTTTACCCGACACCCTCCCATGTCACAGAGACATAGTGAGAACATATATTTTTATATTGTAACAACAATACAAAAGAATAACAACAAAGAGAAGCAGAAGTTTAGACACTGGTAAGTTATATATGAAATGATTAGATTTGTGAGAAAATACTAAATTTTGAGTGCATATTTTACTCATCAGACCCTGAATGCAATTATATTTGATGCAGAACAAGAGAACACAAAAAGACAAAAAAAAGTATCAGATGTACTTCATTCTTTTAGGTAATGCGTGTACATTGAGAAAATAATAAGATAACTAATATTAAATATAATCACCAAACCAAACCAAATATGAAGTTATAGATAAAGTTAATCAAGCAACATCGGTGATGTCTAACTTAATAATCTTGGAGTATGTATAACTTCAGATATATGGATGACATTACGCTGTATGCCAAGAGTGAACAAGACATCTATTCACTGATCCACATCACCAGGATATACAGCAATGAGATCAGAATGTCGTTAGGACTGGAGAGATGTAGTCAGATGATAACAAGGAGAGGGAAGGTAGTCAGAACTGAGGGGACCGAACTACCAGAAGGCAACATTGCAGACATAGAGGACAACTACAACCCACATAGCAAGGAAGTCTGGCCCAGATCTGGTATCAAGCCGGCACTGCTGGCTGACTTCTGGCTTGATAAGACGTATGTATGACGTATGGGCCAGGCCTGGCATAGATGGCACTGTCTATGTGATGGGAAGTACCTGGGGATCCCACAGGCAAATGGGAACCACCAAGAAGCTGCTAGGAAAGCTGCAACCACCAAGTACCTGCAGAAGGTCAGGCAAGTCCTGAGGAGTCAGCTGAACGGTGAGAACAAGATCCGGGATATCAACACATACCTGTGATCATGTACCCTGCTGGGATAATAAGCTGGCCAAATGAGGAGATAGAAGCCACTGTCATCAAAACAAGGAAGCTTTTGACCATGCATGGAGGGTTTCACCCCAACTCCAGCACCCTGAGGCTAAATGGTAAGTGGAAGGAAGGAGGCCGGACTAGTGAGTGTCATCACCACAGTCCAGGATGAGACAATGAACTTCCACAAATACATCAGGAAGATGGCCCCAACTGACCGCGTGCTCAGTGAACACCTCAGCCAGCAGAAACCCAAAAAAGAGGAGGAAGAGGAGGAACCATCATGGAATGACAGGCCCCTGCACGGCATGTAGCACCGGCAGATAGAGGAGGTGGCTGACATCCAGAAATCCTACCAGTGGCTGGACAAAGCTGGACTGAAAGACAGCACAGAGGTGCTAATCATGGCAGCACAGAAACAAGCTCTGAGCACAATATTCATAGAGGTTGGGGTCCATCACACCAGGCAAGACCCCAGGTGCAGGCTATGTTAAGCTGTCCCAGAGACAATCTGTGCCGAGTATAACCTGGAAGTCCGAAGTCAAAATGGAAGACGCCCCCAAGGGCAGTGGAGAATGACCGAGCTAAGATCCTGTGGGACTTCCAGATACAGACAGACAAATTGGTGGTGGCTAACCAACCGGACATAGTGGTGGTAGTCATACAGAAGAAGATGGGCGTAGTGATTAATGTAGCGCTTCCGAATGACAGCAACATCAGGGAGAAGGAACACGAGAAGCTTGAGAAAATGTGGAGGGTGAAGATAGCAGTGGTCCCAGTGGTAATCAGTTATATATATATATATATATATATAGTGTTGGGAAGGTTACTTACTTCTTTCTTACTTACTTAGAATACATGCCCCAAAATGTATTCTGTAACGTATTCCGTTACGTTACTCAATGAGAGTAACGTAACGTATTCCGTTACGTTACTCAATGAGAGTAACGTATTCTGAATACTTTGGATTACTTAATATATTATCATGCTGTTTACAACTACGTGAATGTACTATTGCTGTGATTTATTACTATTACTGAAGGTCCGCGGCTCCGAACCGTAGTAAAGGGACCTCTGGCTTATACGTCAGGTTCCGTGTTGGGCTCGTAGCCGAAAAATAGCTTTACTTTGTTGTCTGGGTCAACTTTGCTTGCGAGAGACAGAGAGAGGTGTTGAAAGGCTGCTCCAACGGAACTTATTGTTTCGGAGGAAAACACGAACACAGCGTAGTGTCGAGTCTTAATAGTTTACTTACAACTGGGCTCGTCAGGCACTCTTCTTGCCTGCAGTGGTTATTATTATATTTACATGCTTCCAGCTCCTGTTTTTGCTCGATGACAGCTCATACTTTTCCTTTTTCTCCCTCCCTCGCTCACAAACACATAACGGGTATGGCAATCCATTCTCCCTGCAGCACGGACTACACTGCCTATGATGCTACATTCTTTAGAGCTATGCCTGTAGCATTCTGCCTATTAGCTTAGCACAACAACAACAAAAAGGGCTCTCTCACCCAGGAGAGAGAGCGTCACCCTGTAACCATGGCAACCGTAACGCTGCCGCCTGGAACAACAGAACATCACAGCTGTCAAACAAAACCCAAACAGTCCTGACCCGCCACAATATGAAACAGGGAAGTACCGCCGTGTAATCCATTTATTTCAACAAAGTAACTGTATTCTAAATACCACCTTTTTAACTGTAACTGTAACGGAATACAGTTACTCATATTTTGTATTTTAAATACGTAACGGCGGTACATGTATTTCGTTACTCCCCAACACTGTATATATATATATATATATATATATATATATATATATATATTAGGGGTGCAACAATACTCGTATCGATATCGAACCGTTCGATACAGTGCTTTCGGTTCGGTACGCATATGTATCGAACAATACAACATTTTTAATTTATTTTATCAACTTTCCTTCTGACGATGCTGTCTGTGTTGAGCGCTCAGTGGATCTGCGCTCGACAGTGCAGCCTAGGCGGAGTAGTCGAACACAGATTCACTGAGCGCAGGGCAAGCTAGCGAGACAGAAGCTAGGCTAGTTGCAACATGGCAAATTGAACCTCCCCCACCCTCATTCAGATCTGGCGTTTGGAACTATTTTGGTTTTCATGTGACGTATGACCCTGAAGGTAAGCGTGTCATGGACAAAAGTAAAACAGTATGTTGGATGTGCCAGCAATGCTCAATTGGTGGGAACTAGTGTGTTAGCGCAGTTAGCTCGTTAATGTGTTGACGTCTTCCAGCCCCACTCATGAGGCGATCCGCGGTAGCTCGTTAACGGAGATTTGCCGTGTTGTGACGTTAACGTCATTTCAGATTAACGCTGACAGCACTAGTGGGAACACAACCAATATGACTGCACATTTACTCTGACATCATCCTAGTGCAAAGACAAGTGGAAGCAGACAAAAACAACAAGCACGCATGCTACAAACTTTACCCGAGTCATTTAGACAGCCGTTAGCACATAATTCTCCTTATGGAGACCTGATATGTTTAATATGCTGCTGAGAATATAGCCCAGAAGAAGCGTATAGTATAGCTTTTATTTTGGAAAGAGACATTTCTCTGTAATAAACTCTCTTTTCCAAAGATGAGTGATTTCTCGATTAGATAGATTTATTCTTTTTATTTTGTTGTTTCAGCAACAATTTAAAAACTGTACTTTTGTGTTAAAATATATATTTATAATTCTAATAAATGATCAATTAAAAAGGCATGAACATTTTTTTTGGTATCGAAAAAATATCGAACCATGTCACCAAAGTATCGACCCAAACCGAACCGTGAATTTTGTGTATCGTTGCACCCCTTATATATATATATATATATACATACACGGAGAGCTCCTAGAGAGAGCTTCTGATGCTCGTGCTTTTGTGTCTCTGTGCAATTGCACATTTATTGTTCACTCTACGGCCCTTGTGGGGGGAAAAAAGGTGTGTTCTAGCGTTTGCTTTCCATATTTTTAAAACAAATTGTCATCCACTACATTGCTAAAGAGAGCTGAAAACTTTGCGATTCTAACAAATAATAATACATTTGTGGCACAGGGGGAAAAACTACTTTACTGGCCCTGGATAAAGTTGTCAAAACATGGCAGAAGTTTTCCAACTGCTTATTTCATGTGAGAGAACGTATCCATTAAAGCTGACAGCCTGGACATGAAACTAATAGCAGCTGTGCGGTTTCACATCAAAAGTAATAACAGCACAGAGCCAAACATCACTGTATGGCTGTCCAAAGAAGCTCATTTTATGTGAGACACCAGTGTAGTAGGAGTATATCATGGTGGAATGTGAGCTTTATGGTGGACTGCAAAGCATTAGTCCGCCTTTGGCTGGATGCTGCCATGGTTGCAGTGGTACCGCTAATTTATATCTGCTGCACAACTAATGGAGGATATAAAAGGCCTGGGGTCTGTCCATTCTAGACTGCGCGTTTTGGGGCACAGCTCCAAATGATGAGAAAGCACAGTGGTTAGTGTGTGTGTGTATGTGAGTGTGTGTGATTGGGTGCTGTGAATGGTGATGCCTCATTAAATTGCTGCAGTGTTATCATAGTTTATTATAACAGATTACACTCTCTTTGCATTTTTGTCTGTATTTCATGCACAGACACTGCAGCTAAGTACAAACACAAACTCACACACCACTTAGCAGCAGCTCTGAAAGCGTGCGTTACGTAATTGCTGCAAGTATAAACCAAAAAGTATTGCTTCTTTTTCTTTGGCAGGGGCAGCCATTCACTTCTGCTCTCCATCGTCTTCGTTTTTCTCTGTGCGATAGCAAGAACATGAGCCATTCGTACTGAACCATGATGCTTTGAAATGTATTATCATTAATTTTTATTATTCATTCGCGTGTACTACCTTTTAACCTTATTAATCGATTTATTAATATTTACTCTGTTGTTGTGCTCCTTGTGCTTAAATACTAATTGTAATATAGCATGTTTTTGCTCAGTGCAGGTTGTGCATTGCTGCATCAGCAAGCTGACTCTGTATTCTTAGTAGGTATTTGGTAGCTCCTCTAGGGTTAATTGCTTGGGTCTTCAGTTGAAATCTGTTTGTTTGCATTTTCATCCATCCATCCGACTTCTTCTGCTCATGCAATTCAGGGGAGCTAGTGCCTATTCTAGCTGCCATTGGAAAGAGGTGAGGTACATCCTGGACAGGCTGCCAATCCATCACAGAGCTAACATACAGAGACAGACAGACATTCATGCTCACATTCACAGCTATGACCTATTTAGAATCATGATATAACCTAACCCCGTGCAGGTCTTTGGACTGTGGTAGGAAGCGTGAGTGCCTGGAGAGAACCCACGCAGACACGAGGAGAGCATGCAAACTACAGAGAAAGGCCCCAGGCTGGATTATAACCTACGACCTTCGTGCTGCTGTTTTGTTTTGTTTTTTACAAAATAAAAAAATTACAGCATATTAAAAGAATTATCTAGCTGATAAGATTTGGTCCCTTTGGTCGCAGAAGAACAGTCAAAATTGATGTCACAATGTGGAGGTTATATAGTGATGACACCTATTGTTCAGGGAAAACTGCAGCAAGCTTGGAATGCCTGTAATGCTGGTATAAATGGTGGCAGGCCTGTGGTGAGGGGTGCGTACTACTGATCTAGGTACATTTTTAGTTGGAATCAGATGTATGTATTATTATAATATGTTCTGGTACATTTATCTGAAAGTAAGAATTGTTTGTTGCCTTTACAGGTTCTTTTTACAAGTTGGATGTGGCTTTGGCATCTAAAAAATCTATCCTAATCGTGGCATATAAGTACTTTAAACAGGTATTATTTTTTTAATAGTCAGCGGGAGTGACTCCTCAAGTCTAAATTCAAGTCTTAGTGAATACAACATCAACTTTATTTTGAAACTCCTGTTCTCAGCTACAAACATCAGACCAACATTTTCAGCCCTTGACTTTAATAAACTGTTGATGTCAAGGTGGCTGGGACCATCTTTTGAATACAGTCTTTGGGTACATTTCATTTATTTTAGATATATGGCATAAATGTGGATATTGTTAGCATATTTCTACATTTTACATTGTTCCATAGTCAGTATAATAGTTTGCTCCTTACTAATACTTATTAAGCAGGGTTCAATGATTCTATATTGAGGGATTTGCTTTCTCTGTAAAATCCATGTCCTAAGGCATTAATATTTCCTTCAATCTGCAAAGCAGCTTAAAAAAAATTCTAACTATAGAACCATTTTCTGAAAGTTGTTACTATTTATTTTAATCAGACATGTCTAAATGTAACTATCAGCATGCTCTTTAAAAGGCTAAGCAATATCTTTGATTTGATATAAACCATGGTATTATAATCTTCCATCAAAGTTATATTATTAACCCACAGTTAAAATGTAGCTTTAAATATAATAAAGGTTAAATAAAGATTATAGACTATGTATGTGGGTTGCTATTTGGTGCTACAGTTTAGTGCCCAAGGACAACAAAGTCTTGGTTATCTGCCTGGTTCTAGGCACATAGATGCGGATTTATTATAAGAACAGGCCACAGAATCCATCTTATTCTGCATTTTCAGAAAGAAAAAAAAATCCATGCCCCTGAATAGAAATAAATTACTTTAATTATTTCCCAAATCAGTTAGATTTTGTGTCATGCCTTCCACAGCTGCATTCTCAACATTTAGTGCATTAACTGGCACCATGATTTCAATAAATTACAAATACTTGAGTCAGATATGAAAACTCACTGTATAAGGCCTACTTCTCTGTTATGGAAGTCAAGATATGTGGCCACCATATATTGCGTCTAAAGAATTCCTGTAAGTATGAAGATGTTAAGCCACCAGAGGATTATTATAATTTTACTGTGCAGTTCTTAAGACCTATATGATGACAGTAACTTCACCTTGCATTGCATTGCAGGCAGTCACCGCCCAGGTGTACAAATTAAAAACTGTTGAAAAAGCTGTAACTTTATCAGAGGTTGCAGAAAGGTCACGATGAAGCAGGTGTTTTTCACTGAGCTCTGACTCCACATGCTTCTCTGTTCACAGACACTACCCCCTCTGGTTTGGCCAGAGGTAATGATCTATGTCGAGAGAAAGGTACAACTTTACACCAAGGTGCCACACTGAGGTCAGGGTCACCTTTAAACAGATGTTATGGCAGAGGCAGCAGTCAGAGCATCGGGACATGGGTCAGTATTAAGCAGATGTTGCAGACCGGGAGGGATTAGCATGTCATATCCTCTATGAGCTGACTAAATGCTACCTTCTCTGTGAAGAGACCTCCTGTTTGCGAGTGCAATAGCAAGAGCGAGGCTTTTATGCTGTTGTCATGGTGTTGCTAAGAAAAGATCGTTAACGTTGTATATCGTGAGAATGCACCATCACTACACGGCTCTCTGTCACGTCATTCTGTCACGTCACTTTATACTTCTCTGTGATGAGCTTTAGTCCCCTTTTAATGTCATAACTCAGGAAACTTGTTTTGTGTAAGAGAATGTCTGGGTTGTTCAGTAATGAGGATTTTTTTAAAAAGAGCAGTGGAGGTCAGCTGTTCAGTATATGCTGTTTCTGTTTGCGTGTGAACAGAGAAATACAAGAAGTCCAGGAGTGATTACTTGTTTATCAGTGGTTATTTTGTGCGAATGAAAAAAAATGTTCAACAGATGTCACCGTGGTCCGAGGTAAGTGAGGTCCTGCTGTCCCTTGCAGTTCTGACTCACTGCTTTGCTTGAACACAGTGGGTTAACATGCACAGATCTTAACCAGGGAGCAGAAAAACACATGACTCACACAGATAAAAATGAATAATCTATTGCAAGACTTGTTCACTGTTAACTCCTCTGTTAGCAGTTAAATGTAGTTTAAAGATGGATTTTTTAAGAGGTAGAATAACTATTAATAATGTTGCTGCTGTACACTTTGGCAATTATATTTAATTAAATATATGCTGAGAAAACACACAACAAAACAGCAAAGCCTTTTGGATGACATGCTGAACTTGTTTTAAGACTGAACAATAACTTTTTCCCTTTATATCCAGAGGCTAGTAAACACATTTGTTTTCAGAGCTGAAAATCTTGAATGTAGGTGATTGGACTTCAATTCCAAAACATCTTTGAGCAAAAACCACAGAAAGCAGCGATGGCACAGTGGTGACCCGTTTCACTGCTTTTTGCAACCCAACTATGGATTCCATTGACACGTTTCCATTTTTCCTCTAGAACATTATGTTTGGCTTCTATGGAAACCAATCAGCAGACAGATGAAAACACAGAGACTTATTGAAAAACTACAGACATTCTTTTCAACATCTGACCCAACATACCTTACTCTTTATCCACGCTGAGTTGTTGAATAAATTATAGGTTTTTGTCTCCAGAATCTGAGGTCTACGGAAGAGCATTAGGGCCACTGGGGGAAAAAAAGTGGGCACGTCTTTTTTTTTCTTCTTTTCCTGAATTCTGAGAAAAAAGTCAGAATTCTGACTTTAATCTCAGAATTCTGACTTTTTTCTCAGAATTCTGACTTTAATCTCAGAATTCTGACTTTTTTCTCAGAATTCTGAGATTAAAGTCAGAATTCTGACTTTTTTCTCAGATTTTTTTCCAGTGGCCCTAATCCTCTTCCGTAGATGTCTGAAAGTGTCTAGGTGAATTACAATGCTGTGTTTGATGACAAAGTCACTTAACACAGTGCTGTGATATATTATTTGTACTTTCAATGACTATACTATACACATCCTTCAAAGCCTGTATTTTTTTTCTATCCCTTCAAAGGGGCATGTTTGTGACTCTTAATTTACAATATTTATGATCATAAACACCAATCCCTCTATTCTATATCAGTGTTATATCCATGCAATTACCCAGCTACACAATTAAGGTTAAATTATTATTTAAGATTTTTTTTTCCACTTTTTGCCATATAGTGTAATGTCATACTCTGTGATGCTACATTACTCATTCAGCAGATACTTTATTCATTTATTTTGAGTCATTTTTCCATGTGTTTGAATCTTAAAGTCCAACAATCAGATTAACTTTGGTTTGTCCTGAATGAATCCTGAACGAAATTCAAAGAGTGCAAAGAGTCAACCCTAAATTATTTATATTCCTATATCCCAGCTATGACGATAAAGTTTAACATCCAGGCAGTCATGAAAAAGAGGATTTACAAAGTTGAACGCAGTTAGAAGAACGTTAGCTTACTAGTTTCCATCTAAAGATGATAGAGCATGTGGTAACTGAGGGATTTCTAAATAACTAAAAAGTAAAACCGGCAGCTCTATCACTTTAGGGGTAAATGGAGACAGAGAAGTAAACAGCAGCAGGTTTGTGAAGTTGGGCTAGCTGACTTAAAATAGGGTGCTATCTGGTGACTAGCCGCAGAGCCATGATTAACATTAGCATTAGCAGAACAGAGACGGAGGATAAACACTACCTTTATCCCTCAATAAAAGTTAATGTGAGGGTCCCCAAGGTGCAAAGACAAAGACAAGACCTAGACTGAAAATCAGAGGTAATAGGTCATCATTATATAAAGAGGAGTTCGGGAGAGATGTGCAGTGAGTGTCTAGAGCCATCTTTAAAATATGAAGGAGGATCAGTCATGGTCAAGAAAGACATTTAAACTCACACCAGAATCGCTTATAGCAGCAACCAAGACTGCATTTAACAATGCACACACAGAGATTCACAGAAATACTCTGTTGTGGGAAAAATACATAATTTATTGATGATACGAACACACCCCACTACAACACTGCAGTGGCCTTACATCTAATGTCAACAGGTTGCATGCATGTTTTCATGAGAATTTGTATAAGCCATATTAGATAACTAAAATGTAAGTTTAAAAAAGAGACAAGCAATTAGCATTTAAAAACCAGCTCATAATCTACAAGTTAATGTTCTTTGAAAGTACACTTTTATTTCAAATTGAATAGGTTTTGAATTCCAGCTCTGACCTATCCCAGCCATCTATGCAACACACTGCAGAGTGCAGCTCAGTGCTTCTGTGTGTGGAAACAATTGCAAATTAAGTGTTTCATCATCGTTTTGTTCTTGCTGTTCCTTCTCAGTAGCACATATTATTCACAGTTCAGTGTGTACAACTTCAAGTCAAATGCGAGTTAAAAATTATTACAATTTAATGATTTCCCTTTACATATAAAAAACATGAATTCTTTTGTTCCGAATCTGTTTGTTGTCGTGCTTCACTTTATACAAACGCATCCGCCGAAGGAACACGCAGTTGCTATGATATGATTTAGCCCAGCAGTGTGCTGTTTATTAAAAAATGGGCCGACTGCTGAGCTCAACACCTCCCCACTGTTTTTGAATAATAAGTATTAACATTGTGCTATCTCCTCGGTGAAAAATGCTGCACTAGAGCAGCGATAACTTTATGTGTCTGTGTGGGTAGCATGTAGTACATGTGCAACTTCTTGCAAATAAATGCAACTGAGTTATGACCTTATTTGGATTAACAGGAAGGCTTTGTTGTATAGCAAGGGCTTTATTAATTCATGAAACTATCATGCTGTCAGTCTCCCACCTGAGGTGATTAATATGTCTGTAACAGAAGAGAAGTGAATTCCCTCAGGAAAAATATGCACTATGAATCCTCTGTATCATTTATCTATTCTGTGTATTTGTATAGCATGATAAATCAATTTCCATTATACTCCTAGTCACACAAAGCTGTACTTTGTACAATGGATGCCCTGCCACATTATTCCTTACAGGGTATGTAGTCATATTAAGGAGTAACTATATTCAATAAACATTGTTGTTTTTCCTTGTAACATATTTGGATATATTTAAATCATCATTTCAAAATAACATTAATAGTTGTTATATTCTTGTATGAAATACGAGTAACATTTCCACCACTGTCCTTTACAGCTATGATACAATGAAGTCTGTTCTGGAAAAACTGCATTTTCTCTGCAAGTCTACTGTTTTTTGTGACCACATAACTCTATATTTGTGTTGTCTGTCCAGAACACATTCTACCAAAAAGATCTGATCTTTGCCTTTATCTTCATCTACAAACTGTAGTTCTGGTGTTCTTTTTGGGCAGTCAAGGCTTTTTTGTTTCTGGCAAGCCTCCCATGCAGGTCAAATTTGTGCTATCCCCTTTATGATTGTAGGTGTATTTACTTTGACTCCAGCAGCTGCAGAGTTGCAAGCAGATCCAGTGACTCTGTTTTGCAGAAAACAGTCCTGGGCAAATTGATGTTTGTTTGAAAGCCACACACATGGCAGAAACTGCATTTAGACAGGGTCAGCATTGAACCTTGAAGCAGATAGGCCACAGCAGCAGAAGACCACACCTGGTGTCACTCCTGTCAGCTAAGCACAATTCCCACAGCTTGCCAAAACTAGACAAAAGAAGACTGGAAAAATGTTGCCTGGTCTGATGAGTCTCAATGGCCATAGGGCAACTTCAAGCTGTTGTTATTTCCAAGAAGCAATGTTGCAACAAAGAAATATCGACAAAACACAAATTTCCTTACTTTTTGTGCTAAGTTTATTTTCTTTCCAACTGATCATCATTTAAACACTGGAGCCTAACTGAATGTTGTTGCTGACCATTTCCATCCCTTTATGACAACAGTGTACCCATCTTGGGATGGCTGCTTCCAGAAAAAGCCCACAGAATTTCTCTGAGAAATGTTTCCAGCATCTTGTGGATTTTGTGGTGTTTTCATGCCTGCTGTGTTTAGTCTGTTTAAATCAAGCTCTGTTTCATCGGAGCGCTTGTTGAATTTGATGTGAACAGTAATCGCTCTCGGCTGCAGACCAAAACAAGACCCTTTTAGAGGAGGCAGTCTCAATCGAGTTCAAATGAACTCCAGGGCAGTTTGTTTATGGTGTAAACGTGATCCGAGCTTGATCTGACCCAACTAACACTGTATGTTGTAGGTTACTTTGACAGAATAGTATTTGCTGTAATATTTACATGTGATAAAGTCACACAAGTGTTAGCTTTATATTGATATCAATATTGTTTACATAAAGTTTCTAAGGTGCAGAAACTTTACGTTGTGTAAACTAGGAATTTTCAAGCAGGAACCTCAGAAATGACCCCCTGGGGTTTAAGAGGTTAATAGGCATCTTTCAACATTATGACAGCATTAAAGAACATACAGAATTATCTTAAAATTAAGTGAAATTTAAATAAAATATTTGAATTTTTGGAGTAGATACAAATCCACACCACTCTTAGTCACTCAAAAAGAATATAGCACATTTTCCCCTCATTTTAGTCGGTAAAGCAGGGTTCATGTCCTTCATGTTCTTTCCAGCGCTGATTTTACTTCACAGCACTAAGACATGCCAGATAGCACTTCAGCATAACCCTGTTTGAGAACCAAATAGATGCTCATGCAAACTATAGAGAGCAAAGGCAAGACTGAATAAGTGGAGGAGAGATATACAGATAGAGATGAATGAATGAGGTGAAGGGCTAAAAAATATCTTTCTCTGATGGGGTGTCAAAATCCCTTTCCACTGATGTCCCTCTTAACCCTGAATGTGTCAGTGTGCCCGCACATGCGCACTGACACATTTCCATACACATATACAAGCACAGCTATTCATTTTCCTGAACCATCTGGTTGGAGTGTTTAAAGCCAGTTTAGTGAGACCAGCACAGATAGAGAGAAGTGAGGGAGAGCGGGAGCAAGGTAACACAGGGGTGAAGCAAGTGAAAAAACTCAAAGGAATGAGTGAAAGTGTCTTTTTGGTCTCGTTGTCAATCATTCCACAGCTTTAAAATTCAAAACCAGTCTGGATTAAACGAGTACAGTGAGTTTTGGTAAGCTACAATACAAAAAAATTGCATCTAAATATTTTGTGCTCAGCCTCTGGAGGAAAACATTACACCCCGAGGCAGCGTGTGCCCACAGGGGGCTGCTGTTCATTTTTTTAAAGTGCAGCTATTATGGTCAGACAAATATCTGTGTCAGCCTACAAAGAGTAAAACGGTGCATTTTGAATTAATGCAAAAGAATTATTGATTACCGTGCCATATACCATTCAAGAAACACACACAAATGAGCAGCTTTATCATGAGCCCATTCAGGAGATGTCCAATTTCCCCTCACTAGTCAATGATAAGCATTCTCCTTGCCTGTCACTCAGGACTTAGACTGATTCCCTCTCAGCCCATGAGCCCAATTTAGTCTCCACAAGAATCTATCACACAGCGATGTTATCTGCAAGTAACCCAATCTCCCCATCATCCCTCGATCTGTCTTTCTCTCCATGTCTCTCCCCACCTACCCGCTCTTTTCTTTCTCTGTTGCTACTAATCCAGCTTGTACCCATAACTGTTTCCCTCCTCTGTCTTTCATCTCCTGCCATTCCAGAGGACCTCACAAACTAATCAAGCGTGGAGAGAACTCCCACTTTGCATACAGAACATATACTCCCATGACAAGGGATAGCGAAGAAAAATGTCTATGTCTTACATATGAAGCCTTTCAGCAACGTGATGGATGAGTTGCATTTAGCTTCAGCAAACTTTTGAGACATTTCACTGATATGATTTGATTAATGGCCGGGCGAAGACGTCCACTACAAGAGTGAATCTATTGAGGAGGGAAATTCCCTCGAGAAGATCTCCGATGAAACACTTAATGGCTGGTTCTGTCAATCAGCCCCTCAAACATACTGAGTCAAAGCATAGTGAGAAGATTTATGTTATCTTCTGAACAATGACACCACAGAGAATGCATCTCTTAGTAGAAATTACAAAACATGTTTTTAGTATAGTCAGTATCGTAAATAGCAATTGCCTGGTGGCGCACTGCTTTTCTAATAGGCCTTAGAGAAATAACAAAGGAATTAAAAAGGAAACCATAGGAAGTAGAGCCTGGAGACTCTGAACCCAAACAAGCCTGCATCACCTGTCAGCACTAAAAGTGTAGACAAGATATTAAAATCCTTAATTATGAAAATTAGATGTAATTTCAGCTTTGATGTTGCAGTGCAAAGACCCTAATTAAACTATCTCTTAGGGTCAAACGTCTTCTTATCATCAAGGGATAGAAAATTCCTCGGGGATTGCGACCTGGGAGTAAATCTTTCAGTAAGAACCAGATGTTTCGGTAAGTCAGAGTTGCATCGTAATTTGTTGGAAAAATGTGTCTGTCAGTGGAGAAGAAGCCACATAGTTAGTCATTACATATGAGTCCCTTGTACTACTACACTGCTTTTACTATATCATATTTATGATTTTATATCGCATGATTATAACCTAAGTTCTCATAATAAGGCATCATGAGCTCAAATTAATTATTTATTTAGTGATAATTTTGAGGGGAAAAATCTTTATGAAACAGAAATTCATTATCGGAAAGATAGAAAGTAATGATCATGAAACACTAACTCATGTATATGAATAGGAGCCTTTTACTATGATGCAAAAAGTCACAGTTATTAAATAATATCATGTGATAATGGAGTTATTATACAAAATTATGAGCAATTATGTTTGTTATTAAAAGACATAAATGAAGCTCAGTTGCAGTGTGTTTCTAACAGGACAAGAGACACTTGTGCAAAGAGTACAAAACTAAGAGTGAAGTAATTTTCCTTACTAAGTATCCTAAGTCAAGCCATCTGATGGAAGGCAGGCGCGCCAGAAAAACTCTGAATCATCCACATCATTAAAGTTACACTCTGCTCAGCTCTGCATATTTAGGGTCTCATTAAAGGTATGGTTTGACGTCAGTTTTGATGTCAGTGTAGTTTTCTGCTGCATCAACGTTTTGGGTTTTTTTCTTACAGTTTTTTTTAGTTTTTGTTGTTGTTGTTGTTTGTTGTGGGGGACGTTTGGGGTTGTTTATGTCTGACACTGAAGCCCAAACCAGGAGTCATTAGACAATTTTCAAAATGACTGTGTTGTTCTCTGTCAGTGAATGCAACAATTATGCTTCAGCTAATTGATTTTTCTTTTTGTTCAAAGCATAAAAGACAACAAAGAACACAGTTTATATATTGCAAAAGTAGATGTAATAGTAAACTAATTTTTCTATATAAGGCATAGTTTGAGAATGTCTTTTTTGTTTTTTATAAATCAAATTATTATTAAGTGAGAGTGTGACCGTTCCTTTTTTTAATATAAACTTGAAGCTACAGTTCATTTTACATGTCAGAGTTTCTTCAAATGATAGAAAAAAATGTGTTTTGCTGCTTTGTGCTATTCTGAAGTTGCATTTAAAAGGAAATCTATTGATCTGGATTATTAGACTAGAGTTTTTGAAAGATATCAGGTTACATAAGAAAAAGATAAAAGAAGAGCTGTAGAAGTCAAAGGTATAGTTATTGGCCTTTGGCTTCAATCCATGCATTCAAATGGCTTTCTCTTTGTCAACTTGCCAATCTTTCAGTAGAGTTGAATGGCTTGTGATGCTTTCCTCTGTGTTCTAATAGGTCACCTATAGACAGGTACATATATAACTCTCTTTATATATATAGGTATATGTATTGGTAAAAGTCAAGCAGCATTTTCAGTGGAAACGTTAATTCAGAAAACCACGCACCTCCTTTATTAGTGGTAACTTGTGAGGCCTTGGCATAGTTGTCTGTATTTTTCAAATAGGGCCAGTGAAAACACAATTTAGTTAAAAGCAAGTGTTGCTAAGCCGTAAGAATAAACTCACTTATCTTCAAATGCTGGAGAAAGATTAACTTGTGGTAGTACTCGGCGAACCCTGCAACCCTATCTTACAGGCAAACTACCGTTGTACCACTGCTAATAAAACAGCAAATTAGAGCAATTTCTTACTGTGAGTTCAATACCGAGTTTAATGTACATTATAGCAACTAGCTGCAAATAAATGGCTTATTTGTTAGTTTATTGAAAATGTACTGCTAGTTGACTGTAAAAATGACAGCAAGGTATATCAGCATGTTTTGTGTATAGCTGAAATCTAACAATATCATTATTGTGTGCACTAATGCTATTGCCACGTTTTCATGTACGACATGATTGCATGAATAAGTACATTCTAGTAATGTGTAGCACATGCTGGATTTTATGAGTCTCAGATTTGAGTTGAGGGTTTAAGCAGTAGGGCAAGATTATTTTAGTAAGAAAAACAGATGATTAACATAAAACGTAAAAGCTTATTTTGTATTTTTGATGACTGCAATAATATTGAGTTCTTGTTTTTTGTTTCATCTATATCTAAGAATCATTTCCTGCTCTCTATGTAGTCTTGTCCTCTGTGTTTTACTTTCAGTTATGCCAGTGCGTTAGTATCTTCCCGTTCCATATTCCAATTGCAGTGTTGGGGAGTAACGGAATACATGTACCGCCGTTACGTATTTAAAATACAAAATATGAGTAACTGTATTCTGTTACAGGTATCGTTTAAAAAGGTGGTATTTAGAATACAGTTACTTTGTTGAAATAAATGGATTACACGGCAGTACTTTCCTGCTTCATATTGTCGCGGGTCAGGACTGTTTGGGTTTTGTTTGACAGCTACGGTCTGCAGTTCCAGGCGGCAGCGTTGCGGTTGCCATGGTTACAGGGTGACGCTCTCTGTGTGTTTCCTGGGTGAGAGAGCACCTTTTTGTTGTTGTTGTTGTGCTAAGCTAATAGGCAGAATGCTACAGGCTCTAAAGAATGTAGCCTCATGGGCAGTGTAGTCCGTGCTGCAGGGAGAATGGACTGCCATACTCGTTATGTGTCTGTGAGCGAGGGAGGGAGAAAAAGGAAAAGTATGATCTGTCATCGAGCAAAAACGGGAGCTGGAAGCATGTAAATATAGTAATAACCACTGCAGCCAAGAAGAGTGCCTGACAAGCCCAGTTGTAAGTAAGCTATTAAGACTCAACTGTACACTGTGTTCGTGTTTTCCTCCAAAACAATAAGTTCCGTTGGAGCAACCTTTCAACACCTCTCTCTGTCTCTCGCAAGCAGAGTTGACCCAGACAACAAAGTAAAGCTATTTTTCGGCTACGAGCCCAACACGGAACCCGTATTAGTCAGAGGTCCCTTTACTACGGTTCGGAGCCGCGGACCTTCAGTAATAGTAACAAATCACACAGCAATAGTACATTCATGTAGTTGTAAAATGCATGATAATATGTTAAGTAATCCAAAGTATTCAGAATACGTTACTCTCATTGAGTAACGTAACAGAATACGTTACAGAATACATTTTAGGGCATGTATTCTGTATTCTGTAATGGAATACATTTTAAAAGTAACCTTCCCAACACTGTCCAATTGTCACGCTTGTGTTGTCATGTCTAAGTCTCTCCGTGTTTCCTGTTTTATTTTGAAGAGTCTAGTGTTTCCATGTTCAGTGTGTTTTGTTTTACTACCCCCCTGAGGCATCATGTTCATTTGTGTCAGCTGTCTCCATGATTGTTTCCACTTTCCTCATTAACCTTCTGTGTATTTAAGTCCTCTGTCTTCCTCTGTTCAGTGTCGGGTCGTCCGTTTGTCTTCATGTCAAAGTCATGTTAACATGACTAACAAGTCATGTTAGGAGAATTTCTGCTTCCAACTGTTCGGGCCCATGCTCTGATTTTTTCACAGTTACATTTTTGCATGTTCCTGTTCAGTTTCATGTTTTTGTCTTTTGTCATTGTTTTCATAGTTAGTATTAGTTTTCCCAGTCGAGGTTTTAGTTTAGTTACGCTTGTGTTTTCGCCTTGCCTCGTTTTTTCCGTTTTTTGTATCTGCCATAAAAAAAAGCTCGTTTTTTGTTTGAACATCAGTTCTTTTCTCCCGTGTCTGCTTTTGGGTCCGCTTCGTAAACACACTGCTGATCCCTGCCGTGACAAAATCAGTGAAAAATATAAAAGCAGTGAAGCAACAGAATTTCACAACCATTTGGACATAAATTAAAAATAGTTATTTCGATTTAATTTAATTTAAATTTTAAAATTTAATTATCTAGTGGGAGTATCTAAAAGGGAGTGGAAATAAGAAAAGTCCTTAGTCTTGATTTAAAAGAATCAAGAGTTGCTACTCATCTGCAGTAATACTTCTTAACGTATGCAATATGTATTGTCACATATTTTAAATATATTTGTGACTACAGACTCATATATCTCAGTTCCCAATACAAATGTATGAGGGGACCAAGCCTTGTGCTTACATAATGAACATGCATGCGTCCTTTGCCTTAGGTTGTGAACTGGTTCTACAACTTGTTAAAAGCAATACCACTGCAAACCTGAGGGGATTATTTATATGTAAGGCTTGTAAAGCCACATTAAACTTTGCAAAATCTGTTGTTCCTGTTCTTCCATGTGAAGCGGCACGTCTTGTATTATTCTTAGAAGTCTCGCATGTATTGCTTACAAAGACTGTGAAACAGATACCCATCAAACATGTCCTTGCAAAAGTCACATCCAAACAAATGACTGCTTTGCCTTCATCCACCTCTCTTCCTCTACTAACTCTACATAGATCTGTATCTACTTTGGGAAAAAAAAGGCCATCTTAGCATGTCATGTTTTTTAATATCACCCCCAGTGCCCCCTATAAATATTTATTAAAAATGTACCATTAAGATGTGCCAAAAAGGACCTGTGCCAGACTGTAAGCAAACACCTTTTGTTTAACTTTTGTAACATATTTCTAGCCTAGAAGCCAAACCGCAAACGCTATAAGGGAGCAACCATGCTCCAGCATCATGGAAATCATTTGGAAACCCTTGCAGCAATAAGCCTGGACACGGCTCCCTTCAGTGTAACATTTTTCAAAATCCTAAAACAATGTGAGCAGACAAAGCAGTGTTGGATTTAGAAGTAGTACAAGAAAGTTCGTAGACAAATAGTTAGAGGATGTACTGTAATCCCAGAATGGTTTGAATATAAATACTTTTAGACTTTATTTAAAATGGGAGACTCAACATAAATTCTAGATAAAAATACAACTTGAAATCTTTTTAAATAATTTAACAATGCATTTTACTACTACTGTGTTCAGACACTGATTAATGATTCATAATTTCTCCTGATGAGACTAAAGACCAGTTACCTTAAATCTAAAACTGTATTTCTGTAAATTGTTACTTCAAACAAAGCTTCAGGGGAATACTGTAAATGCCTAAATATCTGAATGACTGATATGACAGAGATACTTTACACAAATGTATTTTTATGGGCTGTACCATCTTTGTCCTCTTTTCTTCTTTCCCCTCTCTTCACTTTTTTGCCTGTTTCTTGCCTTTCCCCACTCACACCACATCACATCTCCATTTGGCTGCTGCACTTTCTGTCCTGCTTCATTCTCCCTCCAAGGCCCAGCCTGGCCCACTTTAGACCAGCTGCCAAAGTATGTTTCAGTTTGCCTTTGCACCCTTGTGCCTGTGCGCGTTGCGTGTATTGTGTGCCAACAGTGCGTTTCTAAGCTACAATTTTCAGCTCAACCCTGATTAGGTTACACAGACTACCGTGGATGTTAAAATTATTCGAAAAAATGTAGTTCTGTGTCCACTGCGAGGAAAAAATAGATTTATTAATTTTTTTTTTTTTTAAACTGAAATTTTCAGCATCTGCAGCAACTCTGATATCATAGATTCCACTGTTTTGGGAGGGGAAGGTTTAAAAGTACAAGGCAGATAATTTCTGTATAATCTGCACATCAATACACATTATGCACAGTGCAGGGGAGGTATCCAAATGCAAATGAATATGCAACCCGAGGAAACCTAAATGTAAATCAAAAAGCATAGAACATTACTTAAAATCAATAGAGATCAAAAGGGCATGGCATCAGACATATCTCCGGGCTACGTGGAAAACTGCATATAAAATAAGTACCAAATATAATCGAAAGGACCTGCAAGATGTCCTGTCTTCTGCACAACTTGAGCGTTTTTAGCTGCGAGACTGTAATGCATGAGGTTTGAACTGCCATATGGTTAAATTAGCGGGGAGTTTGCCGCCCTGTTCTTCTTTTTCTGGAAATCTGGCAACGTATCAACGAATGGGTGAAAATTCTTCAAAGTGAGCTTGATTTTCTGTGCAGTCAAGCAATTAACTAATCAACACACTGGCTGCTTTCATTCTCTCAGTGTTGTAAGCAGATACCATTATATCATATTTAGAAATGAGAACAAATTTGTTTGCTATTTGTTTGATTTGTGCTATAAATGTAATTTACGCACTTAGAGGGGAATGGGGAATGTTTCTATAACTGAACTGAACTGAAGCATCAAACATGCATTTGCTCATTTGACTGTGCTAGCAATAAGAGATACTATACAAGGATGCATTACTTTTACCGGTGTTTTTAAGTGTTTGCTACATAGTAAAATCAGTTGACCCCCTACTCACCTGGAACACTCACCTTTGCATGGCTGCTGACTGGATCGTGCTCCAGGGTATCTTTACTCCAGACACTTTTAAAAAATTTGGGGGGGGAGTAAGGCTGGGAGGTAATTTTAATGTCCAGATCAAACTTCTTTCAATCTTTCAGCATGATGAATACTAATGATGAGACTGCAGGCAAGCCTTAGATGTGTTTTATAGCCCTCCCGATGCCTGTAAAAGTAGTCGAAGAGAAAAAATGATTACCTCATTCTCCATCTGTCTGAGGGACATGCAAATTAGAGTGGTCAAAGGAAGGTCACAGGAGGGGGTCAAAACATTGTACAAGAGTGAAGTGAAGGAAATTGTGCCCTCGTCACGTCTATAAAAACATCTCATGCCTATTCTTTGAGTCAAGTTTCAAGCTTAGAGCAGAACCACAGTCACCTCAGGTCATTTCTTGTTTAAGTCGCTGCATAAAGTCTGTATCGGGTTTTGACTGTATCAGCTCCATTAAACAGTACTTCAGGGGACTGAATCATGCAATGCTGACATTTCAAAAACAACACATTTATAGGAGTATATCTTCTAAAATCGAGACGGAAAGAGGAAACTAAAACTAAAACAGGTAATATAGCAAGTGATTACAAGCAGGAGCATGCATATGCTTTTCATCAGAATTATAAAGCCGTATTTGCACCTTATACGGTTTTATAAATCTCAGTCACTGTGAACGTGGACACATGTGCAAACCTGATTTCTACTCCCAGAGTTGCAAATCCTGAATACACTCATTTTACCAGGTACACCTTGCTAGTATCTGGTTGGACCACTTTTGGCTTTCAGAACTACCTTGAGACCAGAACTTGAGATCTGTAGCCTGGGCAACTAATGCAAAGCTTGATGGATCCATGCATCCATGTTGTTTACAAATTCCGACCCTACCATCTGAATGTTGCAGAAGAAATCATCAGAGAGGCAATATTTTGTTTTTGCCTGTATCCTCAGTTTCCTGTTCTTAGGTGATAGGTGTGGCACCGGGTGTGGTATTCTGCTGCTGTATCCTACAAGGTTTGTGCATTTTGTGCATTCAGAAATGCTCTTCTGCATATCTTGTTTGTAACAGGTGGTTATTTGAGTTCCTACGGCCTTTGTATCAGCTCAAAACAGTACGGCTATTCTTCCGGGACCTCTGACATCAACAAAGGCATTTTCACCCAGAGAACTACAGATCAATGGAAATTTGAGTCATTGATGGATGGCCCTCATGTTCATGTACAAAAGCCCAATATGGACAAATTCAGTAGGTGTCCATCATCACCTTTTACAAACATTCATCTCTTCCAAACCTTTTTTCTTATTGCCTTACTAAGTGCATGCTGGCTGGACAAGATCTAATCAAGATCGGACACTTTGCACAAAATCTAATCATGTCAAAATTAACTGATATAATTCTGACATGATTAGAAAAAGAAGAATTATAAAGTTGTACTTTAAATACTCTCAGTGTGCTCGCTCTGTTGGATAGACTCCACCTAGAGTGATAAAAATTACTCAGACTTTGGTTCATAATATGGCTATAATGTAAGAATGGTGTTGTTATTCTACGTACTGTGTGTGTGTTTTCATATAATGAGAGTGAAAGGAGATAAAGTAAGAGCGAGGAGTATCCGCTTCAGCCGGTGTTCATGCATTCCTTCATGCAGAGTTTGTCTGTGCGTGCGTACATGTGAATCTGATGATGTACGTCTTTGTGTCTTCTGCATGGAAATCAACAATAACATTATAACCCAGGGGAGCCTATTAAGAGTAGACCTCTCCAGCGTGGCTGTGTGTGTTTAAAAATAGGAGCCATGTGTTAGAGTGATGGGTGAACTTCCCCGGCTTACTCAGGGGGACTCAATTAAAATGAGCAATTTTTTTCCCCACTTCCCTAACCCACAGTACGAGGACTCAGGTGCTGCCTTCAAGCATGGCATTTGTGTGAAGGGGTATGTATTTCAGTGTACTTGTATTACTCACACTGGCTTAGTGGTATATGGTCACATTATAATAACTACATTTCACCATTAAGATTTAAAGTTTAATGTAATTTAAGTTTGCAAATCAAGTATTTCTAACCAGATGTGATGCATTGCCATATTCTTGTTTTGAATGATGCCCTTAGAAATTTCTAAAACTGAATAAGAAAGACTCCAAAGGTACCACAGTTGAATCCAAAAAAGGTGCAGTAAGCCTGTTTCACCATCCCATACCATCCCACATGCTTTATTGGTTATACTATGATCCCTTAACAGTGTGTGGTGTGCTATCACAGTGGGACAGCTGTGAAGCCATGTCACTGGAGCATACTGCCACAGTGGCACCATGTTAATTCGACTGTCAGCATGTTCATTATAATACCAGAGAAAATGGGACGGAGGGACAGGGACACACTCTGTTCTGGTAAAATTCAACCTGGTGTAGTAGCATGGTTGCTTAAATACAGCACATTACAGTAATGACAGGGTTTCTTATCTTCAATATTGCACAGAGAAACGGCACATGATTACTGGCAGTCAAACAGAGGAGGGAAAAATCTGAATAACTACAAATTAATTCCCCACGTTGCCTGTGTTTTTGCACGGTCCAAACAAAATTTTGACTCTTTTCTAGACCATGTGAAGCTAAACGTAATCATAATAGTGTTGGTTGACTGTTTTACATGAAGGCTGCACAAAATCCATATAAAACACTGGTAAGTGTCATGCTATGCTTTTTTCGTTTCACTAAGTAATGGTTGACAGTTAGCCTTCAAAACAGCATGGCCTCTTTGTGTTTAGTCAGCTAAACTAAAGGAGAAAAGGAGAGTTTTAATTAGTATTTTTTATGTTACTGACAATTTATGCAAAATCCATACAAAGTCAAATGTTTTTTGATCAAAATATTCAATTTTGTTTTTGTCATGGTGCTAAAGCCTGGTGTTAACAATGTCCATTGCATTGTTTTATCCATGGTAGCTTAGTATTATGGTAATATGGTGATATACATGATTGAGTTCTTCATGCTATTGCAGTGCAGCAAATACAAAAAGCCCACAGCTCACAGAGAATTGTAAATAAAACGAACTATACCTTGGTATTGATATGTCTTGGCTCTGTAGGACGTGAACCCTCACTGCGTCGGTCCTATCAGCTGCTAAACTGTGCACTGTAAGGAAGCATTTAATGACCTTGTCTGTGCCGTGCCAAAAGACCTTTGGATTATTTACTCCTTGCCATGTCTTTAAAAAGAAAGATTTAACCCTCTGTTATAATAGATTACATAAAATGTTTTAATCTATTGGATTGTTACCTTAAGTACTCAACTTTCCAAAATGAAAATGTTATTTTTCCGCATGGCTCATCAACAGCAACAGTGCTGTGCTGTAGTGAATATAATGTTAACAGTATATAACTGTTAGTTTAGCGGTTTTAGTAAGCAGTTTTGTCTTATGGTTTTTAGGCTGTTGTTGTTATGTTCTAGCTCTAGTTTTATTGCAATGCTTCATACTCTTTGCACCACATAATTATATTGCTGCTGCATTCAGCATGTGAGCAGTTATGCTAATCGATGAATGTGTTTAATCGCTGCTCATCGCAACATGACTCACATTTTTTAACCCTGTTCTTGATGACAAAAACACTGGAAACCTCATCATAGACACAAACACAAGTTGATCAACCATAAATAAAATTTGTAATATAAGAAAACAGCTAGTAGCTTGCTGGTAATATTTTCAAAGAGTTTGCTTGTACTTTACTGTTCGCTACAAGGGTCTCTGTATTTTTACAGCAGGTTGCTCCACTCTAGATAGCGCTTCCGTATTTATGCTGCTGATGCAGGCATAGGTAGAAGACTGTTCATTTGGAGACAGACCCGTACAGCAACCAGCAGGACTCCACTTTGCAGCTCTCACACTTGAGACTCAAATGGCATTACTAACTCTGTAATCTAATCATTGGCCAGTGTAGTAATGTGGTCCACAGCACAAGCCCCGGGAAACTCCTGGGCATACAACCAATTAATTAAGTTAATTGCATGGTTCGCTTAATTGATTACCTTGTTATTTTTGCTAGCCTTGATAAGGCTCCATTGCACAGCGAGATAATGTAGACATAATGTGAGTATTAGCCCATAGGCAGCGCTGCTTTCAGGTATCTCTTTCTCTCTTCTCTCCGTGCTCTCCAGTCTGTCAGTGAAATACCAAAGTGTGCTAGTTGTGCAGTGAATGAGTAATTGATGTCAAATTATCATTGCATTATCATAAGCATAATTCGTTTTATTTATTAGCCATTAGCTCAATACAGCCAGTGCAGCAGAAAATTGATAAGCTGGGTGTATGAGTGTGCATGACTGCTGCTGACTGATGCCAACAGGACTCAGCTATGCTAATGTCACGAAGACAAAGGTTGTGCAATAAAATACAAGAGGGATAAATTATGTTTCAGATCAACAATTATCTTAATAATGATAGTTCTGGAATACACATCTAAGACTCAAGTGTTACAAATTAACCGTTTCTCTCAGACAGAGAAAACAAGAGCTACAGTGGTGTGCGTGCATCCTTCAGAGTAAAGGTTGTTAAAGCCAGAGGCATTTATCAGTGGAATGGATTGGCCTCAGACAACTGTCATATCAGCACTGCTTTAGGGCAAGGCAACCAGCTTCTCTTTTCCTCTCCACTCCTTATCCCCGACTCCCTGCTCCAGTTCTCCATTATCTTGTAGCTTCTTCTCTCTGTCTTCCCTGTCTGTCTTGTTCTAATCTCCCACTCCGCCCTTCTGCTCACTCATCTCCATGCCTTTCTCCATCTCGCACTGTTCCTCTCTCCTCCCTCTCTCGCCTGCTGTGTGTATGAGGGATGACTCTTCCTCCTGGCCTGATTATATTAGCTTCCTGGCTTCACTCTTTTCTGACAGCTCTGACCTTGAAAGAACTGAAGAGTAAGATGTCCACTTTTACAGCTGTAAAAAGCTGCACTATTACTTTTTTCTTTCTATACCTTCCAGTTTTACACTGGAAGATAGCTGCACATAAACACATCATCATTGGAGGGATCATTAAGAAAGGGGCTGCCAGCACCAAAACATCTCACTTCAAAACTCCATCTATTTATATCCAAAGGAGTGCTGCTTGAGGTGAGGGGTGGGGGATTCGAGATGTTTTTTCTTAACTTCTTTTGTACAAAACTTTGCTTTAATGTCCCATAATGGCTTGCTGAATTAGTAGCACCATCTAACTCAAACCTTATATGCTTATAAAAACCAATTACCATACCCCATCATGCTCCATGGCACCACTAAATGAACTCATTAAATACACCTAGGATTACAAATCAAAGTAATTGCCAATTAGGATTTACTTAATTGTTAAAAAAGTCGAGAATTTGATGCTTTCTCACTCAGTTTGCGGCAGTGCATCAGGTTATATCACACTGCGTACTTGTTTATTGGCCGGGTCATTCTGATGATTTATAGAGACGAGAACAACTAGCCGGGATCAAATTGTGATATACTCATGGCAGTAAATGCCACAGCTGAGGCGGACGGGGACAGGTAGTGCTGTAACTAAAAAAAGGTAAACTCATGACTCTATCTCTGAATTGTATCAGGACAACCAACGCCAAGGTGAGCTCAAACTTTTGTTTGAGTTTCGAGCGTTTCCGAGTAACAACGGAGATCTGTCTTCTGAGCTGAAAAGGAAATGGCAGCACTCTGAGGCTGGAGGCTACTTTAGTTCAGGGCTGCTTTGAGCGATCTTAATGTCAAAAGGCTACGATGACAATATAGCAGCAGGTGATTAGCTGAGGGCTCATCAAGTAAATATTTATCATGTTCACCATCTTATCTTAACACAAGGAGGAGTTAGGGCTGGTGGAAATATCTGTATTTTTATATTTTTTTAAGCTGTTAAAATACTTTAAGGTGCCGGCATCAAATTTCATATAATCCAGGAGCTGGAGACCTGCAGGTTTTCAGTAAAAATAGCAGCTTATGGTGACACTAGAGGAAAAAAATTCCTGGGACCTCTACAAGTCCTTAAGATTCACATCTGTTGGCTATGGATGTCTGTTGAAAATTTCATGCAAATGGATCCCATAGAAATTTGAGTCTGGAACTAAGCTGCAGATCCCCTGCCAACACTGCCCTCCCCAGTCTGGATGATTAAAACAGGCGCTAATTGTGGGATTTAAATGCAGAACTATATTTTGGAGTTTTCTGTGTTTTCTGGTGCACTGTCTGTGGGGTATGGTAAATGTCTTGTTACTCTGCAGCATGATCTATCTAAATGCCTTGGGCTCAGCTATGGAAACACCAGCCTCTCTTTAAAAAAGTGTGGCCATTTAAATAGAACACTAAATCAAATTTTGCCAGAGGGAATGGAAGCCTATTTTCTTACCCCCCATCACTATATATAGAACATTTGTACAATATATGGACATGTCTGTGGGTTTCTCTCAATATAGAGATCGGTAGGTGAATTTTTGCTGCTTAATTGCTTCCTTTGCACCGAGTCACAAAGAGCTGGGTAGATCCATCCCTAACCTACTGCTTCAGAAAACAATAGGGCTGCAGAAGGGGCTGAGCAGTTGCCCATTTAGCTCGTGTGCAGGAGTTAACACATGCAACCTAAAATATTCAAGAAGTACCACTCATGCGTTTGTCCTAGTTGCATCTAAGAGGATTTGGCCATGCTCACATTCCTTTTAGGGTTCTCTTGAGCTGTTACTTGTAAACTCGGGGTCCTACTTTGTGGTTGGTTGACTGAAGCTGCATGTAGAAGGTTTACTGATGGGGCAAACAGCACACAGGCGGTCGTATTTGTTGGCGCACATATGCTTCTTAACTGTGAATGTCAGTGCTTATCAGAGTAATCATGGGAAAGATAAGAATAGCAAATATATGTTTTCAGTAGTCATACAAATAGATTATCCAGGCACAACGATCGAAACCAGTTATATATTTTTTTCTCGTAAAACAATATCATGTCATGATATATTGCATGTCTCTGTAATTCTTTACCTTTTCTCTTATCAGTATAGTCTCAAGACATAGATTCGTTTTAAATCTACTCACGGTGCTTCTGGATCACAGCCAGTCTTTTGAAAACAGCAATTTCAGTCACCCGGTCTTTGGTGTCCTCCACTGCTGCTATAACATGGCAGCAGTAATAGAAAACTATAAAAGGCCTGTGCGCGATGACAGAGTAATAACAGTAGATTTAAACTGTGGCAGAACAGGCAAGCCTCTCCCAGCCATAATGACTAATACAAATGCATGTCTATGAGCCAATAGACTGAGGTCAATAATCATTGCTTTTTTAAACTTCATTATATGAACACAAAATGTTAAGGCAAACCACTTTGGTTCAGCCTAAACGAACTCCAGAAATTCCCAGGATTACGTCCAACATATATAATTTGCTGTACGATGGGGAACATGGGAAAGAGCTACACAGAGAGGACATGCAGATGCCAATGAAATGACTATTTGGGATTAATTTCAATAAAACTAATATGAGCAGAGTCATACTGACTGTGATATGTGTACGTACGTGTAAGACACACACACACACAGTAATTCAAAGCCATTTCCAGAGCTGAGCAGTTGCCTGCAGTGTTGCGGAGTGGTGTGACTGTGACGGGTCAAGCCTCCTACAAATGGTTTGGAATGCTAATAGTCTCAAAAATGGGTCAGAGAGAGCTAAATGAGAGCTAACTAGGCCTGGCTAATTATGAAGTAACCAAGTCTACATTGATCAAGCTCGAAGGCCAGAGAGGCCACTGGACTGACTTGTTGTAGACAGGGTTTCTTCTAATTAGCTTGCACTAGTACAGCAGCTTCATGCAAGTGGGTCAGTGTACGAGGACAGCAAACGAATGGATGGATGGCATCAAAAGCTCTTTCAGTGTTTAGACGAGAGATGCATGTGACATCTGATCTATTGTCTCGATCCAGTCTCCCAATAATCTGTAGAAGCAGATTAGAAATAATTAACCTCTGCAACTGTCCTATTCAAAAGCTGCTAGCATTGTGACTTAAAATATGAATCAAATTCATTAGAGTAATTAGAGATAGTAGGGTAATAATTCCTCTGTGATCTCTTTTTAATTTCCCTTTTAAATTTCACATTAATTATTTGGATGAAATGAAAAACTATTTGTTTGAAAAGTAACTTGAGACAGAACATTTTACAACAGAAATTTGATCCTTCATAGGTAATTTAATCTCCCTAGACAGACCCAGAACAATAATCCCTTTTCTTCTAGGTTAATATGGCCACATTTCCTCAAATAGCACCTCTTAAGTCACAGGACGTCAGCCGGTCTTTGTGATAATACTGCCATCTTCCGGTGAGGATTGACGTGGTTCTGGTTTGAACAAGCTTCAAACAGAACTGTATTGTAGCTCATAACATTTGCACCACTGCTTAATCAACCAGATAATGAGCAATAAGATTTGAGGCTGTTGGTGTGAGTGTTTCTGTCAAAACTCAGGAGGGAGAGGGGGGTGTGGTATAAATATTTATCCATGGCAAACAGATCAATAGCTATTAAAAAGGTCAAGGGCAGATGATGATGGATGCTGGCTGTAGGTTATCGATAAATTCTGGCTGCTATAATGAATTACAAATCCACACATGCCTGCGCACACGCATAGACAGCAGACCAAATGATAGGGATTAATTCATTGATCATGCTTAATCTGTCATAATTAATTCCATAGGAACAACTGTGATGAGAGCAAGCCTCCATTAAACAGATAAATTATTCAACATGAGGAGGAGGTGGGCCCAAGATAAATGAGCTTGGGAGACTTGTGCAGCAGTCGCAGGCTGAGGCTAATTACAATCTTTTCTGGGAAACTAGCACAGGTTACTTACAGTTATAAATGCATGGATATAAAATACTATACAAGTGTAACTAGAAGCTAAGGTTCACCAAACAGTTTATGGAAGCACACATGCGTCATTTAAGCTGACTTTAAATAAGGTTTTCAGGTGATGCATGCCATAAATATCACCCTTGTTAACCTATATACTTTTATACAGACACTTCTCTTTAGCAGGTAGTGGCCCAAGTCAGTATCACATCTCTTACCATATGTTAAGTCACGGGTTTATCCTTTAAGCCATACGTTTTTACAGTTTGTTTCTCCTGTGAACATATTGTCTTTAGTTACAGAATCAGGCCCTGGGCTCTGCACTTTCCTAGCTAACAAGAAAAGTGATTTTATAGATGATGACTGCAACAATACACCATAGGTATAGAACTTTGTTGATTCGAGAGTAAACGTCTGTGCATGCAAAAGGTGAAGAAATACAAGGGCAGTCCTTTTTTTTTTACCTTTATGAATCCCCGCATATGCACTCTCCTCTATTGCATGACTCAGTCATCAGAAAAACCGATATATTTATTTATCATTCTCCACCTGGTCTTTGTCTGTAACATCCTGGGAGACTTCAAGGCCAGCCTTTTGTGTTCCTATACAAAAGCAACTTGCTATACGGTATACATCACCGTGATGACTATTGATGGTAATAAGCATAAACTTTTGACAGTAAAAACAACATAATTTTCTGTGGAACACAGCTTTTTTTCCTGCGTCTATTCTTTGTTCAGCTCTGCTGCATTGAATCCAAGACACGCATTAATCAAATTGTATTTTATTTACTTTCAATCACCATTTACAGCTTTCTGCAGGCACAGGGTGGACACATAACATTAAGTTGTGCTATATTTTAGAGTAATCGTGTTCATATTAAAAACCACCTCAATGAAGCTCTCGTTCATGCGTTTCAGAGATGAAATGCATGAAACTAAATCACACATCATCTTTGTACACTCCTAAATATTAGGAAATATTGGTGAAAATCATCCTAGCCATTGTAATCCTTCAACTAAATCTCGCTTTATTTTTTAAGTTTACACACCTACTCATTAAAACAGCTGCTTCTTAATGATTGAAGCACGACCAGCTCTCATTTTTCAACTTTGCAACTTTTTTTTGTTGCACACCTGTGCATTTTTAAAGATGGAACAAATCAGACTACAGAAAAAAATCAGCGCAACACCAGCAGGGAGCAGCTGATGCTGGATATATACAGTACAGTAATGCACTGGGATAAACAAAGCAAATGAACCAACTGTACTGTGGATACAGGCAGAAATGTTCTGAAATTACAATTAGAACTAGATTCTGGTGGATTTTACTGATCTAATAAGTTCGACCTCAAGTTTGAGTTTTTTAATAACCTTCACGTAGTCAATGTCAATCCAGTTGCGGTTCATTAAAAGAACAGTCGTCTTTTCAGCCAAGGTCATCAGACTGTGTTTAAAAAAAGGTCTCTCTGCAGAGTGGACAGGTGGACTTGTTGCTGGACGTGAACCATTTGTACTATAGCAAGAAGAGAAAAAAAAAGAAAAAAAAAAAGAAGAGAGAGAAAAAAATATTGTTACTAATAGACAGGCTGCAGTTCATGGTCAGTGATCTCTATAAAGACTGATAAAAAATAAATGAATATTTATAAAATATATTAATATCTCACCAAACACGCAGAGTGGAACTTCTTTTTGCATGTGCGGCAAGCCTTCTTCGGCAAAGAGTAGTTGGATCCGTGGATGACGGAGAAGCAGATCATGCAGTCCTCTATTCCCTCAAAACGCTTATCCACATTGTTCTTCCACAGAGCCAGACCCTCCATTATACTGCCATTCTAAAAGAGCACATATAATTACATTTTCTCAGTGGTTTTGTATTCTTTTTCTTAGCTGTTATCTGAAAAGAAAGTATCTGCAAAGCCCTGTAGTGCCAGCACTGGCCTTTCTACTCAACAAACTTTACTTTACCAGGATATAATACAAACAACAAGGGTTGAAAAACAGTCACCCAACTTATTACAGCAGCTTCTTGCATATATACTTTTTGTTTGTTTCTTTTTGTGTACCTGATGTGTTAGGTAGGTGCTCAGCTGTAGCATCCAGTTCCTCCACTGCTGCACGGCAACACCCACACGCCTCCCACTCTCCACAGCGATAGAACCCAAAGGGTAATTCTGTGGAAGCTGAATCACCAACTCAATGAAGATATCATCCACAGAATAGGTGGCAATCACCTCCCGTGCAGCTGAGCGGGCCTTGACCTGGGGCACAAAGAAAAGAAAGGAAAAAAAACAACACATTTTCACCATTTTCACTGGGGGTCTTTCAGTTAAACAATCAGCCACCTGCTATATAATTAAATGCCAGGATCCTACTTAATGAACTGAATGCATTATTGTCAAGTGAGGGTTCATTAAATTCGATTTAACAGAAACTATTGTTTGTGCATCATTATACTGCAAATGTGAGGCAGGTGTAGCACTGCAGGATTTATTCATCTTCAGTGTTTATTACTACAAAAACCTTTTACCAGAGGCTAAGAAGAAGGCATCTGCAGATTTCGACAAGATCGCGTAAGTAACTGCAAACGGTTCAGTGCAGAGAAGATAAGGAATTTCACATAGTAAAAGAAAAGAAAAAAAAAAGCCCAGAGGCCAGCTCAGAAAAGTTAAACATCTGGACTGTAAACTGCAGAAATGCCATCGTTTACTACGCCTCTTCCCAAAGTAGGGTTGCAACCCAAGGGAGCTGCTGGTTATTGTTTCATTATTTTCTTTGTATTTTTCTGAAAATGCCAGAGAACAATCTAAAAGAAAGTTAATATGTGTGAATACATTTTCCTATTTAAAATGTAAGACAAGTTGGCTATTTCAGCTACACTAGAGTGTTCAGCTCATATACTCGGTTCCAGGCTGTGTGGCTGAGTTTCATTGATTCTGATTTCTATGATTCCACTTCATGTTAACTTTGTGATGTTAAAAAATTGAAAACATGAGAAACAGTGTGTCAACAGCAGCTTCATAAAAGCCATTCAAAATGAAGAGAAGAGGTCTCGGTGTGTTTTTGGCAGTGAGGATGTGAATAATGAAAGCTTAAAAATGAACAAAGTAGACAGAGAAAGTCATTCTCCCCAATGGAGGAAAAAACACTCATCGTATGCTATTATTGCATTTTAAATGACACAATTTATAAAAAGCTGAAACGGCATATTATAATTATATTAGAATTCTGCAATAGTTTTTTAATACCAATTAATTGCAAAAGGTTTCAGATTGTAACTTGAATAAAAAAAAGAAATCTGTACCAACAAGACAAGAAATTTGGTGCTCAAACTAACTTGGAAATTTTAAGCTCTTTAACTAAGTAATAACTAAGTAAACTTACAGTCATGCTGTCAAACATTTGAGTGCTGGTGTGGACAGATGAGATCTCCTGGGCTGAGAGAACAGGACTGATGTATTTAATCGTGAACTTCTCCACGGCTGCGCTCACTCTCTTCTCCTGGCTATTCCACCACAGTCGAACCATGGCAGGCAGGTCTTGCACTGTGCTGTAGTACACACTGCAAGCCAGGTGAGGGAGCTCCCACTCAACACTGTCACACTCTACAGGGAAGAAGAACAGGAGGCGATATATAAAATCTGATGTTTAAGTACAAAAAAAGGCTACATATGCGCTCAAGAGAAAGGTTGAGAACTCCTTGGAAACACCACATTTATAGGCCGAGGTTACGATAGGGATGAGGGAAGTGAGAAATCGATACACAAACTGGCTTTGGTGATACAATATCAGTGTATCGTGGTAAACAGAGAGCAAGGCGCAAAGGCAAAGGTGCTGATTTACCCGTTATGAACAACCCTAACCCTTGTTTTTCAATGGCCACTGAATTAACTGATGGGAGATATTGTGGAAACAACGGTTTACTGACAGTCACTGGTGAACACATTCACTTGTGAACCAGCGCTGAAATCTTGGTAATCGAATGGGTTAAACTTTCTCTCGTAACTGTAGGTGTGTATATGTTGCTTACTGTCAACAGCCAGATTCAGGCTCTCTGTGAAGAAGGTTTTGGTCTCCCTCGCCTCTGCCTCCTGGCCTGGATAGGCTGGGTTCTCGGGCATCAGTTTGAAGACGTGGAGAAGGAGTTTGTTAAGGGAGCAGCTTCTCTTGAGGTACTGGGCATAATTGGCACGCAGCTGCAGAAATTATTAAGACAAGTTAATATTTTGAAAAATACCCTCATCAAATCTCATTCTCACCACAGAACTAATATGGCTTGCTCATATTCTGTCATACAATTAAATTTAAAATTCCATCTTGTGACTCACATGGGACGGTGAGGATTTGAAAAAAGTGAGAAGCAGCTTCCAGGACAGCAAGTATCCTAGTATGCAGGAGAACTCCACGCTGAGAGGCTGGACCACTGCAAACTCTCCCACCTGAATGCCTGACAGGATGTTATCACACAGCTCTTCACAGGTTGACAGGATGGCCATCAGAGATGCTGGAGGAGACCTGAACACAAGATCTAAGTGTAAGAATCGCTTAAAAAAAATTACCTATAACAAAACCTGACAATATTTTGTATATGACAAAACAAAGAAAGTGGAAAAGAAACCATTGCATCTGTGCAACAAGACGATCCCAAATGACTTACAGGCATGGCTCATCTCTGTCGTCGTCAGATTTATTGTTGTCGCCTTCTCCATCACACTCGGGCAGCTGAGGCATGACCCTGCATTGACAAGAAGAAAGTACATTCATTTTTTATACCTTACCGTATATGTGAGGGGACTATGTGCAAATGCCTGCAGGTGCTCAAGTTTTCAGGACAAATATAACACTGTACATTCAAAATCCTCACTTTTCCAATATGTGGTAGACGGCGATCTGAAGAGGTCTGGCCTTAAACAGGAGCAGAGGACAGAAAGTGTTGAGGAGTGTTTGAAGAGGCTCTGGCAGGTTCGTCTTCTGGTCCGCTATGAAGCGCGGTGGCAGCGAGTTTTGGGTTAGCTGCTGCACAGGTACATGCGTCAGTGCAACACCGACTGACTGCAGTACTGCCAAAGGGAACACGGGGTCATCTGGTTCAGCAAAGGCCTCTGAATAACATAACAAAAAGAATGATTAGAGTACTACATACAGGACTACGTAATGTTTTAACATGTACATCATCTTCTTAAACCATATAATAGAGAGATACGTTTTTTGGGGGTATTAAAAAAACCAATTACTTACACTCATTATGCACTTGTGCATATGTAAATAACCGACATTAAATATCATACATGCTAAAGTACTGCGTCCACAGATATATTAAATGGCATACAGAAATTAAAACATCTACATATAAATGAATCTAATGACACTGAGTTAAGTCCTTTACTGTCAGGAGCTAAAACATCTGTCGTCTTCTTCTTCAACCGATCCACTTTATTTGATTTGGCACAGATTTTGCCTCTTCAGATGAAACCCTCTGAGGGACTCTTGTCTGCTCCAGGTCTCAAACCAGGGATCTTTCACACATTAGGCAAACTGTTAACAACTACACCATGAAGCCACTGAGGAGATTAAAAAAGCCTCTGGAGATTCATATTGCACACTGTCTGCCACATGTTTTTACTTTAAACTTCACACATGACAAGTAGGGTTCCACTCTTTGCATTCCTATTGATTTAAAAAGTTTGGTGGTTTGCAGTGAGACTAGTTATGACATATCTGCATTTCACCTTTACTTTGAAAAAAATTAATTTTCAAATAAAAGTGCTTGTGGGACAGAAAGAAACAGAGATTTGTTCTAAATTTAATTCTGAGAGTGAAGTATAATGGTTTGAAAAAGTGTTTGCCCACTTCCTGATATCCTATTTTTTTGTATGTTTGTCCCAGTTAAACGCTTCAGTTCATCAAACAAATTTAATATTACACAAAGACAACACGAGTAAACACAAAATGCAGTTTCTAAGTAAAGGTGTTTATTATTGGTGGGGTGGGGTTGATTACTGCAACGCCTGTTCTCAGTCAAGAAATCACTTAAATGGGACCTACCTGACAAAGTGGAGCACACCAAAAGATCCTCAAAAGCTAGACATCATGTGAGACAGCAGTGAGAGCCATTATAATGGCAAAAACATGGACAGCGGTGAACTTTCTCAGGGGTGGCTGGCCGACCACAATTACCCGAAGAGCACAGCGACGACTCGTCCAAAAGGTCACAAAAGACCCCAGAACAACAGCCAAAGAACTGCAGGCCTCACTCGCCTCAGTTAAGGTGAGTGTTCATGACTCCACCATAAGACAGAGACTGGGAAAGAATGGCCGGCATGGCAGAGTTCCAAGACAAAACCTACTGCTGAGCAAAAGATTTACCAGAAAACATCTTGATGATTCCCAAGACTTTTGGGAAAATACTGACGAGACAAAAGTTGAGGTTTCTGGAAGGTGTGTGTCCCATTACATCTGGCATAAAAATAACACAGCATTTCAGAAAAGGACATCACACCAACACTAAAAAAATGGTGGTGGTAGTGTGATGGTCTGGGGCTGTTTTGCTGCCTGAGGACCTGAAAGACTTTCTGTGGTAAATGGAACCATCAATTCTACTGTCTACCAAAACATCCTGAAGGAGAACATCCGGCCATCTGTTTGTGACCTCAAGCTAAAGCGCACTTGGTTCTTATAACAGGACTATGATCCAAAACATACCAGCAAGTCCACCTCAGAATGGCTTAAGAAAAACAAAATAAAGACTTTGGAGCAGCCTAGACAAAATCAACGACCTTAAAAAGGCAGTTCATGCTCGAAAACCCTCCAATGTTTCTGAATTACAACAATTCTGCAAAGACGAGTGGGTCAAAATTCCTCCACAGCGCTGTAAAAGACTTGTTGCCAGTTATCACAAAAGCTTGATTACAGTTGTTGCTGCTAAGGGTGGCCCAACCAGTTATTAGGTTTAATCAGATCATTTATTCACAAAGGACCATGTAAGTTTGGATTTGTTTCCCCTTAACAATAAATACCTTAATTTAGAAACTGCACTTTGTGTTTACTTGTGTTATCTTTGTCTAATATTTAACCTCCTAAGACCCAAACTCTTCCACGGCATGCAATTTTAATTTCTCTTTGATATTTGGGCATATTGGGGCCCGATAAATGTAAAAACAAAGAATTACCAGATTTTTTTTTAACCTTTTGTTTTTATGAAAAATCAGAGCCACATATGAGGATATTTGTTTAAAATTTTGATAGAACAGTAGCAGTATAATGTCCTTGTAAGTGGATATCAGGCCCTTGAAGAGCAAAATTTAGTATTTTGGTCTAAATAACCCAAAATGTTATGTCCACATATGTAGACGCCAGGTCCTAGGAGGTTAAATGTGTTTGATAATCTGAAACATTTAAATGTGACATACATATAAAAGAAGAAGAACTCGGCAAGAGGGTCAAACACTTTCACACCACTCTCTGCTCTTGCTGATAATGTTTGTCCACTTTCAACTTTAGAGGCGTGACTGAGGTATCAACTTTCTTCCACAATTTCCGACTGAATCTCTGGATCAAAAATGTACTATTCAGTTACACAGAGGATATGTGCTATCTGATATTTAGCAAAATTGGAAAAAAAACATCATATCCACACATACCTGTGATACTGACAGGCAGCGGTAACAGCAGGTTGTAGATTCCCTCTACAAAGAAATCTGTCCATTCGCCAGCCAGTTCTGGTGGCAGCTTGTCTGCTATATTGGACGAAGATAATGTTGTGAAGAACTCATTCAGCTTCACTATCAATCCAGCGTTCTCGCACACAAACAGCTGCACCCATGGGTTCCATAGACTTCCAACATTCTCACTGGCAGTCTGAGATTGAAGCAAGCAAATAAAGTCGAAGACTGTGAGAAATAAACATTCTGGGAGTAGCAGAGTATCACAACAAAGACAAACAATTTAAATACAGTGACAACAAAAAAAACAGCTGTTTTCACAGATAAACTCAAAACAATGGTTAGGACTCTGCAGTGCGAAGACAGCTGGAGGATAATCCGTTTAATGCCTGATCATACAGATTTGGACGTTTCTGTTTTCGCATGACGCTCAGCAGGCCAAAGTTTAGAACGATTTTTGACTGCGGTGTATATGTGAAAAAGGCTCATCTATGAGATACATCTCACCTCCAACCATGCCAACATAGAGCACAGCAGGAAGTCCCACTGGCTTCCCCCTAGAATTGCTGGACAGCGAGTCACCAGCCAGGACAGGAACCGCATGATCTCCACACTAAGGTTCAACTGCTCTGATGTTGCTTTGGACAAGTCACTAAAACATGTGAAATAGAAAAAGCAGTCAAAACCAGTAGAAAATTCACCAGTGAGTCACACAATTTAACCAATTGTAACCGTTTTTAACTTTATTGAAGAATATACCATTCTTTAAAAGAATTGACCAAATCTGGTATAAAGTATAGCTAATTTAATCTTACCTTATCTTATAGTAGGACTTGTTTTCCAGCATATTTTTATTTACAGATGCCAGTGGTGCAAGGGGTATGTGTCAAATTAACATTCACGTGAATCATCTCGTTTAGTAGGTACAAGTCACATTTTACCAAGAACCCCCTATAAAGACTTTAGCATTTTGGAACTGCTCATTTGCTTCTTACTTTATCCCGTGACCCCTGGAATACCATAACCAATGTTATCGAGATGTTATAACCAATGTTATAAACTTCAGCTATCGAGGGTTTTGATATTGTGCCTAATCAGTGTACACGAACTTTGTGTTTCGAGAGATTAATAAACAGCTTATGCAGTTACATTACCAGCTAACGAGGAACCAGTCCTCCCTGTTGTTCCTCCATTCCATCACAGTGGCCAGGATAGCCTGCACAACCTTGTCTTCTACTTGTGTGCTGGCATTCAGACAGCACAGCAGCACTGCCAGACACCCATACACATCTGAGACACACAGGCACAATTATTATTCACTTCTTCAAGCACAAAATAAGCATGTGTGCATTTGTAAAGATTTGTGTGTATATTCATATGTGTGTTCTTACTTTCATCCTCCTGCCAGTTGACTAATCCAGCAGTAGCCAAAGCTACAAGACTCTCCCTGTCTTCATTGCTCATACTGGGGCAGAGTACCTGGAGTGTGTTCAGTTTGCTTTGAGACACTGGGAACAAACTGGTCAAACACAGAAAATTATGAATATGCAACACGGCTACAAAAGCAGCCACATGACAGCTCTGGGTGTGAAATCCGTGAATTTATTTTAACTGATCAATTGCTGACCTGTTTGCACTACCATAAAGCTTCCTCACTGCTGCGCCTTCCAAGCTGTTGCTGTGGATGTAGTTTTCTAGAGTCAGAGACCACAGACCTCCCTCTGTCACTGACCTAAATGGCAACAAAACAATTTAAAAAATAAATAAATAAATAAATCACTGAATGGTGTTTTAAATTACTGCCTAGAAAGTGAGATGTGAATCAAAGACAGAGCAAAAAACATAAATGAGATATTTCCAGTAGAGCTGAAAACTCAATAAATCAGCTTCTGTTTATACAGAATTTTACGACACAGGTTGGTCTTGCCAAGCGCTAAATAAATCTGTTCTTTGTCAGGAATTAGTGAGTAAATATCACCTCGTGTAGAGAGTCTCCAGCAGGGTTTTCATTGGAACCTGTCCATTAAGCCCTTCTGAGAGGCCCCAGTCAGTCAGCATGTTGTGATATGTCAACACCATCGTAGGGCTGTAGTTTAACTCCTTACACCACTGCAGAGCGTAAAGTAGTTCTGAAACTAATGAACAAAAGGGCACCAAAAATGGATTAAACATTATAGTATGTCAGATAAAAAATACATCATGTAGTCTCGGAATAAAAACAAAAAAAACTAAATTGAGGGAAAACTGTAGCTCATGTTCTGTTCAAATTACCTGTGTATGTAAGGTTTTGTTGAAGTGAAGGACTTTCTGCCTCACTCTGGCCACCATGTGTGAATGCAGCAGTGTGTGCCACCTTCCCTAAAAGAGCACAGGCACACAGGTGGGCTGGCAGCTTGTTCAACTCCCTGAACTTCCACATGTCCATGGAGGGTTTTTCACAAACATCTCGCAAACGGCTAGACAGTAAAGGGCTTTTGATCCACTGAAAACACAGAGAATAGGAGTAGAACTGTGGATTAGTATCAAATATTTAATTGCAAGCTTTAATTTAAAAAGATTCTTCCGTTTAAAATATTTGCCCATTGTTTGCCAGCGCCCAAATGATCCCTTTAGTAAAATTGATGCGCATTAGGGTTACCGACCTGAGGAGGTAAGGCCTGCCTGATTCTTGTCCACTCTGTCTGGCTGGGCATCAGGAGGGTAAAGAACTGGATGATGATGGAGGACGCCTGATCACAGACAGAGATGATCGACTCCACCACGCTTTGTACGGCCAAAACTAGAACCTGTATGCTGTAACAAAATAACAGCCGGAAATCTTAATTACAACAAGACAGGAAAAGATTCTTCAAGTATGCATCACATGCAATAAACAGGTCAGAATTAGTTCAATTACAAACCAATTTATTTTTTAAAGAAGCATTTCCTTACCCTTTCATATCCAGCGGTGTGGCAAGCAGCTGCTTCCTCACCCAAACAGCTGCACTGTGCAGGAAGCCACCTTCTTTGACCTCATATTCACAGTGTTGGACCAATGACTGGACCCCAGCCACACACACTTTCCTCATTTTATGTAAAAGTGAGTCTATCAAAACAATATCACAACAAATGAGTTTTGCTTTGTTTGTTTTTAAATCATACCTGTCAAGCATGCATTAGGCTTGTGCACTGTGCAAATAACCACCAGATAAGTGAGTGTGCGCCTGATCTTGAGCAGTGAGCTGGAAGACAGTGAGCAAGAGCTCCTCAGCGGAGACTAGAAGAAGGCAGTCTTGTACAGAAGAGAAGAACGTGGAAGCCACATCACAAATGAAGGAGATGAGTGGCTCCATGTTGCCTTTATCTGATAGGCTCTTGGTCTCAGACAGAGTGGCGTGGAGTTTCTCCAAGATTTTCTCCATGTACACCTCTCCGATCAGAGACTCTGCATATGTAAAACAGGCAGAACACGTGATTTTTGAGTAAAACAAGCAAACAAAAAGGTCTCTTTTTTTTTTGTAAAAATGTTTGATTTTGTGTTCACCATTGTTGTGATGCTGAGACAGGACCAGGCTGATAAGCGTCCAACTGTGGCCACTTGTAGAAGAGATGGAGTCGCAAGAGCTGCTCCCCACCTTGCAGAGCTCCTCAGTCAATCCCAGGAGTTGCTCACCCAGAACCGAACCTTTTAGCCAATCACTGCAGCTCTTCAGAGTCTCCGGATCCGTACATGCCTGACAGGAAAGATAGCAGAGCAGCACAGACAGTTCCAGCATCATAAATTTGATATATATGTAGGGAACAAGCTGAAGAAAAGAAAAAAGAAATGAGTGAGTGAGTAGCACATACCCTCTGAATAATCTGCAGGATAATTCCCCATGACAGACCCATCTAGAAACCAGAGTGAAGAGTGAAAATATTAGCACAGGAAAAAGGTTTGAGATGAATCTCCAGCAAATGTGGGGATCCTGATGATAGTGAAGACTCGACATCAAGTTTCACATCTGCATCTCACCGTGGTGATATGGTTGAGCATGCGGTTGGTCTCCTGCCCACTGCAGCAGTGAAGCGAGCTGAAGACCATCTCCACCAGGTGCTCGGTGTCTGTGCGCCCCTTTTCAGCCAGCCACACCACCACCCGCTCCAACAGGAACTGCACTGCTGGATTTTTCATAATCCCCTCGTCCCTCTGCTTCTCGTCTTTTGTCATTTTGTCATCCAATTCAACCAATGTCTAAGAGAAGCACAGTTAGGATGAAAAAAACATGAAACCTTCAATGAGCTATAAGAGCTGGTAAGGATGAAATCATTTTCACTATTGAATCCAAAGGGTCATACAAGGGTTCTTTCACATTTAAGACTTCATTAAAATTACAGATAATTAACGTTACCGTCGGCAGTTTTGCAAATCACCTATAAACACCTATTTGTAAAAACAATGTTTTCACAGATTTTGCAATTAAGAAGACAAATTCATTGGGTGTAAAAAAAAAAGAAGATTAGCAGAATGCAACCACTAAAAATCAAAGGAAGGAATAAATGATTGGCATTAAAATACAATTCTCTGCAATTAAAATTAAAAATTAAAAAACAAATGACTTACGCTGAAAACTCTGGGGGTGTGGAAAGACCGCATAAGATGGGAGAGGAAAACAAGATGTCTCTCTGAGTTTTTCTCATTCACATGCACCAGGCACAGCTGTGCCAGCTGGCACACTACATCTTCAAAATGCTGCGTCTGTAGGGACCCAAATGCTTTCTCATTCACAAGCTCTGACACTGCCTGCGCAAGCTTCTCAGCGCCATCCCCCTCAACTCCAGTTTTCTCATTTTCTTCTGGTTTAGAAAAACACAACCTGACAGATTTCTTCTTCTGTGTTTGCTTTTTGTTTACCCTCTCAGGATAACGCATCACCTGGAGAAACACGGGAGAGAATAGATTTGTTTTGGCGCCACTTTATCTGTTACCTAATGACCTTTTTTCCTTTTCTTTTTTTGACATAAATTGCTCTGACAGTCATATTGATCTCCTGCATCCTCAGTGCCAAAATCGCCATTTCTGTGGAGAATACATTTGAGCAAGAGACTTTTCAAAAGTAAGCTTACATGTAGCAAGGTGGCTATCCCTTCCAAAGCCTGTGGATCTGCCTCCTCGTTGTCAACATAACTCACACAGAGAAGACCAAGTTCCTCCCAGAAGTCTGTCAGAAGTCTTTGAAAGACATCTTTGCTGTCACTGGCTTCACCTTCCCTTTGTAAACCTACCCTCTTCTCCCAGGAAATGAGCATTTCAGTGACCGAAAGGAAGAGAGGACCATTCTGAAGGGAAGGATTTCTTAGAGCATTTTCAAGTAGGGGTAGAAGCTACAAAAAGACAAACGCAAATGTAAGAAAGATGCCAACCTCGCTAGATTTACCATTATGGGAAAAGCATGCATGACTGAGTGACTCCACCTGCTGTGAATTCAGCATGGTCCTTATTTTCCCCTGGTCTTCCACGTCCTCTGCATTTTGTAACACGCAGTATCTCAAGCACTCAACAAAAGATGTCACTATCGCCGCACTTTCTGATGGGCTCGTTACTGCACGCTCACTAGAAAGACTGACACAATCACACAATTGAGGTTATATAGTGCAAAAGATTATTAAGTTACATGAAGAGTAATAAGAATATTATTCATCAAATGACTTGCTAAAGAATTCAAGTAATACATTTACTTAATACTGTGTGTATTAATTTGACCTGTACAATTTTCTCATTCAACATAATACATGCATACATTTTAAAATACAGATAGAAATATACACATAAACTAATTACCCTTGTGCAAATGTAGTGAAGAACATGGTGAAGAAGTCCATCTTTGGATCAGTGACCTCTGGGGGCAGTTTACTAAGAAGCGGCATCAGATTCGGGTGTAAAGCTTTAGCCATGCCTTTGCCGCCCTCTTTTAACAGAGCCCAAAGTTTGGGCAAGAAGCCTTTCTTGGCATTCACGTGTGTCCAGCAATCCTAAACCACACACAGACAAAACAACAACAAAATAAAACACATCTACTTGTTGTTGCTTAACATAATGTCTTCTTGCACTACTTTTTCACTTCATTTTAATATCAGAAATCCAGCTGTATTATCATTATTGCATGGTCATGTTTTAAACATGAGCTTACATGGATTGTAGACACAACGTGGAGAACGGCCTCCCACACGGGGGGCAGCACTACAGGATCTGTGTCGTCGATACTGAGGAGGACAGCGGGACAGAGACGCGCTGCTTCAGCCTGGACCAGTCCTGGTGTGAACTCACACAGAGCACACACCATCTCAAAAAACGCCCCCCTCACCTGCAGTTGTAATTTTTACAACAGTACATTAGACATGTAATATGTGGTTTCTAGCAGCACAAACAGGTGTGATGCAACTTCTCATAGTTGCTTATTCAGTTCAGATTTAGCCAAAACGTGCAAACCAACAGTAACAGAAATTAATGACATGGTGCATTTAAAGCTTTCTGTTGGCATGTGACAGCCCAGCAAAAAACACCTTGTTTTGATTGTTTTGAGGGTTTGTTTTTTGCACACTACAAATACCATTCAAATCAGGCCTAATCAGCTAGTACCTGTGGAGTCTTGTGTTTGCCATATTTCCAAAACTTTCCAGAATTAACAAGATGTGCTAGTCCTGTCTCCAGGGCCGCCCTGTCATCCTGGAGCAGCAGGGAGAGAAGTCTCTTCACCCCCAACAGAGAACTGGTCAGCATGCGCACATATTTGGCTTCCCTCTCCTCCTCTGTCAAACTTCTAGAGAACATGGAAAAATCAGTGCCTCAGCAAAGACAGAATACATTATCATCGTGGCGCACAGTGAGAAGGACAAACAGAGGCGCTACAATGAGATGAAATCTTAGCATACTGGGAATCACTCAGTGTGTCGGCCGTTTCCTTCAACAAAACATCTTGAAGTACCTGCAATGTAAAAACAACAATTGCATGTTAAATTCAGCTAAAGCAAAAAATTCACCACGTCCACAATGATGCCACCGCTTCTACTCACATTAAGGATTTCATCCTTGCAGAAGCTGATAGCTTCAGGCTGTTTTGTGGGTGAGAAAGCAGCCTGGAAGGCCTGGAAGGCAGCTGAGGCTGCAGGTGTGTAGGTGTCGCACTGGGACAGAATCCAGTGACCCATCAAGCTTTTCAGAAATGGGGCCAAGCTGCGACGCACTTTTAGCACCAGCTGCTCAAAAGCCTGCTGGGTAGCCTCCCTAATGCGTCGATCGTGATCCTGACAGACATTATGAAAACTTTTTTTAATATAGACACACCCTAAGAACAAACAAACACATATTTAAATCTCATATAAAATGTTCTTCTAGTGTAGTTTTAGGCAACCACTTAGTGAGAAATACTTTTACACATTTTTATAATTACACATTGGTAAAAATGGGATAATTGAATTGATTGATATGAAATCTGAAGTAGCGTAAAATCTACAATTGTTGAGCTGGTTGGAGTGGTTTGTTATGCACTAAATATCGTTTATTTTTCCAGAATAGTTGAAATTAATAGTAACAATAATAACAATCAAAATAATATGAAAACTAATCATGATTTCCCAATAAATGACTAGCTCACCACTGATATTTTGCAGTAAATCCTTGGCCAGTATGGTAGGATCCCTTTGACAACATCGGCATCACGTTCCTGACACATGGACCCAAAATCCTGCACAGCCTGAGAAGATTACACATAATCACCAGACAAATTTGGACAAAAAAACAACGTATCTAACAGTCATATCCACACAGTATTTTATGGTACTGTTTGTAACATATGTGTGGGTATGTATGCTTTTTTAACTTTTTACATAGCAATTATGTCAAGTCAACTAAAGTCATGAGTTTATTTCTATAGCACATGTCAAACAATGTCAGCTGTTATACGAAATATACACTATACCCAACAGTCACTAAATCAACAACAAATATGCACTAAAAACAATCAAATTAAACAAAGGAAGTAAGACTGTGCTTGCATTATAAAAAAAGACAGTGTACCCTGCTCAACTAGAACTGAAAGCAAGTGAGAATAGGTAGGTTTTTAATCAGTCTGTTCAGACTGGGCAGCTCTTATGTGAAAAGATAAGTTCTTTCAAAGGTCACAAGCCATGACTGAAAAGCTAAGTAAGATGGCATTAAAACCACTGAGACTATTTAAAACTTAGATCCTGAAAAGTGAATCCTGCTATGGACAGCAAGCCAGTTTAAGGAGGCTAATACAGGTGTAATGTCATCACGCCATTTCTTTCCTGTTGAGAGTAAGCTGCTACAATTTGTGTTTCAGTTAGATCCACAAGTATTTCAACAAATGTTAAGTTTTTGTAAGTGACCTCTGTACACAACAAAGTGGAGTTTAACTCAAACAACCAAGACATGACTGAAACAAACTTGCTGCTTTAATTCAAAAGGTTTATCAAAAGTACAGAATTCACTGTTTTAAAAAGGTAACCATGTTTACATACAGATCAACTATTTTCAGAGACGACTCAAATGTAATTGGACAATTGACTGACTGACAAGTAGTTTCCTGGTTGGGTGAGGAAAGTTTCATCAGTATGGAGATTTGGAGTTCACTGTAAGTGTTAAACTTTTATTTGGTGGCTGTTCACTGAAACTCTCAGTGTTTCATATGCATATATAAACATATGCTAAACTCCCAGCATATGTTTTTGCGTAATATGACTTCTTTACAGTGAAATCATGACGGGGTTTGTGTATCTGGCATCAAGCAGAATAACAGTTAAACTTACAGCTGGGGTTTAAACTCACCTTAAGTCTGGTGACAACATCCCTCTTCGACAATTTTCTGAGCACCAGGCGGAAATCTGCATCTACCAGGTTGTCTATGTCTTCCGCGCCGTGGACAGCTGGAACGTAACTCAGCTCCGAGGCGACGGTCGAACCGAAGCCAACAAACGCCGGGATTACGCCACCTTCCCGGGTCAGGACCTCGGCAGCTCGGCCGCTGCTGGACGGCTAGTGGCGGGAAAGAAAAAAAACGAAGTGTGGTTAGCTACATATATCAAACATCACAGCTATGTCACGCGTTGTGATAATCAGAAGTTTACATTAGCTCGTTTTCGGCTTTGTTGTTAGCAATTTTAGCTTTTGTCTTTAACACTCTGCCTTACAGACAGTGGGAGCAACTCACCCGAACATTTCCTTTAGTTCGCTGTTTATTCTTACCCCCCATGGCTATGTATTAATCTTTAAAGTGTATATTTCCTATGATAACTCTGTAGTTACTAAAGCTGACAGCATTTCATTACCCAGACCTAAAGCCAGTGGTCAAGCTCGTGTTCCGGAAGTCTGGACTTCCTGTTTACATCTTTCAAAGTAAAGCGCCCGTGTCAAAGTTTTATAATTCTGCCTTTTGGGGTTTGGGGGATAACTATCGGTACTGGCTTTTCTAACGAAGACTATTATCAGTGCTCGTTGTCACAGGATCTTTGCATTTTTGTAGTCAATAGATAATAAGTACTTGAAATATGCATTGTGACAAACTAATTGCAAGAATTTGCAAAGATAAGACTGACATTTCCCTCAGATATGTCCATCAGTGTAAAATTGAGTTTTACAGAACTTTTGAAAGTTTGACTTGATTTGGAACAATGCTCATCTACGGAATTAAGTGGTCATATTTCTTATCTCCTCCCCCTGTATGCATCATTGTTGTTGTGAATTTAAATCCCAGATAAGAATTCTTTCTTTCTGAAAACAGAAAATGTAAGTATGGGGTTAGATCTTGGAGCATTTTACTATAGCCACTACGTAATCATGGGTCATGTGTACGACTTCTTGTTGCTATCATAGATTTTTACTCTTCTTTGGTTTTGTGAGTGTATTAACAAAACCATGGTGATGATTGTGGTGTTTTGTTGTTCTAAAAATTTTTTTTTTTCCATTAAGAAATAATATGCATGTACTAGCTTGTATATAATCTTAATGTTAATATAATGTTGGATGTCACCTCCCTTAATGTTAATATATATATATATATATATATATATATATATATATAAGTATAAAGTCATTCAGTAGGTTTGCTTGGATTCTAAAATATTTTAAGTTTGCACTTATCATGCGACATCGTTTGGGAATTAATGTTAAACACATTTAAATTTATATTTTAAAACACTGCTACACACATAATAGCAGTAGCAGTCACATTCTCCAAAAACTTGAAATCGCTTGTGCTTACTTCCGTTCATTCTTTCTTCTTCTTAAGCTGAAACACTGCGGGCATCTTTGCTGCCCTCCAAAGACAAAGTGCAGACTTTGCAAGTAAACAGTGTTTTTCGAATTTTAGACGAGGATGCTGCAAGAAAAAAGCTAATTTAAATGTCCCCTGCATAATATTTGGAAAATTTTATATTGTCTGCTTGCTAGATTTGATAAATGTAAATTGGGATGTGATACACTGCACTGGTATGACATTTTTTCTGATTACTGTTAAAATATACTGTAAAGTATTTACTCTGATACTGATATGATGTAATTTGTGTTGTACACTCAAACTTTACTAGTATCCTTAGACTCAGAATTTCATTAACTGTAAAACATGTGTTCATTTATCAGTAAAACATGCAAATGCCACTCTTTAGTAAACGACAATCTTTTCCTGCAGACACATTATATCTTTCCAAAAACAATAATAAATACATAAATCAAAACCAAAACCAAATTGAGCCGAGTGTTTCTTTTTATTCACAGAACACAGCAGCCTTAAGGAAATGCTCCAAATTCGTTAGTTTACACAGTTGATCAAAGTGGAATTTTAGTGACAGGGTTCAACTTGGAATTTCCAGTAAATTTAGATTAAAATTCTCAATGCAGAGCCTGAGGATGTAAATCCAAGTACCCAAACTTATTAAACCGAGTCAAACTTACAATCACTGCAAAGCTAACTGCAATAGTCAGTGTACTGAACAAATAAGCTCTTTAGACTGTAGCATAATTACATGTAACATTCAATACATTTAAATAACCCCACCTTTTAAAATATGAGGCAGAGGTGTGTTCATAGACAATTAACACATTCCAAACAAGTTTAAAGTGATCACATTGCATGTGTTCATTTCCCTCCCTACAACAACTGAACTAATAATTTGGTTTCTTACGTGCAAGCAAAGAGTCTCAGTGCGATTCACAAGTGAACTTACTCAGCGTCAATTAACGCTGTCAGTGTGAATGGATTTATTTTCCACCTGTGACTTTTAGTAAATGTAAATTGCAGTGAGATTTATTACTACATCAATTTGACCACAAATAACTCCTAAAATTGCCAAGTATCTCTTAAGGTGGATAAATTAATTGAAATAAATACTATCTACTGCAGTTTAACCATCTGGCTAAAATGGTACCTCTGTGTTTTGTATTGGAGGATCTATATAAAACTCCCACTGCTACTATGGATAACTGATTGAATAAGGCTACATTATTATACGTCTCCCTGCCTTTAAACACACATTCAGAAATGATCAGGGTGTAAAATTCTTCCCGCATTCTTCCTGCTTTTAAATCAATGTCAAAACACATCGTTGTGGCTACTCCAACAGGAGTTGTGAGGTTTAATCTCTGTGAATACAACCACTCGAACAGCACAAAAATCAGAGCAAACTGAAAGGTAACTTGCCAAAATCCAGATTGTGTTTAAAGGATAAAAAGAATGTGGTTGAAACCCACGCAATCATTTTTATTTTCAAAAGCATTTTGTTATTGAAGCAACTGTCCCAGCTGCTAGATCACTATGTCGTGTCAAATACAAACTGACAATCTTGCAAAATCTGTTGTTCATTCAGATCATTTACATTGTTTTTCATTTTCATTAAGACTAACAAATCTTTTTATTAATGTCCATGTCAATTTTGACAAAAATGACAGAGCTAAAATGAAATTGTACGTTTCACTTTTTTCAAACAAGTGACCTGTAAAGTTCAGTCTTTGTCAGTAAGTGAGCTTCTACAGCTCAACAATTAACACTCAAGAAACCCTGTTTTGAACTTGGGTGCAATCCGAAGCATATCTTTTTCATAACACATCACTACTTCTGCAGCATCACACCTTTAAAAAAAAAAAAAAAAAAACCCTTAAGTTCCTCAGAGAGAACAACCAGGCTGTTAGTTTCATGTTGAGGTAACCCCAAAGTCAATCTGTTGGTCCCAAATCATCCAAGTTGGATGTCACCTCCCGGTAGAAGCACTGTCTTGCTGGGCACCGTGGTGTAACGGGGGTCCAGTTTGGGCACAAAGCCTTTAAAGTCTCTGGAAGCCTGAGTCCCAAACATGTCTAGCACCTGTCGGTTCATCAGAGCAAACCTAGAAAATCAGAGCGAGAAAAGGCCCTGTTCAGTTTTACTGAAGACAACACGAACAAAGCTGATGTTGAGTAAAAGTGACAACTTATCTAAAATATTGTTTGTTTATATGAGATTCCTGCAAAGTAACTTATTTATCTTCTTGTATGGTTTGGATCAAAGCCTGATTAACAACAAGCACTCCAAGTACACAGGCCTCTGCAAGGCAGCTCAATCTCTGGGCACTATTTACTCTTAAGGGTAGTAGTACTGTCATTTTCATATATTCATTTTGTTTTCATTGGTATTTTTAAACGTACTTTGAGAAGTTTGTAGTGCAGCAAAAATCAGATAAGGGTAGCATGACAAAGCTTTACTTTAAATATACAAACATTTTGTAGGAGTAGGTAATGGATAACAGGAATTGATTGGTAAATAAATGGACATGAATAACTTGAGTTTATTATTTATTATTACACTACATTACATTTCTAACTAACTAGCCAGCTCATTCTCTTTCTCTCCACAATTCTTTGCATGCATCTCATGCGTCTCATACTGGGGTCAACTTGAAAGAAAGGCAGATGAGAAATATAAAAGTGAGGTCAGAGGTCAAATGTGACATGATATTTGGATGCAAACTGTAATGTGATATTTAGAATCCACACACACCAGTATCATTTCTGAAATGTTGCCAATACAAACCAATTCAGTAAAATTGTAAGCATATTTTTAAAGACACTTTGAGTATGACCTTATTTGACCTTGAAGAAGCGGTCAGAGGTTCAAAGTAAGATGACATTTACAATGTCCATACATCCATACCTGCCCTGAGTTAAACGCAGCAGGAACTTCCAGTATGTTGGCCTGAGGTTCTGCACTTCCATCACAGCCTGTGTAGAAGCCATACATCAAGCATTATATCCTTGCTCAGCTTTAAAAAAAGAAAAAAAATTGTGTGAAGCATATGTATGTGAGTAAGAAAGCATGTTTACTTACAGCATGGAAGCAGATCGCAGTGGAGATGGCATATATGATTGTGTCTGCATGTGGAATGTAAGGCAACCGGCCAGCCTCAATGCCCTTGAAGTAGATAGTCTAAAGAGAGGGATACATATGCCAGACATGTATAACATACTACTAGCAGGTTGTATATGTTAAGTGTATTTCTTGCAGTTTCTGAAACATGTTTACGTGGCTGCACATGTCAGTGATTACTACATAAAACCAGGCAGAGATACCTGAATAATGATAAAAATGTGGTATTTAACAATAAAGCATTAATTCTGTTTTTTTATATTGATACAAGTTTATTATTACATTTACACTTTAGTTCAAAGACAATATATCAGTATGAGGACCCTTTTTTTTGTTTCTATGATTTTTGTGTTTGTCTTTACCTCCACCAGCTTAGAAAAGAGATACATGGATATTGTTGTGCTTTTGTAGAAGCACATTGAAACTCCAGCCAGGAAGCCTTCAGGAAAAAGAGAAATGGAGAAATATATGAGAAAAGAAGTTAATCAGCAAAGACACAACAAAATCCCGAGGAGGATCATTCTGCAGGGATTTTATGTGACAGGTTACACCATCCTGTCTCACCAGCTATAAGCGCATGGAGTTCATCATCAATGTTACGCATCCAGCGCAGCAAGCAGCTTGTTCCCTGAGTGAAAGAAAAGCACAATATACAACGTGGCAAGGTTAGACAAGAAAAAGACAGGAAATCAAATGTGTAAGCAGGAAATGAACATAATAAAGATACTAATAGAAAACAAAACAGCACATCTACCTTATAGATACTGACGAAGGAGCCTAGAAAAACCCCGAGTTGGAAGTTCTCTTTGTTGTAGAAGAGGGAGGGAAGCCGGGAGGGTTTCGAAAACATCTGTCTGAATGCTGATGGCACTTTAAGTAAACACTGAATCACGTAGCCAACACTGAACATCCTGACAAAACCCTACGGTGACAAATGATAACAAATCTTAATCAAGTATCATTATTTAAGATGTAAATGAATAAGCATTATGAGAACATCACAAAGGTTTGGGATCACACAAAAACTAACTTCTTGGGAAGAGGGAGACTTACTTTGACACAGTAGGATATGCAGTTGTCATTATAATGTTTGCAACATCTGTGCCTTGGTCCCCGTTTGCATCTGGATTTGAAAAAAAAGAAAAAAAAATAGTTCATGTAAGCCACCATCCAACACACTGCCATGATGTCGGGTGTGTTTTCTCTCACATCGATTCGAGCAGTTTCCTGGTGGAGGATAGAAGAGTCTTTCTTCTAGAGTCAGGCCTTTCTGCTGATGGCTGTGAATCATCAGCCAGCACAGAGTGTGTTGGGATCTCTTCTTTCCCAATGATGAATCTAAGACAGAAAACACACACCACTTATATAAACTTTTATCTATAAACCTTTTTCATCAGCAGTGAAAATGAAGGCATCAATAGAAATGGGAACAACTTACTTCAACGCGGAGAATGCAAAGCCTTTCAGACCATCTTTACTTCTATAGTATAAAACAAAATTCAGCTTAAACTTAAAACATTAACACTTGCAACAATGTGTTCACTGTGCTGCTCTAACCTGAAGAAGAACATAAAGAGTGATGAAGTAATGCAGAACAACAGCACCTAATGGGAAGCAGAGAGAGAAAAAGAATCAAACACATGACTCAGAACTATAAAGTAAGTCATAAATGCTTCTTTTTGGATCAGTTGATACTTTTTACTGAAGTCTGTTCAGTTTTCACAACTGGAGTTCCCTTATTAGACTCATAATCCAACAACAAAAACAAGAGAGAGTCTTAAAAAAAATTAGGTTGGCAGTAATCTACATGATCTAAACCTAACCCTGATAACAAGCTCATAGCCCCACCCTTTAACCTTACCTCGCCATGTTTAATGGGTTTGACGACGCCTCGTGTCACTGCCATGCGAAACAAAGTCTCAGTGGCCTGAGAACAACATTACGCTATTAAAAATGCAGACACATAGCAAGGTTCGCATACAACTACTAATATTCGAAAGAAGCAGCCCTTACAAGATTTGCCATGTATATTGTCAGCAGCCCTCTCCTGTGAGGATGAAAAAGAAAGAGGCGAAAAGGCAAAAAGTAAACTATGTGAATGAAACATGTTTGAATCTAGGAGAGACGAGAAAAAACATACTGAAACGTAACAGACGGGTATCTCACCTGCTCTTGCGCTCCAGCAGGATGGCAATATAAGAGGCTGGCAGTGCTGAGCCAAACCCAACAGACCAGGAGTAGAAGCCTCCCAAAAGTCTCCTGCAGTTAAAATACACTGCATTATTTCACTTCCTTTTTTCCCCCAGCTGGAACGTTTCAGTGAAGACAATCGCACACTGTCAGCACGAGATTTTGTCAGCTCTTCTGTCTTCCATTTTTCCATGATAAGAAAAGTATTATCCAAGTATTTAAAATGTGCACTTATTGAAACGATAGACAAAGACAATCCAAGCTGATACTGTAGTCATACACTACTTTCTGCAATTCCCTTATCCACAAGGGGTTGCCACAGCAGTGCCAGCTCCTTATGAATAAGCAGATATCTCTGTATGTTTGATTGGCCTTCCTGACGTAACACCCAAGGGATTTGTATCTACTCCTGGAAGGTCCAGGGACCTTTTCCTTATTAGTCAAACCATGACACTATAGAGCCACCTTTTACTTTACTCTAAATGGGACACAAATTTACAAAATTATTATTTAAAAAAAAAAAAATGTTTTCTTAAACGAGATAACAAGACGATAAAGTTAATAGTGGGTTTATTTTATCACAGATGTCCACAGAGGGTGACCCTAATGTAAACATGACCACAGTGACCAGGACATGAAGCTGACACACTCAGATGCTGACAGGTTAAAGGAAAGAAGCCACACGTGGAAGAAGCTAAAGTGGCTTCAGCAGGTGTGGTTCACAGAATATGACCGTTCATGCTCAGTTTATCCATATGTCATACTGTAAACATTTCACTTTTGTTTTCATTGATAAACATAATGACAGTGCAGCTTAGTGCCAAGTTTGTGTTTACATACTCTCGACATGGGTTCACTGACCTGAGAATGCAGAAGAAAACGATGAAGAGACCCCCATTGGTAGTCAGGAAAGAGGTAGACCAAAAGATCTCTGGGATAAGCCTTTTTAAGTAGTAATCCTTCTTCCTTCTCCTTAGAACTGCTGCTATCTGCAAAGCACAGTGCGTTACTGCACACTGGAGATGCAAGACAAATACAGTTCCAACTCTGCTAAAGTTTACACTTACAGTCGTGACGAGTGCCCAGAGGGCAATGAAATTTACTAAGGGGAACCTGGCTGAAGTTGCATGACATGTTTTTGCTCCTTTATCTGATCGGCCACATGTACAACTTGGACTTCGTACCTAAGTGCAACACTAGCGACGTGCCAGCCTATCTTTAGAGGTTTTCTGCGAACTACTAAGCCATTTTACTTTAGTTAGCTCGCTAACTTTAGCTATTTAGCTAGCGTCAAAGTCCACAGTTATATTTCAGGTCAAACGTCTTACCAGGTAAAGAGGCGCGTATATTTTAAAGGACACCTCCAGAGCACTCCTAGTCACATCGGCAGCAGACTGCACACACGACGGGCTCCAAGTGTGGCCGATTTCGTAGCAGTTATGCGGTATTTTGCTGAGAGCAGCCATGTCTGTACACAGTGACAGCAGGAAGGTGGTAGGCTGCCGTGCGCGTTCCCTGAAAAGGGCGCGGTCACGAGGATGAGCTGTGCACGCGCCCGGTGCTGATCAATAAGGTTAGGAGAAGAGTCCTCTTTACACAGGTGCAATAACAGCTGCGATATTTTTATAAGTAGCCTGTTACAAGCAAGTCTTGCATCCAGCGACTAACCCAGATATGCCGAATAATTTATTTGTTTCCGTCAGTGTAAACACACAAGTTATGGTTCAATTTTCGATTCAGCTTTATTAAGATTGAGAGAAGACCCTATTTCAAATTAGAAGCACAGAATGGAATTACTGCAGAGATATGTTTTTGCTCCTTTAAGTGCCAGCTTTTTTCCAACAGAGGCACAACTTTGTGCACCTATGGACTTTGGATTAACACGGTCTGGAAAATGTTATGAAAATCAATCAAAACTTATATCTTGATAGAAACGTACTCATATGTTTTACAGATTTATGCAAGAAATTGTCATATATTTATGACTGTTTTACATTCTGAACATTAATCCCAATATAATCACAGTGGAAATGTTCAAACTTTCATTGTTGTGGAAATTCCATGTTGCTATTAGTCTTTCCAAAAAAAAAACAACAACAACAACAAAACCCCCTAATGAACTGGAAACTGAATCTTTATCTTTTCAGAAATATGAGATACCTGAAAATATCCAGTATAACAACTTTTTTTCTATTTTCTATCTCCTCCATTAAACTCATGCTCTTATATCACGTGGTTCCCTGTCCTATGATAGTCAGCAAATCGACAGCATCTCACTGCACTGTGTACAGTATGGAGAGTGATGCAAATTTTACAGAGCAGATATTCTTTGTTTAAAAACAAAATTAAATAGAACACTAATACCACACATCATCTAAAACTTGTTAGTTTTAAAGTCTGGCCTCTACATATAGATACGTCACATATCAAGCTTCATGTATATTCTTGTACTGTCCCGACTAGGTCAGCAGGTGTCATCCTTGCCTCCTAAATTACGACACAAAATTGCAAGTTAGAGAATGTAAGGTTGTGTAGAAGGGAATGAGCTCAGTATGAGCTGGTTTTAAGAATTTCCACTTGTTAAAAACCATTCAAGACTATTTTAAGAGGACTTTCTTATTATTATTTTGTTTGTTTTGTTTTTAATGCACTTAACACTGACCTATGAATCATCGAGCAAAAAACGGATGAAACAGTGGGGGTTTTTTTGTTTGCAAAAAATCATAGTTGGTTCCTATTTTAACTAAATCTGTCAAACATTTTAGTGATAACACAGCTTAACAGGCATAAAATAGTATTTTTATCACCTACAGCACATGAACAGTATCTGAAACTAATGTTCTTAGGAAATAAGAAAAAAATCTTGCAAAGACCTGACACAGGACATGAGAGATGCATTTGGTCTACTGTTCACGGTAAAACTATGATACTGGAAATTTCTGCATAAAATATCAAAATTAAAAATAATTACTCTGCAGAAAAAAAGTTCCCGTCATCCTTAAATGGATTAATATTACTGCTGCAGATGTTTAAGGTGGTGCTTATTTTAAATACTTTATACTATGCTTAAAGTCCAGCATCATATTATTTGTAGCTTGACATATAACTTGTGTAATATTAAGTAACTTAAATAATATTTCACTAAAACTTAGTAATCTTTAAGTAAAGAAGCTATGGTTATAAAAGGATTTTTGGATTCTTGCAGCTGGCTTTTCATAAATCGGTATTAGAAAACAGAGCTGCACATGAGCCTAAAATCATGCCCAATATTTTCTACACTGACATTCATGAAAATTCTTATTTCCTCGGGGCTCCCCTCCCTTGTTCTTGGCCCCTCACTGTGCCGCCCTATGTTTAAAAATTCTGGAACCGCCACTGGTGGCAACACCTAGAACCGTTAAAGGAAGATAAGGTAAAAAAATTGAGTTATTTGTATGGGCTGCTATTTCATCAGTCTACTGTAGGATCAATCTAAAATCAGAAACAAATAAAACTGTAAACACACATCAAAAGTGCTTTTTGTGAAGCTGAAAAGTCAAATTAGAGATCCACAGTGCTTGGCACTGCCTCTTTTGCGTAGTGGATCTAACTAACCTAATTTCCCAGCAGACCGCTTCAATTACATCCAGAAAAAAAATAATTGACTTGGGAGTACTTACTGGTTCTTATTCCTGCACATCAGATACTACTGGAGGCGTAGCCTCTGACTGAATAGCCTGACTGTTTTTGCTTTGAGTTTCGTAAGCGCTGCGGTCCAGACGGACATTCGCACTCACATGGAAGAGTGAAAGAAGGTTACCACTTGTTGCTGTATCAGCAAAACCCGCTGATCACTTTGGCCAGCATTTAAGACTGCGATCAGCTGAATATGGCACGGACTTTGGGGTTGTTTGCAACTTGTTTGCTGATTTTTCTTCTTTCATTGGGCGCGAACGGGGAGCGCGGCAGGGAGAGAGTTTATTATGTGGGGATCATTGAGGACTTCTGGGATTACGCACCAAGTGGGAAAAACCTGCTTAACGGGAAAGACATCGAAGACGATGAGTGAGTTGACAAGTATGCTCAGATACTAATTGCTTGTAAATATTCATTTTTATTTTTAGCGTCTTTATATAATGTCTGAGATCACTTACAAGTAGAAACTCATTATAACTCATGTGGGAATAAAAGTAGACCGCGAAAGAAAAGACAGTTTAGAGATACAAAAAAGTTTTAGTGCAAAACTTGTGGATTATGTCGCGTGCTCGGGGTGTGACAGTGTCTAGACTTTGTGTGCTTTGCTGGCAGTCTAACGGATGTGCAGGAAAGATGACAATGACTAACAGCGAATTACTGTCTCCTCTCATTAGATTAGAGGCTTCCTTTACTGTGTATCTATCTGCCATGTGTCTTTATGTGCAGCCAATCACCAAAAAGGACGCACAGAGATCCTGTCTGACAGAAGCATTTGTATCACACCATGGTTAGGAATTTAATGAGAGATGTAACAATGAGACTGTGTGACCCTTGCATTTCACAGTTTTCAATTTCTAGAAAAAAAACATATAAAATAATACTGTTAATGCAGCTTGTACTTACATCACATGTAAGCATTGACAACTCACAACATTTGTCTGTGTTTCTGCTGTTATAGTTCAGGAACCAATACCTAATAATAATAAATCCCTTTCTTATATTAAAAAAGAGGACATTAGACTGGACACATTTGCACATTTTTCATGAAATGAAGGAATGCTCATGGGTGTTGCGCAATGATTGAGACAATTTTGTCCTTCCTGTCAGAGAGATAAATAATTGTGAAGCATAAGGGAATTGCTTCATTCTTACACAATACATGACTTTCCTGGGGCGATCGTGGGCTCAAGAGTTGGGAGTTCGCCTTGTAATCGGAAGGTTGCCGGTTCGAGCCCCGGCTTAGACAGTCTCGGTCGTTGTGTCCTTGGGCAAGACACTTCACCCGTTGCCTACTGGTGGTGGTCAGAGGGCCCGGTGGCGCCAGTGTCCAGCAGCCTCGCCTCTGTCAGTGCGCCCCAGGGTGGCTGTGGCTACAATGTAGCTTGCCATCACCAGTGTGTGAATGTGTGTGTGAATGGGTGGATGACTGGATATGTAAAGCGCTTTGGGGTTCTTAGGGACTAGTAAAGCGCTGTATAAATACAGGCCATTTACCATTTACCATTTCTGTACTTAAACTGTCTCAAGCTCAAACTGTTTAATCACTGCAGGGCATGTTTATCTTTGTTAGATATCATATTGTCTTTTCACTCCCATTTCATGGCAAACTGAATTCACAAGAAGCTTTAAGATGTTTCTTCCTGCCATTTGTATCCCATCATTTAAAATTTAGAATTGCGTCAAATCAACTTGCAATGCGTTTGCATGGCATTAGATTAATAAAGCCATATGTCGTATTATAAGACAGAGAAGGGGAAACGAATAAGCAGTGCTGGAGCAATGTTAGCACTAGTTTGCTCTGTTTGGGTTCTGACTGAAACAGCGGTAATCAGACAGGCGTCAAGGTTTTCAGTCAAAATCATTTGAGAATCTATTTAAGATAATCTTACTTCCAAAAGTGCATCAGCTACAGTTTCAACAACCTGTTATTAGCTCCCCAAAACATGTTATTAAAATAATGATATGTCTAATTGTTAAAGACCTGCAACCACATGTAATTTGTTCAGTGGCTTTACATCTATTCTTACACCAGGTAAGATCTAGTTCTTGTTTGGTCTACAATGAAATTCTAGCCGTTAGACAATAATCAAAATTGTATAAACTAAAAGATCTATCATAGCCTTTTGTGAAAACCTAGAAAGGCAATGCACTTATTTTTGCTAGATTTGTATAAGTTTGATTGAAAGTTGGTGTTGCAGCGTGGAACTTGACGTTGACTCTAACAAATACAAATGCAAGAAGAAAAAAAAGTATTTTTCTTGTCTGCCTCCTACACACTCTTGGAATTCTGTATAATCGCTCCACTGTGTGTGTCTCACATTCTTGTCGTTTCCTTTTCAAACTTTCTCAGGCATGCATCAATATTCCTACAGGGAGGGCCCCATCGAATTGGAAGTATTTACAAGAAAGCTGTGTTCAGAGAATATACAGATGCTTCATACAGTCGCCTGTCTCCTCGACCTGATTGGCTGGGCTTCCTGGGACCCATACTGCGTGCTGAGGTTGATGAAACTATTGTTGTCCACTTAAAGAACTTTGAAACCAGGAACTACTCTATGCATCCCCATGGGGTTTTCTATGAGAAGGATACAGAAGGTAAAATGTTCCATACTACTGGATATAGACAGAAAAATTCATGGTGCTTTTGCACACAGAGGCACACCTACAAGAACAAAGAGCTGTCAGTGAGGGTTTCAAAGTGTTATTTATTCATACTGAATGATACCGATTGTTGCTGTGTTCAAAATTTGTAATAAAAACTGAATAATATAACTTTTTAAAAATCCAAAAGGGCTTGCAGTTACATGAAACAGCTAACATTGTTTATGAAGTTCCAAGAAGGCGTGGTACTGTTCTCCTAAAGCATTTCCTTTAAATGGACAAACAGTATCATCAACACCATTGTACTATTTTTTTTATATTATCCAATGACAAAATGTATTTGACCAGAAGACACTGGGGAACATTTAAAAAAAAAGTAGGCATAAGTGTAATGTACACAGAGTGACTCAGTTTACACATGAGAAATTGTAGAAACAGAAGAAAAAGTGGCACACCACAATTCCAGAAAATGAGTGACTGCTATGGCAGATGTTTTATAAAGATATGTATCTTAGGATTTCTGAACTTTACAGCTCTCTGTTATGCAAGAAGCTCGTACACCACCCACCCCCACCCCAATCTTGTGAAGGGGACATCCTGCCGGAGTACACTTGAGAGCCTTGTGGAAATTGAGACTACAGCTGCAGTCCTTTTCTACTTAAAATAGAGAATGGTTATTGTTATGCTTTGTGTCATGGTTTAAAATCTGCAATTTTATTAAACATAAGGAACGTTAAGTGGCATCTTTTTGCTTAAACTGGAACTTGAGCAGAAGGATAATGAGATCACATGTCAGTGGTGTCAGCACATTAAGTTACTGAGAACTGAGAAAGCAGTTAATTCTGTTAAACCTTGTCCCGACATTTACACTGTATCAGTGTTCTCGTGACTTCTCATTTATGCTTTGTTTTCATACACACTGCCATAGAAACTAAAGGCTTACCAGAAAGTAGAAAAACAACAACAAAGAAAATGGATACTACCTTGACTTTTGAAACCTGCTTTAAATAACATCCTTGTAAATCTTTTCTAATATTTTCTACAAAATTCTTATTGAGACTATAAACTATAATATCTCTGCTCGGCTGCTTTCTGAACAGAGTGATCTCTTTGCAAACATTTTCCCTTCGTGTACCAGGTGCACTCTATCCAGACGGGACATCAAGCAAGTTGAAGAAAGATGACTGTGTCCCTCCAGGAGGCAGCTATACCTACCGCTGGGAGGTCAAACCTGAGTTTGGCCCCACAGATGATGATGCCAACTGCTTGACCTGGGTCTACCACTCTCATATTGACGCCCCCAGGGACATCGCCTCAGGACTTATTGGGGCGTTACTCACATGCAAGAAAGGTACTAATATATTTGGCAAATATATTTGATTGTATGTTTGCCTGCTGTATGCAGCTTTCTGTATGCATAAGTTGTATGTTAAATCAAATGTATTTCTACATCCTAAGCCAGTAATCTCATTCAGAAACAGCCTTTGTAAAAATAACATGAAAAAATTGCTTTACTTGAAAAACTGCCAACGAAGGATTGCCGTGAAAATCGCACACAGTGGGACACCAGAAGGAAACAAAGATTACGCATGCTCCTTTTCTTTGAGTGCAGGAGCCTTGAAGGAGACTAATGAACTAAATGCAGCCGAGGGAGACTCTGCCGAAAAGTCCGCCCGCAGTGATGTCGACCAGGATGTTTTCTTAATGTTCAGTGTGGTGGACGAAAACATGAGTTGGTACTTGAAAAACAACATTCAGAGATGTTTTGATCCAGAAACAGTTGACCCAGAAGACCCAGACTTTAAAGAGTCCAACCTTATGCACGGTGAGAGATAGATATTTAAAGTCTTTCTAGGATCATTTAATACTGAACTAACTGCACACATTCAGTCGGGTCAAATCAGCTGATGCAACTCAGAAATCTGCATCATATAAGTTTAAAATGTGTTCACGGTGAATTCACTTCACATTTCTAATTCTGACAACAAAGGCTGTAGGAGAAGTTTTTGATAGCTAAATGTCTCATTGTCCTCTGATTGTGTGTGTTTTTCTCTGTGTGACAGCTATTAATGGGTACATGTTTGGTAACCTGCCTGGAATCGAGTTATGTCAGCACCGCGCAGTAGCCTGGCATTTGTTTGGGATGGGTAATGAGGTAGATATTCATTCTGCATTTTTCCATGGGAATACCCTGCTGGACCGTGGTCACCGCACTGACGTCCTTAGCCTGTTCCCAGCCACGTTCGCAACAGCCGAGATGGTCCCACAAGCAAATGGAAAATGGCTGCTGGCCTGCCAAGTTAATGACCACTTGCAGGGTAGGATACTTGACCTTTAACCTATGTGTCACCTTTGACCTTCTGCTACAGCACTTTGCTGACAAAGGAAATACCCTTTTCATGGGGGTGCTGCTGTTTTGTCAAAGCCTGAGCATTCCCACAGCAGAGATTAGTATTTCTACTCTGAGCCTGCCTGGACTTGTAAAACACTTTCTAGAACTCAGTTGAATTTAAAAGCTGAAGGGTATGAGCAGACATTTTATTATTTGTTATTATTTTCAGGCTGCCCAAAATCTAGCAAACATAACATTGAGAGAGTCATACAACGACTACCGCTAATTCTTGTGAAGAACTATTACTTTTTATAAGGCTGTGCCTTTTATAATGGCTCTCTCTTGTTCCTGACCCTTTGAAAAAAAAGTAACATTGCTGTTTTATAAACCTATTTAGGCTGCAAATCACACAACTGACAGCTTTACATGTTGTAGATCTGCTCAGATTTTGAGAGTAACCCCAATTTCCTAAAAGACAAGCAAGTTAAACATTTAAAATGAACTCTGGAATAGTTTTATCATTTTATAGACAGTTACTGTAGCCTGAACCCCTGCTCAAAGGTCTACATCTCAGTGAGTTTTTACTTATCTAAATTATGGTTTGTACGTGTGTGTGTGTGTGTGTGTGTGTGTGTGTGTGTGTGTGTGTGTGTGTGTGTGTGTGTGTGTGTGTGTGTGCTGTTCCAGCTGGGATGCAGGTCTTTTATGAAGTGAAGTCGTGTAACAATGAGGCCAGATCCATGCTGACAGGTGGAGTTGTAAGGAATTACTACCTGGCGGCAGAGAAAGTCCTGTGGAACTATGCTCCCTCAGGAAGGGATTTGATCAGCAACATATCCCTTACTGAAGCAGATAGGTGAGCAACATATCGCAAAATTCAGTCTAAATAATGCCCCTAAATAATGCCCCAAAAGTTGATTCTGATGAACAGAATCAACTTTTGGGGATTTACTTACCTGGATGATTGAGCATGCATCAAGACAGTCTAAATAATAGTTTACATACATCTCAAAATAAAAGTTGATTTATTATTTAGCCCAGAAAACTCAAGAGGAGACTTAAACCAAACACACCATCAGTCACACCAACATAGTTCCATGCCAGGTTTCTCCCAAAACACACTCAAGATACCTTTATGGGTTGATCTTGTCTCTCTATCTCTGTCAGTACTCCTAACTCTAAAATGGGGCTTGACTTTCTGTGTTCATGCCCCCTGGAAGGGGCTGGTTATACAGTAGGGGAGACCGGGGATAGTTGTAACGTGGGTCAGTTGTAACACTTCCAATTTCTCCAATGAGGGCTAAGTTTCAAATGATGTGACTCATCCTGTGCATGCCCAATTCAGAACTGCTATCACATGTGAAAAATCAGCACATTTTGTCAAACACAGACAATTTAACACGAAAAAAAGTAATTTGTATGCCAAAAAGTAAGTTTTTCTACTTTATTTCAATTTCTAATAGCATTATCTGCTTTGCAGTTAAACTCATCAAACTTAAATTATGTTATTTGTATGTCTATGGGGATATATTCTGTGTAGGTCTTTAGTGCTAATGTTTTAGCTGTTGGCTGTAATGTTAGCTAGTTCATGGCTATAGGAGTCTGGGTCAGTTGTAACAGCAACAGTCTGGGTTAGTTGTAACAATAATGCAAATGTTACAACTTACCACACTATTACTTTAACTTATATTAAACAAGTTGGGGCAACGACATGAGCAGAGAGAGGTTCACTGGTCGCTTTTGTATATGCGGTTAATGCCATTGGCAACACAATTCCTCCACTGTTTGTGTTCCCACACATACATTATGCAGACCACTGTGTCAGAGATGGACCAGTAGGAAGTATTGGTAGTGGAAATCCGGATGGGTGCAAGAAACAGATTTCCTCATCTTTCTGAAGCATTTTGCAAACCACACCAAGATAAGCCATGATAAAAAGTAATGGAATTGCGATGCTGGTGAACAACTACATTTTTTCAGCTTCATTGTTATGTTCAAAATTGGTGCAAGAGTTGTAGGTTATAATGCCCACTGAGCCAATGAGGCCAAACTCAAGGAAGACCAACCAAAATTAATGAAATATTCAGTTGCAGAAAATTCCATAATTTGTCTTTTTTGGGGGGTTGGCATATGTTCAAAAGCTAGATTTCTGCATTCTGTCACACACACACAGCTACATAAATGGCTCTAAGTGCATTCATGTGTTGAATAAACAAAGATTACATGTTAATGTTTTGTTAGTACCCTTATTTCATTGTGTTACATTTCACCCCAGGATATGTTACAACTAACCCAGACTATGGGGTTAATTGTAACATTTCACTCTTTGTGTTTGAGACCATACCATGCAATGGGTAATTGTGCTGCAGAGAAAATAGCTGCACTATTTAATAGCCGAGACATGTAAATACTTTGCATTACATTTTGAATCCACTACCTTAAAAGAGCTCCAAGCTACAGACAGAAATGTCAAAAATGTTACAACTATCCCCGGTCTCCCCTACATGTGATGCTCATTCGTGTTGTGTGGTCTGGTTTGAGCGACCAATTCCAGAGCATGGGTCACAGCCCCCAGGTGGAGCATGACAGTAATGCAGGTGAACAATGTGATTCTGTGTGCAACAAGTAGAAAAAAGTTTAAAACCATGTACTAAAGTTTGAAAGTATCAAAACAATTTATATATAATCAATTTTTACACTTATTTATGCACTGAAAAGCACGTCATCTTTCATAACTTGCATGGAGAGTTGAAATGTAGTGACGGCTCCTTGGTGACAAAAGGAAATCTTTTAATAGAGAATCAGAGTTGTGTGTAAAGGTGCGGGCAGGTGGCAGACTTTCAAAGATTTCACATCAGATAATAGAGTTCTCAAGTTTGGGAATAGCTTGTAAAGATCCAACAGTCTAGATCAGGGGTCTGCAACCTTTTACACCCAAAGGGCCATTTGGACTCGGTTTCCACGTAAAATAAAACACTGGGAGCCGCAAATACTTTTTGACATCTAAAATGAAGATAACACTGTATATATTGTTTTTTACCTTTATGCTTTGTGTGAACAACTAAGGTGTGTTGCTTATGAAATCCATGAAGTACTACAGAGAAAATTACATTTTATTTATGTAATTAACACATTTTGAACTCTTAAAGAAATATAACAAAAGGAAAGACACCCAGCTGAACTAAAATGATCCATGTAGCAAACAAAAACTGTTGTCAGCCACCACCCTTATATCGCCTTTGGGCTTTTGGAGCCTTGACCTGACTTTTAAAAAATAATTGGTAAAAAAGCACTATGCTGCTGAAAAATTAAAAATAGATATTTGCAAAATTCTGCCTAAATATGTATTTTACCTGGTTAATGCGTGCGGCGGGGCGTGGTCTGCAGCGCCGCTGCAGGGGAGGCGGACGCACCTGAGCCACACCCGCAATCATGCCTCGCTGCCTTTACGTCTGCTCTATCTGTGCTGTTGTGTTGTTGGTGGTGTATGTCGGGCTGTGAGGTGAAAAGCAGCCGGCTGTGTGCGTACAGCAACCGTGTGTGAAAAGTGGTCAATAAAGAGATGCTGAAAAGCGTGTTCATGCAAACATCGTCGGTCTGCCGTGATATGTTTACAATGGGACTTCTGCTCCTGAACCTCTGCGCACAGCGTCTGCTAATCGGGGCTGTACGAAGTCAGTTTACGCAGGACTGTAAGCTGTCGTCTGTCAGGCGTGAGCGGTGTTTGTCTTTAACATAGTTCACGGTGGAGAATAGCTGCTGACATAATGTGGATCCGAAGATCCATAATTAGCCTACCTGGGGTTGAAAGTCTCGATAAATGCATGGCGTTTCGGCGGGTATACCGGCGTGACGCTTATTTTGAGCGATGAAAAAATAATAGAATATAATTTTATTTTTATATTTCAATATCACAATAATCTTCCAATTTAGAACTACAAGTTAAAAAAAAGAACTAACATAAATAAAATACACTTCAGCTAAATACTAATTTATTTTCCCAACCCACGCGGAGCCGCAGTATAAGGACTAAAGAGCCGCATGTTGCCGACCCCTGGTCTAGATGATCATGCACCAATCTGACACAAGATTGGTGCATGATCTGACACCAATTTTCATTCTAAGTAAGTAACTAAGGTCTAAGTAAGACATTTCCCATCGCTTTTACATCTAGGTCACATATTTACAAACCACATGCTTCTAATTTATATGTTTTTGCTTCATTTTCTTCCTCCAACTATCCCATCTCTTTCTTTTGTAGTCCATCAGATATGTTTTTTGGCAGAGATGATGGAAGACTCGGTGGTCAATACATAAAAGTGATATACAAAGAGTACACAGATGATACTTTCACTACTGAGAAATCAGCTGATCTTGGACATTTAGGAATACTGGGTAAGTCCTCCCTTTTTTCACCATGTTCTGAATAAAAGTCACCTTTTCTCTTTTGTTATATGTTTCCTGAAACAATTCACCAAATTCATCAAGTTTACTAAGTCTCAAGATCTCTCATCTGATTACATTGTTCCTTTTCTATTCATACAGGTCCAGTCCTGAGGGCAGAGGAGGGTGACACTCTCAGAGTGACATTCCTCAATAAGGCTGATAGAAACTACAGCATCCAGCCTCATGGCCTTCATTATGATAAACACTTCCAGGGAAGCAGTTATGACGATGGTGAGGAAGCAATGATACAAACACAAATAATACTGGCACAGTTAACTCAGCAAGTCAAGGAGCTGGGATATCCTGTAATTCTTAGGGGACGCTACTTATTCTCTAAAAACACAAGCTGAAACTAATGATTAACTGTTCAGACTGACCAAAGCATACATTTGCATTACTGATACTTTAAAAAGAGTTACTGCAAAGAAATAAATGAGTATATCTCTACAAAATTAAAAAGGTAATTAATCACACAAAGTAAGAAATAAAAGCTGTACATTAACTTGTTCATGCTCAAAGTGCACATTGTTTGACTAATACATATGTTATTATATTAAGGTGTTAAGCATAGTGAAAAGAGAATCACAGTGCATTTTGACTGCTGTCTGTACTGACAGCAAGTAAACCAAATTGTTTGTACTTCTTTGTCTGCAACACTGCAGGTGTTGAAAAGCCAGGCTCCCATGTTGGTCCAGGTGAGAACTTTACTTACACCTGGCAGGTCCTGGAAGGCCCATCATCATCTGATTCTTCCTGCATCCCTTATCTCTACTACTCTGCCACCGATCCTGCCAAAGACACCAATTCTGGACTAGTTGGACCTCTTCTTGTATGCAAGAGAGGAGCGCTTGGGGACGACGGCAGACAGGTGCTGCTTTGGTTATGCATTCAGACACGTTGTCATGTTAAAAAAAACAAAACCTTAAGGAACCTCTGAGTGTATACACTTTTAAATAGTTAAAATCAAAATAGCACTTGCCTTTTGTTTGACAAGCTGCTGGGGATTATCAAATTTATTAGAAGTTTAACAATACAAGATGGCTAAGATAAGGACAAAATGATTTATGATGAAAATTTTAAGTGTCATTTTTAAGTGCTTTTTAAATTCTGTGTGATGTTACCTTAAAATCGAATTAGCAGCACTTTAAGAGCCTTACTGATTCTGTAATTTTGTCTCTATTGTTTAACAGAAGGATGTAGATAAGGAGTTCTTCCTTCTTTTTTCTGTCATGGATGAAAACATGAGCTGGTATTTAGATGAGAACATTGAGAAGTTTGGCAGCAGTGAGACTGATCAGGAGCACGAGGACTTTCAGGAGAGCAACATGATGCATGGTAATCAGTGTGGTGAATCAGCTGAACAGATATTACCTTACCTATTTATCTGAAAAGCTATTGAATCAGCGTTGATTGTAACTCAGATTTTGTTATATTTGAGACCCGGTTCAGGTGTGTCTTTGTATTTTTTTCATATTTTTATATCTTCCTTTTCATTTCAGCTGTAAATGGGCGCATGTATGGGAACCTTCTTGGACTGGAGATGTGTTCAGGGGACAAAGTCAGGTGGTACACCTTTGGGTTAGGTACAGAGGTGGACATCCATGGCGTGTATTTTGAGGGAAACACTTTCAACAAACAAAGCACAACCCGGGACACTCTCAACCTTTTCCCTCACACCACTGTAGCTGTCGACATGAAGCCTGACACTCCCGGTTAGTCTCACACACACACACACACACACACACACACACACACACACACACACACAGACAAAAACAACACACTTCATCTTTTCCCAAACACACAATCTGTCATTCAGATTTTGTTTGGCAGTTAAAGTTATCCTCCATAAACATGTTTACATAAGTTTGTGTGAATGCCTCCTGTGATGCATACACTATGCTCACTCACGTAAATATACATACATATATAAAATTTATCCCAGTTTATGGAACTGGAAATTTCACAGTTCATAAAAATGCTATATGGTTGTTCCTGCAGTGAAAAAGGGGAGTATGGATAGGTAGCTAAGTTAGCACTATAGATCTAAATAGTGGTATGTATCATAAAAATAGAATATTAGAATTTCACTCATCAAAAAAAAACAAAGCAAAGATCTAGATTCACAAAATATACAGCATCTGTATGCTCATATTGCGCAGACATTTGCAAAACAAGGAAAACCCCAAGGAAGCTAAGCTTTGCAAAAAAATGTGCAAACAACATCTTTTTTCCTGCAGTGGTAATCACTGACAGTTTACTATTGCATTGTTTTGTCACATGCTTTTCTTCAACTTGACTCAAAATACATGCAGTCAAACTGACAGGAAACATAAGCTAGGTGCCATTTGAAATAAACATGAAATCAAAGGTTTTTTGTACTCTGTGCGTTTATATCTACCTTGCCATGAAAAAGTACTTTTCCCCCTTCCTGGTTTCTTATGTTTTTGCATTTCATCAAACATATTTTAATAATTAGTAAAATAAATAAATAAATAATAATAACTCGAGTAAATATAATATTTCAGTTTTTCAATGATGATTTCATTAATTGATTGAGAAAAGTTATCCTAACCTATATCCCTGTGTAGAAAGTAGTTATCCCTGAGTTAAAGCTGAGTTCATTTTCACATGTTACACTCAGGCCTGATTACTACAAGACCTGTTGAATCAAGAAATCACGTACACAGAACCTGTCTGCACAAGTGAAGTAGGCTAAAAGATCTCAAAAAGTAACACTTAAAGCCCCAATGTAAAGAAAAAAGCTGAGAGACAAAATCATTGAGGTCTGTCGGTCTGGAAGTATTCTCGTGAACCACTGTGAGAGAAAACCTGGAACAGTGGGGAACCTTCCGAAAACTGTGTCTGGCGAGACCAAAATTACTCCAGGAGTTACTCCTCGATGGCTTTTACAGGATGTCACACATTTCACATTTGTCAGAAAACATCCTGATCATCCCAAAGACTTTGGGGAAAGTATTCTGTGGACTGATGAGACAAAATGACTTACACCAACAGTCAAATATGCTCTTGGTAGTGCGATGGCCTGGAGCTGCTTTTCTGCTTCCAGACCTGGGCACCTTGTCATAATTGAACCATGGAAACATGAATTCTTCTCTCTACCAAAAATCCACAAGGGCAATGCCCGGCCATCAGTCCGTTCCCCTGAGCTCAAGCTCACTCGACTTACGCGGCAATCCAAAACACACCAGCAAGTTGGAGTGACCAATTAAGTGACTTAAATCAGGTCGAGATGCTTTGACTTGACCTTAAACATACTGTTCATGCTTGAAAACCGTCCGATGTAGCTGAATTAAAAATCTTCTACAAAGAAGAGTGGGCTGAAATTCCTGCACAGTGATGTGAGAGACTTATTGTCAGTTATTGCAAACATTTGATTGCAGTTCATTCTGCAAAGAGCGACACAATCAGTTATTAAGTTTGCCTTTTTCACATGGGGCCCTGTTTTTAAGGCACATGAATGTGTCCAAATCCTTAACCTTTTCTTGTTTGTTGTTTCTCCAAACAGGTGTGTATGAGGTGAGCTGCACAGTAATAGACCACTATTCAGGTGGCATGAGGCAGGGTTATAAAGTTAATGAGTGCCCAGGAAAAAAAGTAAATCACAAATACACAAAGCTGAACAAGACTGTGCGATATTTCATCAGTGCTGAGGAAATAGAGTGGGACTATTCACCAAAGAGAGACTGGGAGCTGGAGAAACACCATAGCACACCAAAGGACAGGTGTGTGAGTGAGATAATTGCAGGATGATACGTTTCATTGTTGAAGCCACAACCTGTAATTCATGCCATAACTTATTACTGTTTGTTAATAGAAGCAAATTGCTACTTGTCTCCCAGTCCAGGCAGCATATTTGTGGGAAAAGGAAAGAACAGAATTGGCTCACGCTATAAGAAGGTGGTGTATAGAGAATATACTGATGACACCTTCAGTGTTCAGAAGAAACGGCAGCCCAACCAGCAGCATTTGGAAATTCTAGGTAAGCTTAACAGTAATTTATGTTGTTTTTACTAAGAGAAGAATGAAGATGACATGAGTTTTATTTTCTCCTGTAGGGCCAATAATCAAAGCAGAAGTAGGAGAGCAGATCGTGGTTATATTCAAGAACAATGCCACCCGACCATACTCAATAACCACACATGGCGTTAGGGCCAGCGGTGGACACATTCCTGTCAAACCCGGTGAGAAATGAATTTTTAAACGGGCATAAAAAATACTGGCTTTTTTAAGAAGCAGTAGGATTCATACTTTTTATGTTCTCTGAACCTTCAGGCAACTTTATCGAAGTAACTTGGGATGTTCCTGAAAGCTCTGGTCCAGGGGTCACGGATCCTAACTGTATTTCTTATATCTACTACTCCACTGTTGACTTTGTTATGGTAAAAATAGAAGCACATCATTTACAGGGCAACTTGAATACTTAAGCAGGAGTTGAAGTATTAGATTTTATTCTGATAAGGTGTTTGTTTATGTTCAGGATCTGTACAGCGGCCTTCTGGGGCCTCTGGTGATATGCAGGCCTGGGACTCTGAAGCATGGGGAGGGTCCCGATAGGGAGAGGAGTGACGTGGAGAGGGAGTTTGCACTGCTCTTTATGGTGCATGATGAAAACAAGTCCTGGTATTTGGGAGACAACATCAGAACGTACCTTGGTCTCAACCCTGAGAACTTCACTCCAGATGAAGAGTTTGAGGAGAGTAACAAGATGCACGGTAAGAAGAGTGAACGGGGCCACAGAAAGAAAAACAACCTTATTGGACAAAGAATTAAACTTTAGATTTAGTAAACATATTCACCTATTATATCCATAGAAGATAAACATAAATTGATGTCTGTTGATCTTGATGTAACCTAGTATAAATGTAATCGTTTTTGTTGCCACCACAATGAATCAGGACAGCAAATCAGAGATGGTTGAGCAGAAAATATTCAAAACACTTGATGATTTGAAATGGAATGACCCAGATCTCGAAAATAGAAAATATGCACAAATTGAACAAAATTAATTTCTAACTTATAACTACAGCACCATCTGGAAACTCTGTTCTATTTGGACAGGAGTATCTAAAATAGTTTTACTTTTGTGGAAGAACTTTTGAATACTTTTATATCAAACAGTTTTTGAGATATTCATGTTCAAACATGAATATCTTTGTTACAGCCCTGGGCCGGCTGTGTACTTTTGTTGTGCTCTGGCTTTAAGACTCCACAGGTCCTTCCCGATTGGAGAGCTGGCGGCGGCTGATTGGTCTCCAATCGGGAAGGACCTGTGGAGTCTTAAAGACAGAGCACAACAAAAGTACACAGCCAGCCCAGGGCCAATCTTCAACGTGCAAAAAGCAGGTCGACTGACCATTTTTTTAAAAAATGATCTTGAAAGGCATTTGGTATATGAAGCTAAAATTTCACAGCACTCATTATACATGTTCAAACTTTCGACCATAAAATTTTTAGGCAAATTGGAGCTCGAGCAGATCAGAGATCAAGCAGGCTTGTGTTGATTTAAGATGGAATGAATCAATATTTAAATCTGATGTTTAGTCAGAGACACATTTTGTGAAAGAAACAGTTTATTTCGTGTCTGTTGAGCTGTTTGAAAAGTTGCATCTGAAATGACCTGACGTTACTCCATTTATGCTCACTCCTCTTCTGCAGCTAGATGCTTAAGTTCGGCAACTGCAAATTTATATCTGTACCGTGAAGGCATCGTAGGGATTGTTTTCTTGTTACTGAGGAAGTATCTCCATGCTGCCACTGAAGGGCATGCCAGCCTGCAGCTCGTGAAAAATAAACTCAACCAGTAGTAACATGCATTAACCTTTCTACTTACTCATTAAATGACGGTGCTTGAATGATGTTTTGGATCTTTGCTGGATTCCTCTTCTGGCCCACTTTAACCCCTGGCTGTATCATAAAATAGGCAAATCTGGGTAAAGTTAGGGCACGGTGTAGAAGTGCCAATAAAATTCTGAGGAGAGTTAAACAACACAAAAAGTTTCAAATGCAAATTATATAAGATAAAATAAATTACATATGACACATAATAACAAGCAAATCCCCAAGTTAAGCCTACAAACATCAATGTACATCATCTAAAGTTGATCCAGCAGGAAGCAGGAACATTCCACTTCTCTTTATCAGACAGTAGAAAGTGAGGTTGAATTAAATAAATTCCTGTATTGGATACAAAATCAGACCTTTATTCCTCAGCTTGCTTTGGATGAGTGTGCTGAAGTGTGTTTGCTTTCACATTTCCTGTTTCTCTTGTGCACCATGTCTCTGATTCTGTGTGTGAATGTGTCTGCTGCAGGGATCAATGGGAAGCTATATGGGAACCTCCATGGATTGGAGATGACTCAGGGCCAGAAAGTTGACTGGTATCTCATCGGAATGGGCAACGAAATAGACATGCACACTGTTCACTTTCATGCAGAGACCTTTACTTACAAGGTTTGTTTGTGCTTTGTTAGTGGTCACTCACAGCGGGAAGACCATTCTTTCTTTCGCACCGAAAGAATCAAATCTCCATTTATATTTCCTCTTCACTGTTCCCGTTTTTTTGCACCACTCTTATGTGTGCCAGACGGACCTTGTGCACCGTGCAGACGTCTTTGATCTGTTCCCTGGGACCTTCCAGACTGTGGAGATGGTGGCTGGAAACCCAGGCACATGGTTGCTCCACTGTCATGTGACTGACCATATCCATGCTGGCATGGAGACCACTTTCACCATCAAAGGTTGGTCAGTGTAAAGGATCTGTGGGGCAGTCTCTCATGTTAATACACTGTCACCTACTAATTAGAAATGAGTTTAACATTTCGCTTGTTTGTTTTTTTCAGTTCCAGAAAACTCCTCGCATGGTAAGATCTGTTTTTTTCACGTAAAAATTGTTACTGGGCGTCACTGGGAGGAAGATTTCAGTATTCTGTCACTTTAACTTTATATCAAATAGAGCCTAAAAGTAATGCAACTTAATTTTGTAAGATACATGATTGAAAAATAAATTTCACACAGAGTATTGAATTTCTTTAACAACTTTTGTATTAGTTCACTAATACTGTTTCAAAGGACTGCATTGCATTACAATAACTATAATGTCATTGTCACAAAAATACACTTTAACACACTGGGTTGCTATTTATACTTTTAAAGATTGTAGATTGTTTTTTTTTAATGTATTATGTGTCTGAATATATTCCTGATTCCATATCCTGTGCCTGGAATTACATACAAAATGTTTGGAGGCATGCTTTTCAGTAACCAAACATCCATAAACACTGGAATATTTCTTCAAGAGCAGTGGTCTTTTTTATTTGGTGTGGTTACTACCACAGCATACCATCCTCTGCGGCACACCATTGGTCACAAGTACTGCAGGACAAAGCACTTCCTCAGTACTGTTATGTAATTCATGGGGAATGTTTTTAAAGTTTATCTGTCTTTGCTCTGTTTGTATTGGGTATAGCAAAACAGTCATTTGCGTCAGGTGTCCTTGTGGTACTGTTGATGCAGTGCTGCTAAGGAATTTTTGACAAAGCATAAATGTTGATAAGGCAGGTGTTACATTTAGTGTTCCCTTTTTCAAAGATCAAACATATGCATTTCTAGAAAACTGTTACCTGCAGCCCTTAACAGGGGAGATTCATAGGCTATGTCCACACGTACCCGGGTATTTTTGAAAACGCAGATTTTTCTATGCGTTTGCACCTTTCGTCCACACGTAAACGGCGTTTTCGGTCACTGAAAACGGAGATTTCTAAAAACTCCTGCCAGGGTGGATATTTTCTAAAACTCCGTTTTTGCATTTACGTGTGGACGAGAAAAACGGAGAAAATGCAGCGTCAAAGATGTGCGCCAAGTTATTGTTTCGGTGAAATTAATTTCTACAATACTATTACTGTTAATTGTACTCTCTGCAGTGTTTAAATGCTTACATATACACACACAGCTACTGTCTCTCCACACATAGGACTCGGTTCTGCTTCTATGCCCCAGCTTTGTTTACTATTTCCCACCTAGGCTTCTAGACTTCTGATTGGCCAACATTTCTACACGGTTAGGAATATATCGCCACCTGCTGCTTTGGCATGTTCCTAGCAGCGTTTTCCTTCATTTCTGCCTTTACGTGTGGACGGGATTATTTTTTAAAACGAAAACGGAAAATCTCCGTTTTCAAAAATACCCGTGTACATGTGGACATAGCCATAGATTTTTGGGTAATGTTGTAATGCTTTTTCTGGCTTCCCTTATCTCTCACTTATATTTCTTTTCTTTTACACCACCAGGAACTAAAAGCTCCATAAAGATGCTGCTCTCGCTGTTTGTTCTACTGGCTATAGGTTAATGATGAGGGACCCTGACAACAGATTATATGTGTAGATTATAACTGTGGTCACTGATGCACTTATAAAACACGGAGTTGCTGTCACTTATGTGTTTGATTGAGATCATGTACATAAATATCAAGCACGGCCCAGGCCAGTTAAATTATATATACCACTTTACAATCATGTATAATGTTCAAGATGACTTTATGCATTAGAATGAAGGAAACAAAGCATTTTACAGTTGGGATTTGTTTCTGTTGCTGCTTTCTGTCATATTGCACTATGTTGGCTTTTATTGTTTTTTTTGTTTTGTTTTTTTACTTCTGCTACCAAATACTGGATTTCAAGTATGAATGTGCAATAAAAAACATTTCAACTGCACAGTGGCATGCGTCAGTGTGAGTAATTCACTTTCTTGTGCTTGCACAACAGTGCTGGGTTTGGATGTGGAACAATCTGTCCCACTAGACACCCACAGATTTCTTTTCTAGATGTGAACACTTGAGGAGAGTATATTTTTAAGACAAGCTAGACTTATTTATGCTTAGAAATGAGTACTAATGAGTAGAAATTTCAGAGAGAGTAAAGATTTATTGGAGAATAAACAGTACTCATGGTACATACCACAAACGAGTAAATAGCAGCATTTTTGTGAACATGAAAGGTGAAAAAAATTGAACAAATTCCCCAAAGTTGACTCATTTTACTGTTTTTTAGCTGAGCTTGAGCTTTGCATATGGACCATGAACCTGGATGCCTGTGCCAGGATCACTAAAAGCCACAAGGTGGCGTTAATTCTATTAAAAAACAGCAAGTTCTCATTGTGTGTGCCACAATTGAAAAGATACCCGATATTTTTTTGGTTTTTACCTTAAGATTAGCAGTTAAACATACAGATTTGGCCCCTTGATGAGACAGTAAACAATATCTAAATGATTAGACTATTTGATGCAAAGGTAAGGTGTGAGAAGCAAGCAGGTCAATAAATGGTTTTGATAAGGCTTGGAAAAACAGTGAACTAGTGATTAAATGTACTTGATGTGACTGTAAAGAGTTTGTCAATAACTGTAAAGTAAGGCTGGGTACCTCCACCTTGTGATGGGCCTGCTGATATTCAAACAGACTGATTAGAGCTGAAAATTAGAGATGAGAGATCCCATTAGTTTAACTGTTTTGCTGTTGAAAGGTTAAAAGAGTGCTCTCAGTGTGAGATACTGAAGACTGTAACAACACAAAGCAGCACATCAGTGTTTATGCAGATATGGTCACAGTGGTCACTGAATCATTGAGTGGCCAATTGATTAGAGCTGAATCACAGTCCACTGCAGGGGAACAAACTCAAGTGTCCAACCTGAAAAACAAGTTTGCTGATATAACTCTGACATTTCGGTGTAAACGTGTGTTAAGTTGCTTTAACCAGATCAGTTTTTTCATTTAACAGTGTGCTTAGAATTAAACTAAGAAATAAAACCAATAATAAAAATTAAGAAGGGGCAGATCCTGTACAGGAAATAAAAACTGCAGTTCATTTAAAGTCTTATGTGTACAAAAACATTCATTACAAGAGTTGCTCAAGAGGGTTTTGGTCAGTTATGCTGAAGCTTTAGTTAAATCAATTTTAAAGATTTAAGACTAACTTTTACTGTTGCTGAATTTTAACAAAGACTTCAACACAGGATTATTTTTTGATGTTTTCTTTTCTCTAATTTCTCAGATTAACATAAGTAAACAGGTGGCGTAAATACTGAAATAGGGGAAGTCTGCTCTTATTCTTTATCAACTGATACAGACAACCGTCATATTTCCTGTAAAATCTGTTTAATTAGACACAGGTTTTTTTTCTTTTTTCTTCATAGTTCACCACATTTAATTAAAGTAAAATAATGGCTTTAGACCCACAATTATTAAATTATATAACTATCTGGTGATAAAAGTGTCAACAAAATAAAGGCTGGTTGGAGTCCAGGCATACTGCATGGTAATGTCCATAGGGGGCGCTATGTGCGGGCGCCGCTGGTATATAAAAGTGGATTTTCACAGAAACCAAGTTACTCAAAGCCTACCAGAAGGCATCACTTTGAAGCTGGAAGGAGCAGCTCTGAGCCGCAGTGGTAAGAAATTAAGACTCACTGAACATGTCAAAGCAGATCTGTAATTTGCTTTGAAGTGTGCTATAGAGAGTGGATGACTGAAACAGGAGTGGGAAAGTGATTTCATTTTTTTAAATTAAATGAAGCATTCAACAACATCAGCTTCTACAATTAAATGATTTCCAGGAGTGTATTCTCGTTTGATTTGGTCATTTTTTTATTGAGGCGTACAACTAACTCTGCAGCTCTGCAACTACTTTTATTCTACTAGCTGAACAGACAGTGTGTGTGTGTGTGTGTGTGTGTGTGTGTGTGTGTGTGTGTGTGTGTGTGTGTGTGTGTGACAGAGAGAAAGCCTGGCTGTTCCCGTTGATTTGTTTATTGTTTGTCTGGCTGTGGATGTGCCACACTAATTGCAGAGAAAAGCTGCGGTTGGATGGGCATGAGGGGCCATGGGCAGTGAGAGAATCCCATTTTCTGTGCATGTCCAGTTTAGACCAGTTTGCTTTTTCCAGAAAGTCCACTATGGGTGCATGTATTATAAAGGCCTGTAATGTAATGCAAAGTCTTCGTCTCATGATGTCATAATCTTCCTACAATGACAAAAGTTAATCATTCACCACTTAATGTTAGTTGGTGTAGAGCTTAGCGTCTTCTCTGTATCTAACTAACACAGACACTTTAAATTAATCAGAAAAGTGCCACAAACAAACAGCACAGATTTCCATGCAGTGCAGCCAGCCTTCCTCTGCTGGGTTCAAAGTTAAGTGATTGATCTTGTAATCCTATAAAAAGAAGTGAACCTTTCTATCTGTCTGTCACAGTGATAGGCTAACTGTAAGACCTCCCCCCCCCCCCCCCCCTTGCTCGTTTCTCTTCACAGATAAGTGAGCTGTGATCCTCCATCCTGAGCGTCAGTCAGGGAGGTTCTTTCTGCACTTCCAGCTACATCTTCTTTCTCCCTCTCTCTTTCTTTGTCCCCTAAATCTCTCTCCTCTTGCTTTTTGCTTCTGTCTTTAACTTTTTTTTCCACTCAACCATGGCTCCAACCCTGGCCACAGCATTTGCCAGGCGCTGGTGGATGGCAGTGACCGCTATCATTGAGAATCTGCTCTTCTCCGCTGTGCTGCTGGGATGGGGATCGCTCCTCATCATGCTCAAGTCAGAGGGCTTCTACTCATACCTTTGCAGCGAGGAGGGTAAGTCGAAACTCTTGTGTTTTATAATTACCAAAATAGTTATGACGATGTCTTGTAAAGAAAGAAAGAAAGAAAGAAAGAAAGAAAGAAAGAAAAGACAATTGGTTTTTTGACTTAGTTTTTGGAAAGCACTTTTTCTTTTTGTACGCTGAAATATCCCAATAAAATAAGGATTAAGTGATAGACAGCAATGGTGATCTTAAGTTAGGAGCAGGTTTTATTCAACAGATTTAATAAGACACTATGTGTTCTGGCCTCTTCCATTCTTTAGGGAGAATGAGGGGTTTTTCTGTACAAGTGTCATAACCTGTTTTAAGGACTCGGGAAATTAAATCTGAGCAGGCAAATGAAATAAAGAGCAGTGTAACAGGTAGGACTGTTGGTCTAAAGTGAAAGTATAAAAGGTTTTATGGTGCAGTAGACTTGTTGAGAGTCAACTGATAGACCAATGATGGACTGATCGGCTGATTCTTTTACCTGAGTCTGTATTGTTTAAAGCTTGTTCTCTTTATGTCAAGAGTCCCACACTATGACAAAAGTTACACCAGGTACTTTGTGTCGTTAAGAACAAAAGTTGGATCGATGCACTCAGCCTAAGTGACCCTGGTGTGGTCTTTTAAAAGAGAATAAACAAGGGGAACATAAAGGAGGACCCCAGGTGATACTGTGTGGCGTCCCATGGCCTGAAAGAGGTAAACATGTTAGTATCCACACTAAGTCCTGGAGCATTTATAACATGCAGGAGGATGTTTTACTCACCTCTGCACCAGTGGCTAATATTAACATTCAGCAATAAAAACTTATAAAGGCTGACAGCTGTCCCATACACATTTACCTGCAAAGGAACAACATTTTATAGGGTAGTGCAAATGTTTTAGCTGTGAAGCTGTGCACACTCACCAGTCAAGTAGAAGTTGAGCAATAACTTCCTGGAGAACTGCCACAGTCATCTTATCTTGTTCTGATGACATGAGAGAAGAAAAAAAAGGAGAACAGCAGCAAGCACCAGCTCAGCTTTTTTCAAACATGTGACGTGATTGAGGAACAAAGTAATCAGCAGGAAGCATTTATAGCTGGTAATAAGTGAGTTTAAAGTTCAGTGACAAAGGGCAGAGAGGGTGAGATAGCTAAAGTGATGAGCAGTAGAAATCAAACCAGGAAACAGTAAAAAATAGAATGGCGAAATGGAAAGATAATGGTCCAGCATAGACCGGCACAAGAAGCACATATTTGGCATTTAAAATATATAGACTGCACTTTGTGCTTTGTGTTTCGTAATAAACATTTTATGAATTTTAGTTATAAAATACCAGATCACTTCAAATGAAATAAAGCAAAAGATATCGATGCATTTATAAGCTGCCTTTTCTCGTTTTGTGTGCAGTGTTAGCGCAGGGTTCAGCATTAGCTTGGTGCCAACATCTTAATGCCTTTTCTAGCCTTTGTAAGTCATTTTGCACCAGGATGCCCAGTCAAACATTTTGCTATACATGCTACAGAGACACAGTGTTGAGTATTAACTGCACGTTCAGCAATATAGTTTGCCATTCAGCTGCTCCCGTCAGCATTGTGTCCCAGTGATTCAAAGGGTATGAGATGCTGATCTGTCTTCTTGGGGAAGACTTTGGCACTTGGTCATGAAGTGCGTCACAGTGTTTCACGTTGGGATGCCACACACACACGTTTTTCTCCCAGAGATAACTGGTGGCTGATAGCACTGGAAGAGCGTGATCTGGAAAGCTAATGCTAAGAAGGTCCAAAGCTGCAGCTCCCCTCACTTCATCACCTGGATGTCTTCTGGACTTTTGCACTTGTTCACATTATCTACTTGCAGGTCCTGATAATGATGTGAAGTTTATTGCAAGTGCTAGCTTATCACGTTTTGTTCATATCATTCCAAAGTAGCAATAAAATCCAAATTGCATTCCATATTATAATCTTTAGGGGCACTTTTTTATTTTATGCTGAGGTTCACAATTAATCTAACTGGCTGTGCACATTTGATTGGTATGTATTGATGTATTAGAGATATAAGTAAACTATTCAGAGCTATATTCTTCAGCCACAGAAGAGAACCTAAAACATTCCTGATTATCCACAACACTGCATCTTAGTTGGGTGGTGTTTGTTTTTTCGCAGCATTATAAAAAAAAAAAAAACTTTTAAGGGAAAAGGGCACAGTAAGTCAGCCTGAAATGTCCAAACTTATTGAATATCTTCCACTTGCATAATTCCTATAAAACTTCTTATAATCTACCAACTTTTATTTCGGTCCTTAGGTAACAGCTCCAACTACAATCTGTCCCAGTCTCATTCAGCACAGGCGTCTGATGAGTACACTTATGACTATGAAAGTGAGGCTGGTGTGGTGGGTTTGGGAGACGGTGTCGAGATGAGGCCCCTGGTCCCTATGGATGGGCCCCTGAAGATGAACGGCTGGTTGATCTGTAAAGAACAGGATGAGATGTTGAACTTGGCTTTCACAGTGGGCTCCTTCCTCCTCTCAGCCATCACGCTGCCATTGGGGATTGTCATGGATAAATATGGGCCTCGCAAACTGAGACTGCTGGGAAGGTAAGCAAAGAAGGGAAGAAATTATCCAGACTTACTGTGATGTAACATATGGAGAAAAATACACATGTAGTCATAAATAGAGTTTTAAAAAAAACAGCTTTAGTTAGCTTGTTATCAGAAGTGTGACACAATCATATATTTTCAGCACCTGCTTTGGATTGTCCTGTCTACTCATTGCTTATGGAGCCTACAAACCAAATGGTGAGTTCATATGAACAAAAGTCTTTTTTGCACTGTAACATTTGGAGCACTGTATGGATTTTGACTTTTATATATATATATATATATATATATATATATATATATATATATATATATATATATATATATATATTTCTTTATTTATTATTTTTTGCAGAACTCTCCGTCCTTATCTTCATTGCTCTTACTTTCAATGGCTTCGGGGGCATGTGCATGACCTTCACCTCTCTCACAGTAAGTGTGCAAACTGATGTGTGCTTTATTATCCTTGTTCCATAGAGTCCTTGCACCTGCTGCAATATGTTTGTCCAGATGTATGTTTCTATCTACACAGCTCTTTGTCTCACTCGCTCTGTTGTAATAGCCTGTTGGCTCCCTGCCTGCTCGCCTTCTCCCTCCCTTCTTGTCTGACGTTCCGCCCTGTCTCCTGTTTAATTTTCTTTCTTTTTTTTTAACTTTGCCTTTTTTCTAATGTTGAACTGCACGTTCCTAGGGATTACCTGGCCAAGTGTCAGATAGCAGGTAAGGGAGTTGATTAGAGGGATATTATTGTGCTTCACAAAGGACATGAAGGAGGAATCAAGATTTTCTCCTACTTATCCCTTGTCTTTCTCTGTTCTTGCAAAGACTTAATGGACTTGCTGCACTGACCCTAAACACAGAAATTCCCACTTTAAAAGAAACAAGCAGCATCACTCTTGGAAGTCTAAAACTTCAGTTAAGAGCCTAATTCCTGAAGTCATCCTTCGATGCAGTTCATCAAATTTCACAGATTCTTTGGAGCAAAGAAAAAGCCTTTATACCTGAAACAGTTTAAATGTAATCAGCCCTACAGGCAAGGATACAAAAGCCGAGATAAACAGTCCAAAGATCATCATTTATTTGCATTCTTGTCCTGCAATTATCCACCCCGCTTCTTCTCTGGCCTTGACATCAGTTCAGCCTGCAGTGACTCACATGGGAGTCCAGTTCTCTACCATGGTGATGCTGTTCACTGAAGAGGGCCTCTGCTCCACTAAATCTCCCAGTGAAACATCCCGATTCTATACCAACACTAGCTCTTGCTGTTACATCCTTTATTTGTCCTGTTGTATTTGTCGTATCTCTCATTACTTGCTGCCATGGCCATTCATATCAGTGTTATAGTAAAACCTTGATTTAAAGAATTGTTTGTTCCCTTTACTGTCAGTCTCCAGAGGTGGTGCATAAAAAGATGTGTTTCCCTCACACCAAGTTCCACTTCATCTCCTCAGCAGCTCAATTTACAAGAAAGCCTCAGTGTCGGGTTAATCATTAGACACAACCCTGTTCCTTGACTGCTTGTCCGTGACTTCTCCGCAGACCTTAAAGCACTCATTCTCAGCTGAGGGATGTTGGGTAACACTCAGCTGCCCTCAGTGGCCACTACTGGCTCAGTGCCAATGTCAGCTCACCTTCCGCGTTCTAGGTTTCATCCAGCAGTTGCTTGTGCACAGCACCTTTAGTCATTTAAACTCAATGAGATGAGTTTTCAAGTTATTCCTGATTAAAGTGTTGGGAAATCCTGGTAACCTGGGTGCACATGCCTTCTCAATTTAGCACTCAAACACTACCGCATACCTCTTCCTTAGCTTTCCCCGCTCTTATGTAATTGAATGAGCTTGTTGTTGTTCAGTCTCCTGAAAACAGAACAGCTTGTGAATGCCTTTGTATTCGGATGTTTTGTTGTCACCCGCTGTCTCCCGTTTTGGCTTCCAAATCCATTTTTCTTCTTAAAGAAAAGTATTTTAAAGACATCTTTATGTCCTCAAATGTCACCTCGCCTCAGCCGACCCGTCCGATTGTTTCAGCTGTAAAGGACTCATCAGTAGTGTCATATGTTGGACAGCTGTGTGTGTTATGTGATGCTGTTTTATATTTACATACACCGAGGTGGGCTGGTTTCATGTCACTCTGTTGCATTTTTGTTTTCTCTGATGTTCGCGCCGTGGTGCCAAGTTTGCTTACTAATTGGGTCTTACTGTAAACTGTGACCCCATTGTCAGTAGGTACCAGCCTCATAGTGCCCCAATCTGCGCCCACACCCCCTACCTCCACCCCCTCCCAAACTAAACTAAGTGCAGCTGCACAACAGTTGACCTCCCCATTTTTTCCTTTAGATAACTGAATATATCTAATCTCAGTTGCTGTGCAATCTAATGCAAAAATCTAGAGAACAAAAACACTGTAAAGCTCATGGCCTCTTTCCCTGTTTCTTCATTCGTTTTTCTTTTAGCTACCAAACATGTTTGGGGACCTCCGTTCAACCTTCATCGCCCTGATGATCGGCTCCTACGCATCCTCTGCTGTCACTTTTCCCGGCGTCAAGGTAACAAACACTGAAGGCTACGTATTTTCTCCTGGCACCTTAATCTTGGCAATCAAGGCACTTGCCAAAATCTAGAACTGGTCCACAGATGGATTATCAGAAGTATTAGGAGAACTGGTTCTAATTCTCAGGATGGGTTAAATGCAAGGAGTGGGTTTTCCTGCCAATTAGTACAGGACTTTGATTTTGTCTAACCTAATTAACAAAGTGCACCATAAGAATCATGTGAGAACTTAGAATTCCCAGACAGGTTTAGTCCAAGAACTGTGAATATAACTGTCTTCTCTATGTCTTTTTTTGCACTGTACTTTGTATTTATTGGCCCTTGTTTTGGACACAGGTGATCTATGACTTTGGCGTACCATTCATCACTATTCTGGTGGTGTGGGCCGCCTGTGCAGGACTGGTCTTCACGAACTGCTTCTTCAACTGGCCACTGGAACCATTCCCAGGCCCAGAAGATATGGACTACACGTTAGTAACACACATGCAAATTGATTAAATTCAATTTTATTTATATAGCGCCAATTCACACGAACAGTTAGTTTTTTTAATTGTTCAATTCCCCCATGGTCCCATCTCTTTCCACTTTTCTCTGTTACCCTTAACATAATCCGCTCTACTCCCATTCTTGTTAGCCAGTCTTCTAATCCCTCTCTCATCCTTTGCTTCCTCAGTGTGAAGATCAAGTTCAGCTGGCTTGGCTTCGACCATAAAATCACAGGTCAGCAGTTCTACAAGCAAGTGACCACAGTGGGCCGTCGTCTGAGCGTGGGCACCAACACAAAGCAAAAGGAGCTGACTACCAAAGATGGAAACAATCTTTGTCTCTCTACCATGGACCTGGAAATGGAGTGCAAGCCACAAGAAGAATGTAAGACTGCAGTATTATAAACCTGAACCCATGTATGCACTTTTTACTTAAATCCACTGAATTTACCCTTCTTCGTTTTTCGTTTCTCCTCTGCAGCCCAGTCATTCCTTAAAACTATCATCACTCCAGTTTTCCTGCTCAGTCTAGTGACCATGTCTATGACTCAGCTTCGTCTTTTGTTCTACATGGGAGCCATGAACAGCGTCCTGGAGTCACTCACCGATGGAGACCTCAACACAGGTCAGTTTCTCGACTTTTCTTTGCTTGAAGTTTGCATAAACACATAAACATGAATGCTTTTGCTGTTTCTTTCTCAACAAATATGAATCATGACTTGAAAGCAGTTTGGCTTACTTGTTTTAATTGGATTTTCAGTGGAAAGAATGGAAGTTGGTAAGATAAGAAGTTTTCTGTATCAGTAGATTACTAAATCATTCGACTGTTACATTTCAAGGTGAAAACACTTACAATTTAGAAACACATCACAGCAGTGATTAGTACTATTCAATGCTGTGAATAGTAATATTCACAGCATTGAATAGCACCTTTTTTAATAGCTAGTTATTTTATTTCATCAGTTGACCTTGGCTGTTGTTTTGATCTTTCATTCTGCTTTAATATGGACAGAATGACCATTTACTGTACTTATTAACTAACTTTGCCCGTTAGCAGCAAAGGGTGCACACCACATGAGCAGTTTCACGTGATGCAGTTTCCGTGTATCATTACTCCCTTAGCCCATAGAAATAACCCACACAACCTTACTCCCTCCTAATAATAACATTTTATTGACTTTTTTTTTTTAATTGACATTTCCCCTGCATCAACCATTGTTCCACTCAATATAGCACTAATACTAGGTGCTAAATATTAACTATACTGTCCTATTAACCAAGTCAGTATAGGTATATTCTTTCAAACACTGTCACTGTATTTTAAACTTTCTCCTTATCCTTTTATATTGTATGCTCACCCTGATCTCTTTTTCAGTGAGTTTGTACTCTTCCATCTTCGGGGTGCTGCAGCTACTTTGCCTGATGACCACCCCTGTGATTGGTCAGATTATGGACTGGAAGCTGAAGGACTGTGATGACGGACAGGAAGACAAGGAACCCTTAAACAAGTATGTCAAATATTAGTAATCCTTTGCAATGCAGGACAAACCGACTTTGTTAAATTCTCAACATTTCTAGACACAGAATGTGATTAATATAGCCAAAAAAAAGGTTATTGTGACATCAGTGACTGAAAAATGACCTCTCCTTCTTTCTATTTCAAACCTGAAGAGGAGAAACAAAGACCAAGCGCAGAGACAGAAAGATTCAGAAGGTGACCAATGCACTACGAGCATTCTTGCTCACAAACTTGCTTTTGGTTGGATTTGGGATTACGTGCTTAGTGCCTAATCTCCCCCTGCAGGTGAGTAGTCCAGCTTGAGTTTACCAACATTTTTCACACTTAACACTAGATGTAAATTGCAATCTCCGTTGACTGCAGTTTATACTACACTGCACAGTACAGTTAGACGTTTAGGTGTTTATGTTTACTTTCTTGCAAAACAAAGTGAAAACAAAACACTTTTACTGTTTTGCTTAGCTTAGCAGAAATTCTAGAAATAGATGGAAAAGTTATCCTGGCTTTATTTAAGAATGATAAAATCAAATTAGCAGCTATTTCATAGCTGCTAATTTGATTTTTAATAGCTGAGACCAGCTAGCCAAGATCAGCCATACTTAGTTGTTAGCTAAGTGTTAATAACTAAGACTAGCTAACAGCTAAGATTAACCAGTCTTCGCTGTTAGCTAAGTAAGAGTAAATAGATAAGAGTAGCTAATCTTTTAATCTAATAGACTTGATGATTGATCTTCTGAAATGATAATGAATAATAATTTCTTATACTTTTATCTTTCCCTAGATTGTGTCATTTATCTTACACACGGTTGTGAGAGGATTCATCCACTCTGCTGTTGGTGGCCTTTATGCTGCTGTGTAAGTCTCACACATGCATACACACACACAAACATATTATCTTAGTGTTCTATATGTGGATGCAGCTTCACACTAAGATGCTAAAGATACCTCCCGTGTCTCGTGTGTCCTCAGGTATCCCTCATCACTGTTTGGAAGTCTAACAGGGATGCAGTCTCTGGTCAGTGCTGTGTTTGCTCTGCTGCAGCAGCCACTGTTTTTGGCTATGATGGGACCACTGGGTGGAGATCCACTCTGGGTATGGATATGCATACACATGAACACAATCAGAGATTAGGCCCTCGGGCGTGGCTAATTCTTGTACTGTCCTCCAGGTCAATGTTGGACTCCTTGTACTAAGCATGCTGGGCTTCTTGCTGCCTCTCTACCTGATCTGGTACCGACGGACTCTCTACAAAGAGCAGCAGCTGAAGGATGACAATGCTAAGATCTACATCAAAATCAACGGCTCTGAAATCCCAGAGGCCTTTGTCTAGAGAAAAGCAAACATAGGAAAACAAAAGAAGGGATGAAGAAGATTTTGAGAAACATGGGCAATCACGTGAACACAAGAAGCTGGTTGTAAAAGGAAAACTGAAATGTTAAATATCACAATGAAACATAATGTTTTTGTACTTCTCTATACATTACACAAACCAACGGACCTATATGCCCATTTTCCAAATGCTACAAAGATAAATAAACCTAAGGGTATAAACACAGAGGGCGAAAAGAAGAACAAGAGAGAGAAAAGACTGTGAAAGGAAAGAGGCAACAGCCTCTGTATTCCCCCAAATCCTCCTCTGACATCTTTTTGTATCCCCTCCCTAATGAGCCGCACGCTAGTGCAGCTCACTCCTAAGACTGCTTTCGGTATTTCTCCCACGACCATAAAAAGGATGATTCTTCCTCTGTGAAGCCCACATATCCTTCAGAAAACCAGAATCTGTTTTTCTTTTCTTTTGTTTTTGTCATACTTTGACTTAAAATCAGCAAAGTACCACCTTTCTGTTCACCTGCTGGATTTTTGCTGTACAGTAGATTTTGATTCAGTGCTGTTAAGGAGAAACAGAAAGGGGAGAAGAGCCTTTTTGCTGATGTTTCTCAAGCGAGTAGTAAAGAAAGTCAGGACAGTAATTACAGAGGTGGATTCTTTTTTCTTAAAGCTAACATCTGATTACAGTACAACTGTAGCTTAGTGCATCGTGTAGTATTGATGAATGTCAGTATTTTGAAGGTTGTAATCCATTAGGACATGAGCCACTCTGTGGTGTGTTTTTAGACTATTTATTTTACTCTTTGACTTTAGTTTTTCTATTTATAATTTAAATTTAGGGTGCATTTCGATGTCGAATCTAACTGAAGGTTCATCACACATATCAGTGAAAACAGCTTTTCACATTACCATTTACACATCGATGTCAATACAAATAAAAAAACTAGTAAATTACTTACAGTTCAGATGCCTTACCTTAAAGTCAGTATTTGGTCCAGTCTGTCTGCCTACTCTTGAGAGAAATACAGCACTTTTACCCTTCTTTCACACAAAAAAAGCTCAGTTTGACAGTCCCCCTTCATCTCTTCAGCAATAGTTCTGCTTTGCCTTAAAATTTTCTGCCTTCTTATTTCTATTTATTTTATTTTACACTCAAATTTCTTGGCATATTTAAGTTGCTCTCTGCTGACAACTACTTCTGTGTCTGATTGTATACTGTGCTGTTGGCATAGAGCTCCTCCTGTCATGATGTAGGGATGTTTTGTTGTGCAAGTTTGTTTAATATGAAAAACTCTGCCGAGGTTAATAAAGACTCTTGCTTTTTTCACTTTTTATCAGACTGCACTCAGTGTCTGCATGTAATTCTCATCAAGTTGCAAAAGTGTTCTTTTCTACCTTGAAATCTGTTCCATCCACATTAAGGATGAGAAATTAAATGACCACTGTGGTCAATTTTGAGATTTTTTTCTGAGGCAATTTGTTTGTTTGGTTGGCTGGTTTGTGGAATCTTTAAATGCAAGATGAAAGTCATCTGAGGAAGTACTTTCATCAGCACCTTTCATCAAACGTACAGCCTTGCAATCAATTGCTATTCCAGAAAATATTTATTGAGACTGGTTGGAGATTGGTTTTTGATTGTTCTGCAACCAGCCAGCAGGGGTCAGCATTAGGAGCATATTCCTGCACTGGAGCCAGCACCAGAAGAAGAAGGCTGGGTAGATTTCAGCTCATAGTTAAACCCTTAAAAAACCCTTATAAACCCTTAATTACAGTTATGTTGTATTAAATTTGGATATACAGCCCAAGATTTAAAAGTAAATAGACTATCTTAAATATTTAAACCAAATCAAAACATAGATACAGTTCCACAAAGCAGCTGACATAATTTAATGTTTTGAATAAGCCTTTGTGCAGAAAAGTGCCCAAACATTTCCAAACACTGTATAATTTTCACATCTTACTGAGAGGAGTTCTGAGCAGTTTTCTCACCAGATGTTCCCAGCATACTCTCACTAAATGTTTCCCTTAACCAGGTCTGGCAGCACTCTGCTCTGCCACCTGATACTACACTCTAGCAGATGGTTGTCACTTGACACCTCAGCTCCTCTCGTCACCTGCACGTCACTCACATCTGGGAACTCGGTGTAAAAAAAGGCGGTGGACTCCCAGATAGATAGATAGATAGATAGATAGATAGATAGATAGATAGATAGATAGATAGATAGATATTACAGGAGGTAAAGGCAATCCCAAGATGACACAGGAATGAGTGGATGCTGGCAGACTGTTACAGATGCGCCGTAAATACAGACTCCATCGTTACATAATTTTAGACTCACACATTCGCAATCGCATCCCGATCTTCGGGATGAGGGACTGCATGGATTAGGGATCTGTAATGCCTTGCTTGAAACGTGTGGTCCGAACGCCTCCGGGGTCCTTGAGTGAATTACAGATCAGCCTGTAATTCATGTGAGTTGTCATGTGTGGAAGAGGATAATCACATCAGATGCAAGGACTCTGTTGGAAAGGGTTTAGAGCTGACGCACCGTGCGTCTGTGCCAGCGGTGATCTCCGTGTCATACTCTGATGATGGTGAATAACTATCATGACGCATCACTCTGCGTCATCGCTGTCACGATGACGCAGAGTGTTGCACACTCTTTAGAAAAACGGTTCAGGGAACCTCATTTTGCCCGAATGCCAACATGAGGGTTTTTCATTTTTGTTATTTGTTATTCGTTTTGTTTTTTCATTGCTATTATTATTGCATTTAATCTACAGTATATCTTCTTTTACCGTGTCTTACGCAATTCTTGATTGGATTTGTCACAATTTCATTAACTGCTTTGGGGTCTGCTGCCTTGGTTGCTAGCACAAAACACATTTCCACCCAATAAAGTCGAATATGTGTTATTTTACTCACACATACGTAACGACTCACACCTGGTGAATTTCCGCTGTTTGTGCAGTGCGCACTTACAGGACAGGGAGGAGAGCCGAATAAAGACAGGTGTGAGGGGTGGGGCATGTTGTCTTCTGGGGACACCAGTCAAAACCCTACTCAGAGGTCAGTGATGCTTTACTGGTTTGTGTGAATAAACTTGGCACGGGTCCCGCGTGATGTTTGTTAATAATATTTGTTGAAAAAGTCTCTAAACGTTTAATGAGCGACGTTTTATGTATTTTATTCCGCTTAAATTACCATGCAGCTGGTTTCCTGAGGGTTGACTAACTTCTGTGTTTTTTTGTTTCAAACACTACCCTATAATATGTTGGTGTCTGTGAGATGTGTTCTGTGGAGTTGTGGCTCTGTGGCACCACCGCAGACCACTCCCATGACGAACCATCGCTTTCTGTGTGTTGTGTTCTCTGCACAGGCCTCGGTGCTCTGCGCGTAACAGCAACGCCGCTCCGCGGCCCCGATCAGGAAGTGAATTTGAAGAAAATAAGCGACTGTGGAGGTAGAATGACATAGGGAGCGGGAGGTGGAAGAGAAGCAAGCGGAAAAAGAAGCGACTAACAGAGGGAAGAATCGACCCGCTTTCTGGACCTGTATTGGGCTGTTATCCCGGGATATACTGCACACAAAAAATGCTTATAAAGGAATAGTAAGTAGGTGTGTGTGCAAGTGAGAGAGTATTCGAAAAGATAACGTGTGCGCGTTTGCCTGTCTCCCCCGTCTCCTTTCGCACCGCTGACATTGTGGCCAGTCGCCCGACCGGGGAATTGCAATAGTGCGGCCAGGGTGATGTCGAAACCCCGCACCTGCTCGGTGTCCGTGATCATTTTTCATGCATGCAACACTCTCGCCACCCTGAAGTATTCGCGGAATAAACTGAGAGGGAAATTCAGCGGCAGCTGTAGTTGCATCAGCAGCCGGCGTGGCTGTGCCCTTCACATTCTGCATCACAAGCCATCAGCTGAAATCGGGAGGCTTTCACTGTGGTGGCGAACAGAGTAATTCCCTCCGCTGTAATGCTAAAATGACGGACGCTCGAGATGAGCTGAGGGACAAATGGCTGGCGTAAGTCGCGTCGTGCCAGCGTCCATCCCTGTTAGCCGCTGTGGCCATGTTATTGATGCGCGGTGAAGGTGAAACGACCGATGAAGCATTCCAGCATTTGCATCTAGAGGAATGGAGACAGTGAGACGGAGAATGACCCAGGGTGGATGGTTGATTAAGGAGCAGGAGCGGTGGGAGTGGGCAGGTAGAGGAGGTGGGCGCAAAGCTTGGGGGAGAAAAGGGCAAATGGCGAGGTTTTAATGCACCAGTTAGATGTTAGAGAATTTGGCTGCTGGGCCGAAAGGATGCAATGGCACACAGTGTGGTTTTGTGGCTTGAAATGGAAAAAAAAAATAAATTGAAAAATTGTTTGAATGCGTTTTTGCGGGCCTCTGTGTAACTGACTGAGGCCTGCTCACTCTTAGCTGGTGGTTAAAATAAGGGCAAGGCCGATGAATGGCAGATGAACTGGGCTGATATTGTCCTTCAAATGGAGAAAATCCTGCACGTTTTAATCATCATTGTCACACAGACAGAATATTGTTCCTTTATTTCTTTGCTGGGGTCAGTGTGCAGTGTGTATATTAGGTTTTTTGTTTCAGGAAGCTGATGTTCACCTGTTTAAAAAAAGACACAAAAAGAACGATGTGTGCTTCCTTTAGGTGTTCTGTGTTTTAGTAGTTTCAATTATATGCATCGCCTTTTAAATAAAAAAAAAAATCCAAATACATTTGGACTTTTTTATTCTTTGTAATTATAAACATGTTTGTTGCAATTTTGTGGCAAGGTCAGACCTGAACTGTGTGGCAGAAATATCTAAAAAAAAATTCTGATCAGAGTCTCTCTGTCACTGGTTATTGTCTTGATTTGCCATCACATCGCTCTACATTTAATCAATAAATGGCCCAGCACAAAAAGCACAGGATCAGAGTGATGGCATCCTAAAGATCTGAAGTGATTAGGGAGACTCTGGGCCTCAGCAGCCAGCCTGGAAATTAATTAAATCAGTCACGATTAAATTCTAAATGTATTTACGCACTGTCAACACTCAAAGATGCTTGTACACGCACATCCACACATAGAGTTACGCACGCCAAGATACCATCATGAGGGTCAGGAGAAAAAGAACAGATCCATGTCCAGTTTCTGTAGACTCAGTGCTCCTCACCTGAACCACTGACCTACATCACTCATGATCTACTTTTCTTCAGCTTAAGCACTTTGGCAGGTGTACATGCATGTAGGACCTGCTTCTGATTTTAAAAACCTGATTTGATCAAAGGAATAGAAGCAGGAAAAAGAGGAAGACGGAGGGGAAAAAGATAAAGAAGAAAAGATGAGCAATGCAGGATGGGTGTTTGTTTTCTGAAGCAACAAAGTGACACCTGATCTTCCTGTCAAGACCATTAGACCAAGGAGACTTGCAGAGAGTAAGAGAAATATACACTCACCGGCCATTTTGTTAGGTACACATTGCTAGTACCAGGCTGGACTCCCTTTTTGCTGTTAGATCAAGGTGCTAGAAAATTTTCTCAGATATTTGGTCCATATGGACAAGCTAGCATCTAGGGGAAATTGATACATTAGAGTACTGCAATACTCAATACAGGGACACCAAATATTTATATTTTAATATGTTACAACACTCACAAAATACAGGAACATGACATTAGCCAAACAAACTTGCAATAAACCCACTCAACCAAAAAACCATCCAACACTGGACACTCCTAATTCAGAGCAAGCTAAAGGCTCAGTCACACAAGTAAATATAAGACAAGAAACCTCTTTGTGTCTACGAAAAAAATTAATGGCTGCTTGGTGATTGTATTGGATTTTTTTAACATCCTGTGACCAATTGCAGCTTGTGGTAACTAAATGGTTATCCAGGTGTGTAAAGTGTTGCATGATTACATTTGATTGCAAAGAGATTGCAGAAGTTGCCTGATTGGAGGCAGCTTTTCCGCAAACAGTTGCGGTCTAACTTAGATTAACTGCAACCACTCTCAGAGAGATTGCTGAAGGTGTGCAAATAGTTGCTTTCTAAATTATAAATGCAGACAGATTTCCAGCATGTTGCTATCAGTCTGAATGTCAGCGAGTATAACTTCAGGGGAATCGACTCAACTGAATATCAGCTGGTTGTATTCTGGTTATTGTTTTTTAGATGAAGGCATGAAGGCTGCTGAGAGCAAATAGAGTCAGTTAAATGTGAATTTTTAAATATAAATATTAACAGATATGTTAACTTCTATTATTTATCACACCTAATTGCTGTATTGTCAGAATCAAATTGAATTTAGTTGCCAACTTGTCTCCATTCAATCTTTGACTGGTAGCAGACTGACTCCATCTTATGGTCGGTTTTAGTGACAGTGTTGATGTTCTTGACAATCTCATTTTTCAGAAAAACATAACTGAAGAGAGATAAGCTTATCTTACTGGATAAAACAGATGTTGACAAGGTTTAACTTTGTGGACATAATTTGCATTTAAAACTGTGATAAATCATGGCATATGTTATTGGGATACTCAGCGTATCGCAAAATGTTAAAAATCACAGTTATATCTTGTTGCAAGTGAAGTATTATGACAATATTGTACTATGGGGTGTCTGGTGAGTCCAGCCTGTAATAGCATCATACAGTTGCTGGAGATTTGTCAGATGGTCAGGTTGGCTGTGGTGTTTGAATAATGTTCAGATCGTACTCAAATGTGCTAATAAAACATCCCCCCAACATTACACCACTCGTTTGAAGCATTAGATGGATGGATCCATGCTATCATTTTGTTTCCGCCAAATTCTGACCATCCCATCCAAATGTTGCAGCAGAAATCGAGATTCATTAGACCAGGCAACATTTTTCCAAGCTTATATTGTCCAATTTTGATTAGCCTATGAGAATTTTTCTTAATTTGAGCAGCTGTAGCCCTTTAGTATTAGACATGAGAGACAAATAACAAATGGTTATTTGAGTTAGTGTTGCCTTCCCATCAGCTCAAAGCAGTCTGGCCGTATTCCTTTGACCTCTGGCATTACTACCCCCCCCCCCCCCCCCCCCCCCCCCCCCAAACACAGAGAACTGCTGCTCACTGCATTTTCTCTTCTTTGGACTACTCTCTGTAAACCCCAAGAGATGGTAGTAGGGCAAATTCCCAGTATATGGTACTTTCGGAAATACTCGGACCAGCCCCTCTGACACTAACAACAATGCCACATTCTAACTTACTTCTTTACCTTTTAATTTGATCTTCAACAGGTCGCCTTAAATACGTCCACGTGTCTTAAATGCGTCCACGTGCTTAAATGCATCGAGTAATTGCCCTGTGCCAGGGTGATGAGATATTTGCATTAACAAACAGCTGAAGAGGTGTATCTACCAAAATTGTCAGTGAGTGTAGAACAAGCATTATGACAACTACATTTCTGAGTTTTTTACACCGACGGTTAAATTTTAATATTTGCCTTAGGCACGCAGATATTTCTTTCACCATTTAAAAAGAGATGAGCAGTAATAATTTTAATGCATCAGAAAAAAACAAAACAATGTAACTGCAACCCTTGTAAACGAAAAAAGAACTTATATTGGTAAATTCAAATCTCAAATGTTGTCATTTGACATTAGGGCCAGTCCCTGCCTTCTTTGCAGCATCTGGTCTACCGGTCAGTGTTTGGCTGGGACTCAGAGCCAGATTACACTCAGTGGCGAATGGGATGTAGGATTAAGTGAATTTGGGCATACCTCACACACTCGCAGAACAATCAACAAAGCTGCATACTGTACATGTGCATTCTGTGGTCTGGGATGCAGGAGGCGGTGCAGTATGTTTAAGCTGCTGCTTTATTGTGTGCAATGTAACAGAGCCCAGATGTTGTGTGTGTGTGCTTGCATGTTTGTGCAAAATGAGTTTTTGCTAAGATGTTGAATTCTAAATGTGTGTGGGCATCTGTGTAACTGTTAGCGTTGATGGACTGTAAAGTTTTATTTTTACATACACATCGATGCGCCAGAGTTCTCTAATTGTGACTTTATTCATTATTCTTCATTGTATGTGATCTTTTTAAAAAAAAAAATCAATATAAAATCCAAAATGGGGTTATTTAATCAAAACAACAGTGCAAAGTTACATGTTGATTAATAAATTAGCATAAAACTATGAACTCATTAATAGATTACTATGATAAAAATAGTAGATTTTTCAGTATAATATTTGTATGTATACAAATATTATTGTAGCTTGTATAATGCAACATGCTATCTCAGCACTCCTAGTTGGATGTTTTATCATTATCTTTCAAATATGTCATTTTATCAATATGAGTGAAATGCAGATTTTGCAGGACAAGTTTGCTGGTGATGTGTGTATGTGGCCGTGTGTTGGGCTTCTGCATTTCCCCAGTGCTTGTTTTAAAACACAGTGATACAACAGAAAAAAAATTAGACACCGCAGTTATTGGAAAAGGCAAAACAAAAACAGCAGATGAACCAACAAATGCTGCTTGTATGAGAGAAATCTGATGTCTGTTTATGCAAGTGAATTTGACTGTTTTCATTCACATAGCCCGTATAAACATTCAAAGATTTATTTGTAACTAAGCAACAGCAAAAAGATCATGCATTGTTTTTTTAATGGTTCAGTGGTACAAGGGTCACATTTAAATACATTAAATTTATACTAAATGGGACTTTTAATTTTTTTTTTCCAAATGTCTCATATCCATGCACACAAGGATAGATTTAGATAGATAGATAACTTATGAACAACTTGTGTTATACGATGAATTGAAGTTTAGCTGCTGTCACATATTTTGTATAGTTCAATACTGCACATCCAGATGAAGACTATTATCCTTTGCTCACACGGCACAACAAAAAGGGTGTGTATTTGAGAAAAATTGGTATCCCAATAAATATTAAGCTGAATAGTTAAACATGGCTTCTCATGTTGTCAGCTTGACATTTTCACAGAGGAAGTTCATTTTCCGCCAAAGGCATAAGAAAACACCTTTCTGGGGATTTGTACTCAGACAAGCTCAGTGTGCTTTACAAGGGCAGTTAAAAAAAACTCAACATAGAGATTCTGAGAAACTTGAATTGTTCCATTGTAGCATGAAAATAGCAAAAGATCTGACTTCACAATAGCAAAATTGTCCATTTCCTATGAGAAAACCTTATGAGGAAACCTGTGGTGACAGTGGGGAGGAAGAACTCACTTTTAAAAGAAAGAGCCCTTGAGTCTGTCAGGGGCATGTTGGAGACTTAAACTTCAACTGTTACATCACAACCAAAAACATCACAACCAAAAACATTTTGAGTTTTCAGCGCATTAAAAGAAGCATCTTAAACAGAATAAATCCAGAATCATCTGGATTTTTATGTCTTTTTTTGTTCATCATATTTGGTGTGAATGGAACTGTGCTGCATGTCTGCCCATTGTTCAGTATACATTACAAGCACGAGTTCAGGAGTTTTAGTGTGACATTTTGAGTAATTTCACGTATTCTTCCCTCTTTTCCAGTCGAGTGATTCTTCCTATTTCCGTGGAAGAGGTAAGTGCTATCTCAGTATATTTCAATGTGTGTAAGTGTGCTTTTTCTGCTTTTTTTTTTTTTTTTAGCTTGTTTGTTTTGTGTGTTTACATTTTTGATGCCCACATGTTCTAACACATTTTTCATATATCCACACACATCCAGCCTGCATAGGAAATCCAGCTTAAGAAAATCTCTTATCTTCGATAGACCATTGAATCCACACAGTATTTCACTGTCCTTACACTCTGTGTCTGCGTCCATCTGTCGTGTCTTGTCATCACTTCCATTGCAGTCTGCCTGTCTATTCAGGCTTGCATTGTAAATGAGTCACCTGAAACTGCTTCCATGACATCACGCTTACTCCCCACCTCCTTTTTCCTCTGCCTTTATATTTTTGGAAAATTAAAGCAGTCTAATCTACTTTTGGTAGAGACCTATGACTAATACTGCACATTTATTACAAAATATTTAAATACATTTAAATCACTTAATCTTACTGTAGCTTGAAGCATCAGTGTGAAGCACCAGTGCGTGCTCAGATGCTGCAGTGTGCCACATAAACGCCAGATCAGTCACAGGAATTCAAGAATTCAAATCGGAGACTTGACCAAATCATACTGTTTAATATTTTCGTTTAAAATCAAAACCACGAAGCAGTGGAGTGAGAAATAAGTAATACTGATTTCCTCCGAAGGCGTTTTCAGATTTAAATGTTTCTTCTCTTAACTGTGTCTGTTTGTAGACATTATCTTATTATCTCCAATTATATCTCTTAATAATCAGGCAGATTTCCTCTAAAGCACAAGAAGTGGACACTGTGTCACAAACAGATGCTGAAAAAGTACTGAAAAGGAAATATTTGAGTTAAACGTGACAAACCTAATCCTAAAGACAGTTAACCAGCAGTCCCCTGAATCACATCCCTCGAGCATGTCTGTTTCCTTCTCTAAATTCAGACTCTCTGAAACAGCAGTCTTCAGTTATTTGCCATTTCACTGAGTCAAACAGTGTTTTTTTCAGTGAGACTGTACTGACTGTCAGAGCCTGGTGGTGGTAAAACCTCCCTGAAGAATTTTGCTGAAATTGAATTTCCTGTCTGTTAACTTCTTGCCAAGGGCCACCGTTTAAGATAAAGCTTATCAGTACTTTATTTGCATGAAAAGTAGAAAGTTCTGGCATAACTGGACAAAGACTGATCCCACAAGGCAAGGTCGAGCTATAATTGTCCAAAGCTGTTACCCAGGAGGCTTTGCTGTTCCTGCATCCCGTTTTTTCAGTGGATAGCTACAGTATCCATGCCTGTTCAGAGGGAACCGTCTCCAGTGTCCATTTGGCTTTCCAGTTTTTTTGGTTTGTTTGTTTTTTTTCTCAGCAGATGTGTCTAGTCATTGAATAAACTCTAAGAAGCAATCATGGTCACACTCACTGCTTATTTAGAAAATGTAATCGTTTGCATATTTCAAGAAGGTCAATTAAACCTCTGTGGCTCATTTCATCTTTTTTTTATTGCTGCTGCTGTTGCAGAGTAATCCTTTTTTTCCAGATGAACAAAACAAAACTTTCTGAAATCTAAAACATCTGGCAGTCACAACTCATCACTATGTTTTTGCACTGAACAGAGTGATCTGTGGGTACCTAAAGATGAATCCACCCCCACATACTGGTCTAGTTACACTCAGCAGAACTAGTGCTACGAGATGAACCAAACTTATCTTTAAACATTTGGCTTCAATTCACCATCCCCATTAATTTCATAGTTCCTGCTCTAATTATACGAGGTATCTAAAATTACTACCTAAGTCATGACTTGCCTAAGGCCTCTCACTGGACTACCAACACCAATTTTCAGAGAAGGCTCATCTTTGAGCTACAAAATGTACCGAAGACAGACAAATCATTTGATAAGGGATAAAACTGAAAGTTGTTGACTACATAAAAATGTAATATAAAGTGCAATGTTTTAATGTTAAAAAGTCAAGCTAATTTACAAGTATATATACTAGCTTTAGAGCCAGGCAGATGCAGGAATTTTGCTGTTGATTTACTGTATAGCAACATTCACTGCCTGAAAGTGAAGTGAGATCTTGTCTACCATGCTCACTTAAGGTTCATGGAGGGACAGGAGAGCATTAGATTACCACTTGACTCCATCGTGAGATGTTCTGTCAAGCTTAGTTATTTCTGTGCGCTATAAATGTATGTATATGTATACAAACGTGCCGTGGCAGGCGGAGCATATTTCTTCAGCCTAAGCATGAGTTTTTGTTGAGATTACCGAAGATTGTCAAATCCTCTTTGTTTCCTGCTTGCCAGGTTTTGCTGACCGCAAGAGAAACTTGCATTGTGTGTAAACACATAATCAGCATTTTCATCATTTGATTTTAGTGAATGACACAGAAGTGCAGGAAGTCATACCCGGCAACGTCTGAATACAAAGAATAACTTTTATATGTCTCCTGTTAAAAGGTCAGAATACATAATAAATCAACTTGTCCCATCGTTGCGATGTTGTAAGCGTGTCTGCGTTCTGGTCCAGCTTTGTGCAGAGGTTATATGTGGATTAGAGGTGATTAAGAAATGAAAGAGCCATTGTCCTGTGCTTAACCAATCACATGCACACTTGGGATCAGGGAGAGGGGGATGAGATGAAGACAGAGGCGTGAGACTGAGAAGTCGTGAAAGAGAAAAACAGTCGGGTGCGACATAAAAGTAGGCAGGATGAAAATAAAATGTGGAGAGCAAGCATAAGTATATGGGAGATTATGAGATTTCAGGAAGAAGGAGAGGAATATGGAGCAATCAAGAAAAAGATCCAAAGAAAAAGATGAAATGCACATGAAAAAATATACCTGAGCGCACTCATCTGGGTAATAATACATTGTAACTTCAGCATGTGTTCTTTTAAGGTAGGCTTGAGAGGAAGTAGCTTTTTATTTGTCCCTTTAAGCCATGTTTTTACATCAATCCAACTATTTTTGTATATTTTTGTTTTTTCCAGTACCAGGTTGGCCAGCTGTACTCTGTGGCTGAGGCCAGTAAGAATGAGACGGGTGGAGGAGAAGGAGTGGAGGTGCTAAAAAATGAACCCTATGAGAAAGATGGAGAGAAGGGACAGTACACACACAAAATATACCATTTGCAGAGGTAAGTATTTGTACAACAGGTTTGCAGTGTCAGACGATGCAGAAGAAGAATCTTGCATCTTGAGCAAACTCTTGGTGACAGTGGAGAGGAAAAATTCCCTTTTAGAAGGAAGAGCTGTCTGGCAGAACCAGACTTAGGGATCGATTGGAGGGGAAAGAGAGTACATAAAATAGTAACACAGCATAGCATGCAAAGTGGCAAATAAACACTTGGGCAGTGGAGACACAATCAGTAAATTATAGCAACACTTAGCACTTCCCACCCCAGAGAATATTTCTCGTGAATCCCAAGTGGGAGCTGGTTTCACAGGAGAGAAGCCTGATAGCTGAAGGCTCTGCTTCTTATTCTACCATAGTAAGCCTGTACTCTGACAGTGGGATGCTTTACTGGGATAATGTTTTACTATGAGGTCTTTAACATTTGGCATGATCATTCGGAACTTAGTTTGTTTATCCTTTAGCAGCAAAGCAAAAAGAGAAGGAGAAATTTGATCTCTCATTCCAGTCCATGTTAGCACTGTCGCTGCAGTGTTTTGGATCAGCTGAAGGCTTTCCAGGAAGCTTTTAGGAAAACCTGATAGTAAGGTTAGGGTTCTGGACTGTTTGCTCACCTACAAAGATCGAAATATGCTGATAGCACACTGATGCATGTAAGTAAGCTACCAGAAGCAACCACATGTAGTTTCTGCCTATGAAGGTTTTAGTGCTTTTGTTGCTTTAGATCTTTATAGTGGGCATTTATATGTATTATAGCTATTTATGTTTACATTGCAAAGCTAAATCTAAAGTTTAATATAAAGGACTTGGTCAGGTAAAGGAAGGTTTTGCTGTGATGCTTAAGACCTCCAGTATGAGAACCTATAATAAAGTTAAATAACTGAAATAGAAATGCTTTAAAATTAACTAGGCTTGTTTTCTCCTCACTCCTCTGCCCTGCAGTAAAGTGCCATCATTCGTCAGAATGTTGGCTCCAGCTTCAGCTCTCAATATCCACGAGAAAGCCTGGAACGCGTACCCATACTGTCGCACAGGTACGACACACATACACGGAGAGACACTTTATACCAGCACACAAAATGCTTAATCTCTGTGCTTTTGGTAATATTCATCACATAAAATACAGATTTGATTTGTGACATTTATCAGAATCACGTGTTTTTGTAGCTCAGGGATGCCTCGCTCAGTGGATTTTATTTGTAAAAGAAATATACCTTCTTTTTTTTTGTTTAATAGGGGTTTAAGATAACTGATTTAAATAATGGCGGTACACATTCAACCGCACACTCTTGCTAACTGTGTGTCTCTGGGTCTTTGTCACCTTGAAAGAGTAGCTGAATAATTTACTGTATGCCCAGAGAGAAGAGCCGTGCAATCACTCGAGCCTTTCAGGCTGAGATCACACACAGCCTGCCAGTTGCCAGACAGCCATCTGTCATACAAACACACAGAACAGGCAAAGGCACAACCTGTACCTACACACACACACTGACAACTAGTGTTTAACAATTCCTCGTGACATCTGTACATTGTCCAATACTGTTAATGCGTATTGGTAGTGTTTCGTAGTGTTTTCAAATGTTCCTCAACTCAACTATTCTTGTGTTTCTCTCTGTCCGCTCCTGCGCTGTCTGCCATCGGGCTCTGCAGTCATCACTGTAAGTATGCGTGTTTACTTTGGAAATCGTGTGCGTTGACACAAAAGACACCTCAAACCTTGATGCTGAGAGCGAGCGAGCGAGTTAACCTGAAAGTTGAGAAAGAAATGTGATCTATTTCAGTGGCGAAGCAGCAGGCGTAGTCAGACACCATTACTTTGTGTGTGCTTCATGTATTACTCAAGCTATGGGGACCTAAATCTGTTCACACAATATGGAGATGTGTTTTTCTATTGGGGCGGGGGGCTCCCTATTACAGAAATCATTAAAAACTTTGATGAGGACAATTTTGTTAAGGTTAAGTTTAGAAATGTTTAATTATGATTAAGGTGATTAGGGTTACAGTAAGTTAATGTAATGTCCTCTTAAGTCCTGGATACTCAGCTGTATGCGCTGGTGTGTGTGTATATGAGAACAGGAGTTTGGTATTATATATATATATATATATTATATATATATATATATATATATATATATATATATATATATATATATATATATATATATATATATATATATATTTGCTTACATATTTTCATGAAGAATTACTCTTCCTGTTTCACTCAATTTTACTTGTGTTTTCTCTGCAGAATGAGTATATGAAAGATAACTTCTTGATCAAGATTGAGACATGGCACAAACCTGATATGGGACACCTTGAAAATGTAATTATTAATGGCAATAATGACCTTTGGTGCTACATGCAGCAAGTTGAATGTCCATATTTTGAGTAGAAACAATGCAGATGGCACAAATGTGGTTGGGGTTTTTTTTACAAAATGTTTAATTTATTGATGGTGAGGTTTGTAGTCTGTTTTCCTCTCCTTGTGGTTGTGTTTTCTGTTGTTTAGTGGTTTCCTAATCAAAATTTGCTTCATAATTCTTATTTGAAATCCAAATTGCATCCCCCTTTTGTAGGTGCTCATAATTACTGGGACAGTGCTACTATACATGCATAAATGTAAATGTTATGTTATTAAAACGCTATTTTATTGCCTGAAGAAACTTGCCTTCAGACACAGTATCTAGTTTTGTTCTCTCTGTCTCTGTTTCAGGTACACGGTTTGGATGCCGAAACCTGGAAGAAAGTGGATGTTGTCTATATTGATATTGCAGACAGAAGCCAAGTGGAACCAAAGGTGAAATCATCACCTTAAAATCAATGCAGAGACCATCACAGCATCTAGCTTTCATACTTATGTGTCACCTTATACATGTTGTTTATTGTTGGGGGGGTTTGTTGGGGGGCTTTTGCCATTTTTCTTCAGGACTACAAGCATGAAGAAGATCCTTGCAAGTTCAAGTCAGTGAAGACAGGACGAGGACCTCTAGGACCAGACTGGAAGGTGCAGCTTTTTTGTTGTAAACATCTCAGTAGGCAGAGGCACATTCTTCAACCACTTTAATGTTAATCACTGATGTGCAAAATACAAAATATATTTGCACTGATACTTGTTGCTTAGCAACTATGATGTTTAGCCAGTGATGCCTGATCTGTGCAGAACAAAATTTGGTCATAATGCAGCAATATAATGTAGCCATAGCTGCTTCTAAGGACACTAGGGTCCTGTCTTTTATCAGTTTTTCCTGAGTGGTTTTATTCAGTTGAATGGTTTTAGAAGCCAGCCCTTATTTACAGTTAGTATATATTATAGTGGATTTTTTTAATCAATACTTTTAGTTTTAGAGCCTTTTTGTTATTGTCAAAAGGTGTTGGAGAACATCAGGAGAAGTGATGACCTCTGGATTCCTAAAACCTTATTTATAGCCCTCAGTGTATCTTTATTGATTAAATATTAGTTGAATAGAGGCAAAGGTCCAGACATACAGATGTGTTATGCCTGAGGAACATTTGGTAACGTAAAAAAAATGTGTTTATGTACTTGCAGAAGGAACTTCCTAACAAGAAAGACTGCCCACACATGTGTGCCTACAAGCTGGTCACTGTCAAATTCAAGTGGTGGGGCCTGCAAAATAAAGTGGAGAATTTCATTCAAAAGGTTTGTTGAGAGGTTTTTTGTTTTATTTGCTTTTTACCTTATTATCATTTTTGACACAACCAGGAAGCTACAGGTCATGGCCTGCTACTGAGGAGGGTTTATTGTTAAAAAAGTCATTTACATTGTTTATCCTGCGGGACATATCCTTTTTTTCCTTCCTTGACAATATCTGTTAATGGCTGTTGCACCACGGTGTGTTATCCTTTGCACACATACAGTAAATCCTGACCGCTTGAGGTAGTAATGGAAAAAGGCACCACTCACTATCATGTCTTGACGCATGCTCATTCATCCAGGTAAATAAATACCAAAAGACTGATTCTGTTCACCTCGATGAAGCATTTTTAGTGGGAGGATTGGTACTCCGTGAATTGTACTTATGGCCATTGATCCATGGTCATTGATCAGTGGAATTTGATCAGTGGTTGTTGATCAATGGTCATTACAATTTGTTCATTAATGATCAAGAAACTGACCTCACAGCCCATTGTTCCTTCAGTGGTGCTGGTTTCAGTCGTTATGCAAATGTACTGTTTATAAGATCAGGGAAACCTGCAGTCAGCTCAGACTGAAGAAGTCACTTGAATGAGTGATGAAATGTTTCTCCCAATGAAAACTCTACATCCAGATGAACAGAATCAACCTTTTGGGACTCATTGTCATGTTCCACATGTATGTTGCCAGCCTCTCCGCGATAAACGGGGTAAAAGATTGGAAACAGGATGAAATTACACATCTCTTACGTTAAGAAATCCAGCTCCTTTAACTAATCCAAAACTTTTCTCTTTATTGTTTCTGTTGTCTCACAGCAAGAGAAGCGTTTGTTCACTAATTTTCACCGCCAGCTATTCTGCTGGATTGACAAATGGATTGAACTGAACATGGAAGACATACGTCGCATGGAGGAGCAGACACGTAGGGAGCTGGATGAGGTAAGCCAGGCAAGATTAAATTGAACTTGATACAGTGTATCTTTTAATATTTTCTACCATATACCGACAGTTCGCTTTCCCCTATCACCTCCTGCAATTCTTCTGTGGGGACACAGAAGAATTCTTAGGGCAGCTGTGAGACATGGGCTGTATCCCAGTTCAGGGTCTGCAGCCTTAAAGTACGCAGCCTTAACGGTCCACAAGGGCCGCGTACTTAAATACCACTAAGGCCGGAAGTGCGAGGCTTGTGAAATGGGACGGACTGGCCTTCGTTGCGCTGCCCAGGTTGCCTAGCAACCATGATACTAACAGCTGGAAACGTTTCATACAGCTTTGTTTGACAGAAATAAAGGAGAAAATCTTTTGTTCATTTGTTTGTTTGTTTCTACATGAGCTTTGATCACCAGCACCAGTACAGCACTCAGCTGCTGTACTGGTGCTGTACCAGATTTGCCTGTCATTCTGTCTCACTCATGAACAAGCCCAAGAGGTACTTGAACCCCTCCACTTAAGATGACACCTTAATCCCAATCTAGAACAGGAAACCCAATCTTTTCAGGCTGAAAACCATGACCTCAGACTTAAAAGTGCTTATTCCCTGCTATTTAACACTTAGTACAGACCAGGTCAAGGCCATGCCACAGTTTGATGAAGCCAACACCATGTAAACACCTTGTTATAAGTAAGGCTATGATTGTAGTCCTTTGCAGACACACACACAGACAGCTGTGGAGCAGACAGACATACTTTATTATACTACTTCTGTCTGCTTGGAAGATGCAGTTCTTTCATATGCAGCAGCTCAACTTCTACGTATTTCACACACATATTTCGTTACCTTGAAATGTTGTGATTACTACACACTAAAGCAAACAATTAAAAAATTCTTGTGTGATTTTTCTCTTCTGTCAGATGAGAGTGAAGGACCCTGTGAAAGGAATGGTCGCTCTAGAGGACTGAGGCTGAATTGGACCGTGAATGCTGCTGCTCATCAGGTGAAATTATTTTTGTCCTTTGTGTGATCGTAAATTTGTGCCATGACATGTTCGTTGAAATACTGGATTTTTCCCCCAGTCTAGCTGCTCATTGTAACTTCCCAAATCCAAGTGATGTGTTCAAATTGTTTGTGTTGTTTGACCAGAAACCTCAGTGTTTTTTTTCTTCCGTAGTTAAGACATTAATGAATTAGCAAAACCTTTGTCTTGTTTTAAGCTAAACCTTAGTGTCCAGGAGCCCTTTAAATGATCTCACATATCAGTTACAGTGTATAAGTAACAAGAAATTGCAGCCAGTGAATGAAGTTATATGGTTTTGATTATTGAACCTAAAACAGCAGAATGTGACCTTAATAAGTCGCCAATTAACACATTTAACAGGCTTTTTTGTTGCTAAATTCTTCACTGTGATTATCGGCTAGTTCACATGCATGTTGTTGCTGGAAATGAGGTTCACAAGAGCAGGCAGGCTTGAAATCTGAGTACATTTGAGAAAAGCATCCAACTAAATTTACATATACATTTAGTTACATGCTAACTAAATAGTATGCTTTTAGCATGCAACTAACTGCGTGCAATTTAATTAGCATGCAATAAACAATAAAGGAAATTAATTGTTTATTAGGCAATTAAAAAAAGCAGACAATGTAAGTGATGACTGTCTTTCTGTCTTCTCTTTTAGATCAGAATATCCAGACACCAGCGGATTCACATCCTCCTTTTGTCTCAACTGACGCAACATCCGACCGGCCGGTCCAAAACCCACCTCTTGCAGTCCAATTTGGTTTCAGGGACCTGGACCCAGTAAACTTCCAGTTTTCAGCTGATGTTCTCCGTCCTTCCCTCCTCTCACACTCATCTGTACTTTTGGTTTATTTTTTTGATCTAGTGTCCCCATGTTAATTGCTCTGAGGCCTCCAGTAGCAAAATTATAGATCTTGTCAGTCAGTCCTCTCTTTCTGTCTAAATTGTTCTAAACTACAGAGAATAGTGTCATTTATCTCTGCAATTTAGGATTTATTTCTATTTAGGATATCCCAGTAGTGTATATATAAAGTATATCGGAGAGTTGAATAATTGTACTGAAGTACATATATATGTGTATATACATATATATATATATATATATATATATATATTAAAAAAAAAACAAGATTTTTAAAATGATTCAGTACATTTTGTGAGTGGATGTTTATTTTTTTTCCAGATCAAGCCAAGCTGTATGCTCAGTGCTGTGTTGCTTGTTTGATCCTTTAATTTCTTCTTTTTTTGTCATTGTATCTCCTTTTCTCCATTTGTGTCATGCAGTGTTTCCCTTTCTTATTGAAATTGATTTGCAAATCTGCAAATCCCAGCTGCAAGGTCGGGGTTGTGCTAAGAGTTTTGTGTTATCTCTGCTATAAATCTGACCTAACAGATACGATTTTTGCCCCCGTAAATATGTTGACAAGTTCATTAGCTTTTCTGCTGCTTTGTGAATGTGTCTTTGCATATATATGTGTGTGTGTGTGGTTGTGGCAGGGCTTAGTGGTGTGTGTCTTTGTAACATTGCTAGGTCACCACGTTTTTCAGCTGTATTTTTCATGCCTCTTTCAGCAGATCCTCCCCAGTTTCATTTGGCTGTTTGGGGTGCTCGAAATTGCCATAATTGAAGATTGTGTCTGAATACAAGTATACAGTAATGCATATAAATAGAAATACAGAGAGAGCAATAGCTGAGAGGGGTGCTGGTAAAATGTGTCACCCTGCAAAATAAAAAATATAGAGCAGACAACTGGAACAGTCATAAACAAGTGTAGGCCTGTGTCTTTTTTTATTCTTCTGTTGGTGACCTGTGCTGACATTCTGCATCAGGTCTTGCCTTGTCATCCGTTGTGTCATCTTCAGTGGATAAATGGTGTTATCCAGCAATAGCAATAACTATCATGACACGCTGGTCTCTCCTTGGTCATTGCAGTTTTAGTAAACTGGAGCGCAAGCCTCAACTCAAGAGGGCTCAAGTTGCTTACTCATCATTAAATTCCATGTTTATTGTCTTTGCATGGGTTGATTTTCTCTTGTGGGATCTAAAGGTTGTTATTTAAATTTGTGTTTTGTTTTGGAGGGGATTTTTCTGGGTGTATGCATGAGTGTGAATGTGTCATGCAGGGTAGTGAGTGTCTTTGTAGAAAGTTGATCCTAGTTACAAACAAGGAACAAATTAAGCTACAGCGGGCGCTATTTTGTTTTTCTTCTTGCTGGTGTTTGTTTGGCTTCCTTTGCCTTCCTTCCGTCCCGTCATCTACTTCACATCCTGCACATGTTTTAACAGTATGGAAAGCTTAAAGAGAAAGCAACAGGTAACGAGACAAGAAAATGATTATGGACATTTTGCACTAACAAGCTAATATTAGTTCATGTAAAATAATTTAGGAACTTTAAAATAACAGATAAAGCCTATTTTTTGTAGTTTATGCACAATCATTACTAAAGTACAATAATGCATACTTACTGAATTTTGTAGCATAAATATCAATTTCACTATTGGGTTTTTCATTTGCAATTACTAAATAAAAACGGTATCGATCAAGTACTGTCATCAGTCAAAATGACGTCTGTCCCAAGCATTGCAGGAATTATTTCTTCCATTGACTCTTTAATTAGGATAAGTCATTTGCAGAAATTCTTAAAAATGCAAAGGTTTTCTGGAAGACTTCCAGAAGTTACTCTCATGTTCAGCTACATTAATCTAAAGGACTATTACGCTGAATCTGGTTAGATTCAGGTTTTCAGTTTACAGGGAAACGTGGAGCTGAATTGGCTCAGCCCTAACCCTAATTAACAAGAAAGGTAAAGCAAATGATTGACAGACATTTGAGCATTGTCTTTGAGCCTAATCTAATGTGCACACACATTACTGATGAATTATTAAAAGGGACTGTTCTGAGGATCATTGTCAACCTTGTGAACTATAAATTTTAAAAGGATAATGTTTGATCTTTTTATGTTTGCATATGCCAGATTACTTGAATAAGGCCATCATAGCAAACATTTTTCTGTTGCCTCCTCTTTGACTCCAAAACACTGGCCCTGGATATTCAATCCCTGCACCTCTGTGTCCATCAAGTGTCTCACTCAGTGTCTGTGATGGGGCTACCAACTGATTCATGGAGGTTTGTGGATGTACTGTATGTACTGACTTTGTAAATAGTAAATAAATTATTGTAGATGAACACATATATATAGATCAGACTGTCCTGCCAAAGCCTACAGCACACCTCTTAACACCTGATCCTCTTAATTAATCGCTATCTACTCAGCATTACACACCATCAGAATCAGAAAATGTTGAGTTATATGGAATTTAGTAGTGATAAGACATTTTGAGGAATATTGTCAACTGTAGTCATAAAAAGGCATTCTTACATATTGTTACAGATGTTTAGGCTGCTCAAGTGAAGCAGCACTTCACATTTGGAGGAAAAAATAAGAAAAGAGCCTATTTGCTATTTCCTGTCCTTCATTATTCCCTCACAGGTACCACGTCTCATTGGCAGGACAGTGTATAAATATATATTTTTGTTCTGAATGTTGTACCTCTGTTGTCAGTCTCTGAACTACACTGACTTCTCTCTGCAAAGGAACGGCAGCTTGGGTCACTTCATTGATCCACATAATTAGCTGATGGCGTCGGCCCTTCGTGACGCCGGGGCACGAGTTAGACTTTGCCCTCCTGTGGTTAGTAGTGGGGGAATCGAGGGGAAATTATTCTACATTTCGGAGCAGCTTCAACTGGGTGCTGGAGTGTTGGAGCTTAAAGCTACACACGAGAAAGGACAAATATATGTGGTTGTTTGAGAACAGATACTGATGTTTTTAAGAGTCTGAACCTACAAACATGTGAGAGAACGTGGTTTAACAGAGACAATCTCATAGTTATCTGTTGTTAGATTCCTCGATTTATAATCAGAGTATGAAACCAAATGATTCCATAATAATCCCAAACTGTTTTTAAATCGTTAAATCTCTCTTTCTCTCTCTTACTTTCGCTCTCTCTCTCACTCCTGTTAACTCGTCTCCTGTTTTTCTTTCTTTTATTGTGAATTTGTGCCTTTTTGTCATTTTATCTTCTAATAACACTACTGTACATTGGAGACATAAAGAACTAAATAAAAAGAAACAAAGCAACTGTACATAAGTTTGATGTGAATGCTTTTTTAAAAAATCATTTTAATGGATGTCATAGGTGTGAGATTATTTAAACATGGGAGACAGACAGTCAAAAAACGGTTCAAATATAAGCTAAAAAATGAACATTGCCTTGTCTTAGCAAAATAAATCAAAACTGATGTAATCAGCAGTTGTTGAAATCATCAAATGTTAATTAAAGCTACAAAGTATGACTTTTGAATATTATTCTTTGGTGCCTCTGGTGGACCCATAAAACACACAGACAGCAGACACCACACACATACAGACACAAACACTGTAGGCAGGGTAGAACTAATCAGGCTTTTTGTGGCAAAGATTACTTTAAATCCTGATTATGAGGCAGAGGATGGGCCAGGGCTGCGAGCTGGGTGTTTGAGAGGGAATATTTGAATTTACTAATGAACCACTGAGGATATTTTAGCTTAGCAGTAAAAACAAAACTGAGCTTACTAGTAGAAATATGAATGAAAATTTCAGAAAAGATCAGAAAGTATTAATCAAGTTTTAAGTTGTGATTTTGGTTGTTTTAATCTTTGCGTCTGTTCTGTTGAGAACCTTTCTTCGTTCTTCCTATAGGTGGCTTATTTATATCATGCACAACCATCCTGCAAGACCACAAAAATAACAGAATGAATCCCCGTAATTAAAGCATTACACAGTCAATAAAATCCTTATACAGTAGCATTTTAATGTGTAATGCAGAGCACCTTTCACATTCCATACTGTTAAGAAAATGAAGGATTGTTTCATGCAAAGCAGGCTTTAGTGCAACAAATGCCATGCGTCAATAAACAGACATGTCTATTCATAAACACTTTCTCACTGGGTTGTTAACCAACCTGGGATAATAGCTTGATCCGATGTTACGCTTAAGTCCAGCGTGGGCTGTGTGTGGGAATTTGCACCCAGGAGGGGAGCAGCGGAGAACAAAGTGAGGAAACCAAAAACAGTATCAAACAGTCAAACCAGCCTCACCACAGGAAAACAGATTCCCTTTGGACATCTCTGTCATCTGTGCACACAGGGTCTACTGCTTTTCCGGATACCACAAGACAGACACACAGACAAAGGTAATGGTTTAGTTAGACAGAGGGATGCTTTTGTTCTCATAAGGCAAAACAATCTCAGTAACTTCTTTGCGTGGGGTTTTTTGTTTTTTGGGTTTTTGTTACAGCACACTAGCAGTTGGCAAGTATGAATACGGCACAACAATCTGTTTCTCTTGCAATCACTGGTCAATTTAAAATACCAAAGTTAGGACTTCGTTACTTTTTCAAGGAGGGGCTTATAATAAGGGTATAGAAAACAGAAGTTAGTAACATTGTTATAAAGAACAAAAAACTTGTCAGTGAAAAACAACTAACTTAATTGATGCATAATTAAAATTGAATAATATTGATAACAAAAGTTAGAATAGAAGAATAAATAAAATAATTTCTGCCTTTTAAATTGTATTTTTTTTTTCTTCTTTGATAAAAATTTGCATATTGTCATAGCCTCGATTATTGTATTGTGGCAAGTTGTTATTGTGGTTAATATCTACACTGATATGCACGAAATTGACCTCACTAGCTAATTTGGCTAATGTTCTAAACAGTTAGCTAGGTAAGAAATTGCATATTTTGCTGTGGATCTAAATTAAGAGCACAACAAAAATAAAAGAGATAAAATGTAAAGACACTGGACTTACATATGTTATGTGGGTAGTCATATTGCCAGTTTAACAGTAGACTAATATCTATATCTATATGAACTACCATCAACTACTTTGCTAAAAGAGTGTTAGCCATAACAAATATGTTAGCGTGCAGCTTGTTGTGCACATTGTTGCCCCCAAGTGGCCAAATCAAATTCAGTTAAATTTAATTTTAATGTGTCCAATCACAGCCATCAGCAAGGGTTGGTGGTGAGGAAGAAACCCAGAAAAACAAATAATCTAAGCTATCATAACAAAGCCACAGTTATTAGACAACTTTGACACAAACAGGACAAGGTGTTGCTGTTACAGTCTAGTCACAAGTCCAGGACATTGTTGTTGTTTTCTTTACTTACTTTACAACTAGTTCAAAGGCCAGAGCAGCCAACGGCAACAAATATGCATTGCCCCCTGTATTTATAATTAGCTTTAAAAAGTCAAATAATTTCTACAGCATTTTTGATAAAGTTTTATTAAAAATATGTCCAAAAATGACTCTCAAGTCTTCCTGTGTTTACATGTGATCTTCAGGGCACTGTCACTTTAACACGGCTGAGGCTAACCATGATTAGACGTGATTAAAAAGCAATTTGAGAAATGACTCCGGGGCATCCCTGTCAGGTTTAGGCTTTGTCTGTTTAGTTATTTTTGCCCGGCTCTGGTCTATGCTCCCAGCAAACTGAATGTAGTACGGATAAAGCACCTGGCATTTCTATTTGCTTACATTTTGCCCAAGCCTGTGTGTGTATGTGTGCCTACAGGGGAGAAAATGAACACCGGCAGGGTTGGAAGAGACAAGTGCAGGTAAGACCAGCACAATTCTGTCTTTGTCTCCTAATGTAAATGAAAGGATACGAAGTAGGTAGGAACAAAGTCAGAGATGGAAATAAATGTGAGGGAAAGCACAGATCACATGTAGAGATAGTAAAACAAAAGACCCTCCCAGCTTGCATTTCATAATCAGTTTCATAGTCTTTATAAGTAACTTGTGGCTGCAGGATCTGAGTATTAATAGATCTGCGAGAAAACTTAAATAGTTTTCTATTCATCATTTCTGACCAGTGAGCCCCTTGATTATCTACTTAACACCTCTGCTTGCTAAAGAATTTGCCCTAAGTCTTTGCATGTGACACTGTTACATGAACTGAAAGGGAGGATTGGGACACCAAGGATTATAAATACTTTTCTTTATTCCTGTCCCCATTTCTTCGTATTTCTGCTTTACAGCCATTAATAAACCATTCAGTTACATACACTTATTCAGTTACACACAACAATCAGCACGTTATTTTTTAGAATTTAATAGCAAATTGAGTTTCGCTTTTAGCTTCAGAAAAGTAAAAACTTGTTTGTATAGTTCAGGATCATTTTAAGTCCTGTGTAAGGAAAGATCCAGCGGTTTCTAATCGAGTCATTTTGCAAAGAAAAGTGTTTTAGTGGCTAATTAGATGTTAAAATTTTAGGAATTAAATAATTATCTCACTGCACTTATGGTTTTTAAATCTTTAATCCATTTAAGTATTAGGCAAAAAGCGCCGCAGCTGCAGATTGCTTAATGATTGCTTAATATGCTCCCACATCTATTAAGTGTGCTGTAACACTTGGTAATCAGAATGATTTGCGTTTTTGTCATAAAACTGTGAGTCAGTCTAAAGCTGCTTGTAACTCCTCTCCGACCTCTATCCGGTTTACAAAGATAACCTTTCGTCTATATAATAAGAGCCCAGATTTACGCCAGAAGAAGCCAAAGCTGATATTTTCTCTCGTCACCGGTGCGTGGGTGTAATTGTGGGTCACATGCATTGTTCTATGTGCTCAGCTGATGAAGAATAGCGGTGGTAAACCTCTTAGAAAAGCTGAAGGTTTGCCCAGGTCTTGCAGCAATACTGATGGAGGATCAGCCTCCTCTTGCACTTTCTTTGGCTGCACACACTCACAGTAAAAGACACGCACACGTTCACATGCCTGTCTCCTGCCTGTGATTATACTCCAAATCTGACTCACTCTTGCCTGCTTTCCCGAGTCAACCCTACTGCTTTGTCAGTCGCTGCTCCATCGGAGCCAGATCACACAAGACTCTGCCAGAGAAAGGACTCCACCAGCAACCTTCACCCACGGCGTTTGAGTTGTTCAACTTGGCTATTTTGGAGGACTTTAAAGAAGAACTGCCTGAAGCACATGCAGAGAGAGATTTGACTAACTAGGAATCAGTTCATATTACTCTCAGTCGAGTGGACAAAGGGACCGGTGGCCTCTCGCATCAGATGGCTACAACTATCCCAACCACAGAAGTCTGAGAAGTTAAGCCAAAGGTCTGTCTTCCGTAGGATTTTCCTTCTTTCTTTATGTTTATTTTAAGTAGTTACTGCTGTGCACTGAAGAACCTCCTGAACTTTACTACGTCACATACACCGGGAAGACCCTTTTTTAAGGCATAACTTCAAAGATGGAACTTTTAACAGACAGTCCACGTGTGCGCTCAGACAGCACGAGCAGCTCGGCATCTCAGGGCTCAAAGTCGAAGACGGTTCTTCGCCAGCGTTTGTCCCAGCTGCTGACCTGCATCGAGGACATGAGCTCTGACGACGAAGCCAGTGAAGAGGTGTCACGCATGCTGGAAGAAGCATTTCAGCTCTGTGGACGCTTCATTCCCACAGATGCATTCAGGTTGACTTTAACACTTTGGGCTTTTAAAAAGCTTGTAAAAGAAAAATCATTTTTAAACTTTGATTTAAAGAAACAGGCATATCATAGCAACTAATATAGTTCATATCAAAAAGTGCAGAAATGATCAATAGGCTCTTAAAGTGGTATTTGTGAAAATAATATCTGTGGTTCTTAGTGGGTTCCACTTAACTTATAAGATTACAAAAGTGTGTATTTTGGTAAATGTTATCAAGGGTCTTTTTGTATTTTTATGGTATAAGTGTTGCTCTTTTTGAGGACACAAACTGTTGAGCATGCACAGTGTAGCTTTGTAGCGTTGTAAATAATATTTGGGAGTTTTTTCTCACAAGGATCCACATTGTGACCTGGAATGTGGCCACAGCAGAGCCTCCTGAAGATGCCACCTCTTTGCTCCAACTAGATGCCCAGCCGCCTCCAGATCTCTATGTTATTGGGTAAGAAATAACATTTTTGACAGTGCAGTTTTAAATGTTGCTAATAATCTATGGTATATATATATATATATATATATATATATATATATATATATATATATATATATATATATATATATATATATACATATATATATATATACATATATATATATATATATTCATAATGAATCACAGCAGTGGAATCAAAGACATTAGACTGTCATTACTTGTCTCTTTTAATTTTTCTGCGTGTTAGCCTTCAGGAGGTAAACGCCACCCCAGTGAGGTTCATCACAGATCTGATATCAGAAAACTCCTGGAGCCATGTCTTCATGAACTCACTGGCACCCAGAGGCTTTGTGAAGGTCAGAGAAGACAGAAGAAGGAAAGGGAGAAATATTTGTCTTTATGTGTCTCTTCAATCGGCTGTATTTTTCTTTCATCCATAAAAGAGACATAAAATATATTATTACATACTTTTTTATACTGTTGCAGTTAAACTGTTTGAGATTCAAAGAGGAAAAGAAAAAGAAAAGAAACGCTGCATAATCTACAACATTTAATAATTTTATGATTCTTTTTCTTAACTCTTATCATATCTCTGTATGTTTTTATTTCTTTTAATTATCCTAATTGTACAGCACCTTGGTCAACGGTTGTTGTTTTAAATGTGCTATATAAATAATTTGGACTTTGACTTTAATACAATCTTACTGTCTCCATCTGTGTCTAGGTCACATCAGTGAGGATGCAGGGTTTGCTGTTGCTGCTGTTTGCCAAACAGATTCATCTTCCCTACATCAGAAACATCCAGACCACCTACACTCGGACCGGCGTGTTCGGCTACTGGGTAGGAAATTAGAATGGGAGCTCTGGTTATCCCTGAACCTTGTAGACAACCACACTGTGTGCACACCAGGAATCCCATTGGCATCAGATGCTGTAGGGTTTAAACGCACCATGAAAGGTCCATTGTGTTTGTTTAGTGGAATGTGCAGCAGCTTTGACAGAAAGAAATCACAAACAAAGAACACTGAAAGCAGTCAGAACACTGGGATAGAAAACTTGTGTCTAATCCATAATCCAGGTTAAAAGAGATACTTTTTTATAATTAGTCTTCTTCACAGACTGTATTTGTTCTCCTGTGTGTGTCTGTGTTAGGGTAACAAAGGAGGAGTGTCTGTACGCTTTTCTTTCTATGGACACATGCTTTGCTTCCTCAACTGCCACCTAGCTGCTCACATGAACAACGCTTTGCAGCGCGTTGACGAGTTTGAGTACATACTGGAGACGCAAGACTTTGACATCTATGACACCCCACAAATCCGGGACCACAAGTCAGGACTCCTTCACAGAGGCACACAAATACTATGCATATATGCAACATGGGCTGCTGTGCAAGTAAAATGTGGCTCCGCGGCTTTTCCACAGGGTGGTGTTCTGGCTTGGTGATCTGAACTTCCGCATCGCAGATCACGGTTTGCACTTTCTCCGCTCATCCATCAACAGCGGCCGGCTAAATTTGCTGTGGGGCAAAGACCAGGTATTGTACTAGTGTGAGGACACACACACACACATAATAACACACACTTGCTCATTATTTTCATTTTCCTGCAGCTCATCATGATGAAGAAGAAGGAAGCTTTCCTGCAGGAATTTGAGGAGGGACCGTTAAATTTTAAACCCACCTACAAGTTTGACCGTAACTCCGACACCTATGACACCAGGTAACATGCTAAAAAATCTGTATTACACACACATGATCGGCAAATTTTGTAAGCCTTATTTGTGTCCTCGTTTCCATTTTAATTTTGCACAGCACTCCAAAGACATGGTTGGGTTTAAAGTAAGAATTCTTTTGTGTTTTGCATCCCCCACATTCCTTTATCAGCTTTTGCCACCACATCTTTAGTTGTAGCAAAACAAGACACGCCAAATGGAAGCTCAAAGCAGCCATGGCATCTATAAACCTGATTTATAGATGAACAAGGTAGCAGCTCTTTCTCCAACTCATATCCAGAGCACTGAGGCTCTTCCCTAACAATAAACAGACTCAGGCCCCTGCAGCTCTGTGGCACCACCCTCTTCTTGCTACTCACGTCTCTCACCTGGGTGCTCCTCTCTGAATGGTTGGGGGCCTGGTTCTGGATACTAGATCTGCCTAGGTGGGTGTCTCGGTCCTGTGTATAGGATAGGCACCTTGAGGGTTACTTAGATATAACCCACATTCACAAAGTGTATGGAGACACTGGCATAAGCAACAAGATTCAAATGGGTTTTGTAAGCATAATATGACTGATAAATGGCAGACATGTTCTGCATATTCATTAGACCAGAACTCCATTCTGCACCCAGCACCTCACTGTTTGCACTCCTTCCTCTTTTTGTTCCTGTGTAATCCACATTTTGCCTTTTACAGCAAATTAATGTGTGCATAAGCTGTAATACCCTGTCAATGGTACTAACTGCTTAGCAGTACCATTACATGCTACTTAGCATGTAGCCTACATCATTTCTCATATGCATGCTACACTATAGGTATAGCCTTGTACTGCATATGTATGTGTTTGGTTTGCATTCTTTAACAGCACTTATTTTTTCATAGGAATTAGTATGTAGATTTGTATGGATAGACATAAATGGAAATGTGTTAAAGGGTAAGCAATAGAGAAAAAAATTTTTTTAGATAGAAGTTGTATAATCAACAGTCATGTTCCTTTTGCTCGGCGTGGAGCACCCATAATTTCAATGTGGATATACAATGACAATAAAGGGCTATTTTATTCTGTTTTTCTATTCTATTCTCAGTGGAAAGAAGAGGAAGCCGGCATGGACAGACCGGATACTCTGGCGGATCAAACCCAAGCCCCTGCCATCAGAGGAAGATGATGAGAAGGCATCAACTTCCACAGATGAAGAACAGGATGAGTATCCAGTCCTGGTCACCCAGGATAAATACACCAGTGACATGAGCTATGGAGTCAGCGACCACAAGCCTGTCATTGCAACCTTCAGCCTGGAGGTGAGAGCAAATGCACTGCATAGACCTCTGCTTTTTCAAACGTTCTTTAAAAATATTTTTCTTTTCTCTTATCTTTCACGCAGCTGAGAAAAATCTTTGACACACCACTGGTGCGCGTGTCTCCTGTGGGCATATGGAGCGCAGGCCAGGATGCACTTTTGACCTACTCTGTCCTGGAGGACTTTATGTCTTCTACGTGGGACTGGATCGGCCTGTACAAGGTACTAGGACTCATGTAAAGACAACAAAAATCAATAAATAAATAATTTAAACCTTATATATTATAATTGTGTGGATTTGGACTGACTTTCTTGCGCTTCAGGTGGGATTTAAGACTGCATCTGACTATGAAACCTTTGTTTGGGTTCGAGAAAATGAACTGCCAGAGATAAATGAAGTCATACAGGTAAAGTAGAAGTGCAGCGTTTATGTCATATTAACAAATTCTTTATGAATGCATTATTCATTAACATGCACACATGTGTTGTTGCAGATTTCTGTGGATAAAGGTCAGATTCCTCTGTTAGGTGGACAGTACGTTTTGGGGTACTACAGCACAAACATGCAAAGCATCACTGGCCTCAGTGATAGCTTCCAGGTAACTGCTTCACTATCATATCTGTAGTTTTATAGTTAGATATTTTTTTCAACTCTTAAACATACAATTTAATGCATCCACGAAAGACTATTTAAATGTAGAATTTTGTTAATACAGGTGTACCTACATAAGAGATTAATGCTCTGTGTTTGGAGAAGGAAGCAAGCATGGCAGTGTGCTTTATTTTGCACTCTCTTTGGTTCTTACAGATCCTGGAGTCTAAGCGGGCTGTCATGGAAGGCCTGGTTCCCGAGGATATCAATGGAGTCAACAAATAAGAACAGATTCTCTGCAGTGCCACGTCTTATTCCTCTCCACTGCAAAGTCACACAGATCTGAATCAGGCTATAAAATTGCCCCGAGGTTAACTCCTTAATCTACTGGATGAGCAGACTCTGTCATTCATGTTGGCCCCCACAATTTGTCATCATGTAAACTCCAGTTTGTTATTTCCTACTTTGCCTTTAAGGTTCAGGCTCACTCTTGCTGAAACAAGATCTCTAATAAAAAAAAACTTTAATGAGTAGCCTCAGTCTATCCACAGACCCTGTTAGAGCAGATATACGGAGAACACGTGTCAAACTGCCGTGCCGGTGCAGATTAATACAAAAGGTGCAAAACATCATTGCGTAGAAGAGTGTGCTCTTTTGTTTTATATGTGCTGTCTCAGTGAAGAAAGATGCACCCTGCAACTGAAATTTCTTGCAATGGGTTGTCTGCAGAAACTGTTGAATATGAGAATCTTAGAGAGGAACATCACACAGAAAAATATCATCCAACGGTCAGCTGGTTGATCCAATGAACGATGCAGCAACCTGTAGGATGTGTGCAAATGAACAAGTGGCAGGGAGGTGCTGGGAAAATGTATGTGTGATCGCAGTGGCTTATCTTTAAAATGTGAATGCAGGTTGTCTGTTTTCCTCTTGATGAAAATGTGTTATATCTCCCACACTGCATGCATGAATCGTATCAGCACACTAAAAATATACTGCAAGACAAACTAAATATTTTTTGTGAATTTGTTTATTTAAAAAGATCCAGTATGTTTTCAGGATATGAATGTGTGACTAATCAGTGAAAAAAGATGGGCAGTGGGTCACTTTAATTATCAGTGATTAAAGGCCTGGAGGCTTGTAATCTGAGAGTTATTGTATTATTTTGCACTAACTCATATGCAAAGTCAAATTTGCTTTAACCAACAAAGCAATAGTAATAAGCACAACAGTGATTATGGTGATATTGTCCCGAGTGTACTCCAAAGAAAACATGGAACTGTCTACTCTCTGCATTGATAGATAACATATAGAACTGTAGGATACCCATTTATGGCCATCTGAGTGTCATTAAAGATTTTATATATACATCATAGGTAGTAAAATTGGATAAGCTATTTCTCTTAGTATCTAATAAGCCAATCACAAGGCAGCAACTCAGTGCATGTAGGCATGTGGAAATAATCAAGATAGCCTTTTGAATTTCAAACTGATCATCAGAATGGAGAGGAAAGGTGATTTAAGTGACTTCAAATGTGGCATGATTGTTGGTGCAAGACTTGCTGATAGTCTGTCCAAAAATATTTATCTAGTGCAATTTTCCCACAAAACCTTCTCTAGAAAATGGTCCAGACAAGAGAAAATATCCAGTGAGCAGCAATTGTTTGTGTGAAAATGTCTTGTTGATGGCAGATGTCAGAGGAGAATGACCAGAAACTAGTAATTAAAAAACAAAAAGAAAAACCTAGTTAAAACCAATGTATACATAATAGCATCTCTGAACACACGTCAAATCTTGAAACAGACAGGCTACAGCAGAAGACCACACTGGAAAACTAAAGCTGCAGTTTGCACAGCCTGACCAAAATTGGAAAGTCAGACTGGTTTCTTGAACTTGATGATGAGTTCAGTGTACTCAAAAGGCCTCCACAGCCATCAGATCTCAATCCAGCAGTACAACTTTGGATATAGAAGAGTCACATAATAATAATAATAATAATAATAATAATAATTATTATTATTATTATTATTATTATTATTATTATTATTATTATTATTATTATTATTATCATTATTATTATTATTGTTGTTGTTGTTGTTGTTGTTATTAATAATAATAATAATGATGATGATAATGATAATATAATAATAATAATAATAATAATAATAATAATAATAATAATAATAATAATAATAATAACACTGTGCCTCACCAGCTGAATTATACTGATACACTTTTCCAACTATAAGTTACACTAATTCACATAGTTTGGTACTGAAAAACTGAAACACCCATATCTCTCTTAAGTTATTACAGTGCAAGCTCAGTTTTACTACTAGGATCACCTTGCTTTAGTGATTCTGCAATTCGACTGCCATGGTAAACCAGCATTACTTAGGAGGCCAGTGAGTGGACGGATAGTCTTATTCAGGTCAGATTTTGGGAGGTACCCATCTTGCCTTGCAAAACTGAAAAGAGGTCATTCATCAAACTGTGCAGCTAGTTTTAAAAGCATGAGCCTACTCGAAAAGTGCACAACAAATGGAAATCTGTTGAGGACATCCTGCACTTACAGTCAGCTCCCCTAGTGTGTGGTGAGTTCATTGATCCACTTCTGCACCTGGAGATAATGTCTCTCCTGTTTGTCTCCTGCTTTGCATTTGCAGTTTAACACACAGATGCTTTTCTACTGTCTCAAATCCTGGCTACATTTCTCCGAGTCTACACGACGTGTATAGTTGTAATTATGCATAAGGTGTGGGAGTGCAAGCATATTTTTTCATTTATTTATTTATTTATTTAAACCGAATAAATATGAATATTTTTCTATTCATTTTTTATATATCTAAATAAATATGGAATAAAATATGGAATAAAAAAGTTTGAGAAAATTTGAGTAAATGCCCCCCTGTGAGAGTTAGTTTCCTGTCCAGTTCATAAGATAGGACATTTAAGAAAGCTCGATCTTACAGAGACATTATGAAAGTAAAGATGACTGGACTCCGTCTATCGAGAAGGAAGGAGCACGGCTACTTCCCATAATTCATTGCGTGAACCCGTTAACTGACGTGATCTTCGACGACTTCTTTACATACCTTTCATTTAAAGGCTCTGTGGTGGTACACACGTGGGAATCTTTATCTCGTCGCTACCGCTCTAAAGGTAAGGATTTAGCACAGTTATTTTACAATGTAATGTCGTATAAACCCGGACGTAGTTGTGCAAACAAGTTACGGTTATCTTACTGGCCTGGGCTCGGCTATGAAAGGATACAGATGGTTAAACTGTTGGCTAACGGCAAGCTAGCTCGGTTAGCTTGACAGACTGAAGTCAGGTAGCAAAACAGTAAACCAAAGCAAATATTCAGGTAGGATAATTCAGTTGAAGTTTTCGTAATAACTTTTTAAAACGGCTCTGCAACATGCTGTCTGTTGCTTCGTTTGTTTAAATTAACTTGAATGAACTGATATTAGACATTGTCTCGTTGACTTTAGCTAGCTGAAAAACTGAGTAGTGCTTTGTAATTAAACTACGTTTAGGGCGATGCACAGCGATATCAGTGTGTGTTAGTAATGCAGCACCACTAAGACTTCCACATTTTGAAACATTGTTTGCCCGTTGTCTATCTGCATTTGGTATTTCTTCGGAAATGTTATTGTATTTTTGTAGAAATGTTAAACATTTTTTAAAATATGGTCTCTTTACAGGTGGACCTGAAGCAGACATGTCGAGTGAGGACGTGGAGCGGCTTTTGATACAGTTTCAGGACGAGAATGGGGAGATCCTGGGTTCACCTTTCGATGTGCCTTTAGACATTACCCAAGACAAACTACAGCTTGTCTGCAATGCATTGCTTCAGAAGGTAATTATACAACATAAGTATACAGTGTTTTGTGTAAATGTATAGCCCAGATTGAAATAATCAAATATGATGGTCATGATATCAATTTTGAATTGAATATCTAGTAAACATGCTTTTTCTCTTTTCTTTTTTTTTTGCTGTCATCCACTCTAGGAGGAGCCAGTCCCGCTGGCATTCTTTGTGCAAGGGGAGATGGAGGTGGTGTCCAGCCTGGGGACATGCGTTAAGGCTCTTGGGGTTGAAACCGAACAAGTTCTGCCTGTGGTGTACCAGCCTCAAGCTCTGTTCAGGGTTCGGGCTGTGACACGCTGCACCAGCACGCTGCAGGGACACACTGAGGCCGTCATCTCAGTCGCTTTCAGCCCCACTGGCAAGTAGGTACCTTTGACACAAAGTGAACAGATGTCAGCTTTTCTCTACCAGTTTGTCATAATCTCTTGTACCTTTTGGGTCGGAGTTGTGTAACAGTATATGAAAATGGAATTATGTTGTGACATCACACCTCTAATTAGATTTAAACATTGATCCATTTGTCTGTTTTCGTTTTAGGTATCTGGCCAGTGGTTCAGGCGACACCACAGTGCGCTTCTGGGACTTGACAACTGAGACGCCCCACCACACATCCAGGGGTATAAAATAACATCTACAAGGCAGCATGATCTGATAATCATTGAACTTCAAGTGACTGATTACTTTAATACACCATTGGTCATTTTAGGACACACACACTGGGTATTGAGCATCGCCTGGTCACCTGATGGAAAGAAGCTGGCTTCAGGATGCAAGAACAGTCAGGTGTGCTTCAAAAACAAACACACGTGATCCATAATTAGGTTTCAAAGATGCATTCATTAAACCTTTCTATTTTTCTCTTTCTGTAGATATGTCTGTGGGATCCAGTGACGGGTGCGCAGATAGGGAGGACTTTCACAGGACACACCAAATGGATCACTTGGCTCTGCTGGGAACCTCTTCATCTGTGAGCACTCGATCGATTTTTCACTTCCCTGAATTTCTCTGTTATTTGACTGCAGACCTCTCATTCAGACCCATTTTATATACGAAACTTTAAAAAATGTACAGTACTTTTACTCCTTTCTAAAAATTGAGTTTTTTAGGAAAAAAATAGTCTTTTGCTCTTCACATGGATCTGCATGCAGATAAATCCTGTGATTTGTGAACTACAGCTGGACTACAAATAAAAGCGAAACGACTTAAGCTACAAAAAATCTCTTCCCTTGCCTGATAATCTGTAAAAATGTGTTTATAGAGATGGCAGTTAGTTGCATAGCAATTACAAAAACACTCCACTGAAATATTGCACTGTGAAATGAAACTGTAACGCATGAATTCTGTTTCATAAGAAGTCAAACTTAATTTAAAAGCATTTTGTAATTTACAGTTATACAAACGATATTGTAGATCAGCCTTGGACTCGTAAGTAATTCAGGAAGAGGCACATCCTTTGAGTCAGGCAGCCAATATATGTTCAGATATATCTAAACTACTTATTCAACAGCAGGATGGAGAGAGTGTGTTTTTTAGGCTGCTAGAAAAACAATACTGTGTTGGAAATGTGCTGTAATTGTCAGAGTAGTTTTGGCAAACAAATAAATCACAAGGTTTTCAGAAATGCCTCAAAGTTACAGACACAAGAAGTTAGTTTCCCTTAAATGTGGAGTCACTACATTGCAACTGTGCAGGTATTGATTATAATTTGATTATCATGTTGGACTAACTTAAACTTTGTGGTCTTATAGTTGTTTTTATTCTTATCCCTTTCAGTAATCCAGAGTGTCGGTACTTGGCCAGCAGCTCTAAGGACGGCTCAATACGTATCTGGGACACAGTGTTGGGACGATGTGAGAAGATCCTGACTGGGCACACTCAATCAGTGACATGTGTGAAATGGGGAGGAGATGGACTTCTGTACACTTCGTCCCAGGACAGGACTGTCAAAGTGTGGAGAGCAAAAGATGTAAGTGTGTGTGTGAAATATATGGTATTAAAGGGTTAGAAGAGCGATATGGTATGTTTCTTTTTCATTAATATGTTAAACAATATTGGTGTGTATTCTTGTGCATGAAACATAAGTAATCCAGTCCACTGTTTTTATTTAGTTATTGTTTTTCTTTTGTTTGTTTGTTTTTGTTCCTTGTGCATAAGTAATGTAGGCTAATAATGCTAATATAGACAAATGTTATGGCATCAGAAAGGCATTTTCACCCAGAGAGCTGCTGCTGCCAGCTGTGTGGGGAAAATCCCAGCAGATCTGCAGTTTCTGAAATACTTAGCTCAGCTCATTTGGCGCCAACGACCACCTTCAAAGTCACCTTTCTTCCCCTTTATGATGTTTGTTTTTAACTTCAGCAGGTTGTTCTGGCCATGACTTCACATCTAAATGCCTAAACCCATTGAGTTGATGAGATATTTGTGGTAACATTCAGTTGAGCATGTGTACCTAACAAAATAGCTGGTTATTATATTTCAAGTATATACATACTGTTAACATAAAAAAATTGTTGCTCTTAGAGAGCCCTTGTGCAGGTCAGTTGAAAGGTTTTATGATTAGACTTATTAGCAGCATGTTCATGTGTGGCTGAGCCACTAAGATCTTAATGGCCACAGAAAGGATGAGGATAAGAGCAAAGAGAAATCCGTGAAGTGTTTGGATGAAACGTGTGTTTAGTTTCATCTCTTTGCTGTAGGGTGTCCAATGCAGGACTCTGCAGGGCCACGCCCACTGGGTCAACACCCTGGCTCTCAGCACTGACTATGTCCTGCGTACAGGAGCTTTTGAACCCGCAAATGCCACTGTCAACCCTCAGGATCTCACTGGATCATGTAAGACCCAAAACACTTGCATGTTCTTTAACATTCTGATTTTTAGTAATTGATCATTGCCATGTATGGTGAGGTTTTTTTTGTTTGTTTTGTTTTGGGGTTTTTTTTAGCATTTACTTTTTAATAAGTTTGACTCCAGAAAACAAAGTCTCACATATGCACCACACGGTCTGACATTTTACCATTTAGACAGGTTTTTTTAGTAGCAAAAAATGTGTGATATTAGTGTTTTGGCAGCACAGATACAGCTAGCATGGCTGCTGTGTGTTCGGTCACCTTTCTGGTCTCACAAAGTTAAAGGGGGTTGTTTTCATATAACAAGTTTTTCTTCTTCTCCCCAGTGGAAGAGCTGAAGGAGAAAGCCTTAGAGAGATATAATAAAGTCAGGGTAGGTACCCTTTGTTGAGATTTGTAAAAAGTCACATGTCCTTCCTCCCTGTTTTAGCACCCTGACCTTTATCTTCTGCTGCAGGGCTCAGCTCCAGAGCGCTTGGTTTCCGGCTCAGATGATTTCACCTTGTTCTTGTGGAATCCTGCACAAGACAAAAAGCCTTTGGCCAGGATGACGGGCCACAGCGCTCTGGTCAATGAAGTGCTCTTCTCCCCAGACACCAGGCTTCTTGCCTCTGCCTCCTTCGATAAGTCTGTTAAAATCTGGGACGGACGCACTGGAAAGTAAGAGAATCACCATCACAAGGAATAATAAATTAATTTGCAAGTAATACAACTTTTGTCCAGGCGATGGTGCTGTACAGCCAAAGATGTACATCTTAGAGATTATGACTCTACCTGCTTGTGTCCTTTTGCCCACAGGTACTTAATGTCCCTGCGTGGCCATGTGGCATCAGTGTATCAAATAGCATGGTCAGCAGACAGCAGGCTGCTGGTCAGCGGCAGCAGCGACAGCACGCTTAAAGTGTGGGATATTAAGAGTGGGAAGCTCAACATGGACCTGCCAGGTCATGCTGATGAGGTGGGGGAAGGAAATTTGATATAAATACTTCCTTCTAAATGCTGATTACTGTTCCTGAATTACCTTAAGTCTTATCTGTGCAGGTTTACGCTGTGGACTGGAGTCCTGATGGGCAGAGAGTGGCCAGTGGCGGAAAAGACAAGTGTCTCAGAATGTGAGTATGATTCCAGGAAACCTGTTTATCAGGGTTTCAGCATTTCCGCACACCTAAAACATCTACCTTGCGTTGTTTTTTCTTTCTTTCTTTAGATGGAGAAGATAACCACAGTTCTCATCTATTTCTGGACTTTGACAAAGGATTGTCACATAATTTCCTTCCAAACAGCTGACAGCTGGAACAAGGGCAGCTAGACTTTATCTAATTACCCATTTGACTTCATAAGTATCTGTCACTAGTGGGAGTGTCAGAGAATGCAAATGCAGTCACAATACAAATGCCCATGTGGGAATATTAACAGTGCAAGAGCTTAAAAGCATTCAGATGAACCCGAATGTAAAATCATCTGCCTCTTAAATGTATTGCAAGTAGATTGTAATGTGTAGTATGCCTTCTCCTATTATCGTCTCATCTTGGTATACAATTAAATTTTAGATCAGGCGCTCTGACATGGCTTCAGAAACTTGCGCAGCTGCCATGCACATGTGGTAAAAGCCAAACAAGGTTGTGCATCTATTGAAACTGATCCTGACACATGTTTATGGTTTCCTATTTTGGAGCAAGGAACTGCATATTTTCAGGACCATGTTTGCTACTTTGTCACCTTAGGCCTCACTAGATAAACTGAGTATCGGGTGGGGGCAGTGAAGCCTTCCTCTGTGATGTAAATGCAGATGGTGCTCGCCGTGCTCCTTCAGCCTTTAATCTCCTGTCAGCAAAGCTGCAATCTGCTGATTTTTCTGCCTCTGTGGTGAAGCCAAGTGTCACCAACTCTGAACTATTTGAGTCACAGCCCGCACTGGAAATGCCAGGTTGCCCATTTTTGTTACAGGAATGTAAATATAAATCAGTATATTTATGTTAGTTTCCTGATCCCACTCAAGAATCAGCTTAAAGTGTTCATCCACTTTAAGTGGTCGTTTATTATAAAAGCACTGGTGGAAACCAGCATGTGAAATATATTCATTATTTACCTAAATGGTAAGTCGAGCTCTGTTAGTTATGAACTCCACTTCCAATCATCGGATTTGTTTATAAAATCAAGATTTCCAGAAATATGTAATGGCAGTTCTTACTGTATAAATAAATATTTTTAACTCCAATCAGTGAAAGCAGCAGTTTTGTGCCTTCAACAGAACCTTGTGTCAGGTTTTAAAGCCACTTCAAACTGTCCTCTGATGTAATTAGGCTGTTGGTTGTTTGCTGGAACTTGAACTTATTCAAACTACTGTGCTACTGACTCACTGTTTACATTATGACTGTTGATAAAAATATAAACAGTTGGATATTGTTGGGATTCAGCAGTGAAGGATGTTAATCTGGTTAACAAGCATTTTGCTGCTTGGATTCTTTCACCTGAACTTTAACACGTGCCAACTCCACATCTGAAAATCATTTTTGTGTGGCTCATTGAAGTATTGGACGACAATGATGACCGGACAGAAGCAGTGATTCTTTTTGGCATTTAAGAAATATGTTTATTCTCAAGTGAGGCCAAATTTAAGGAAGGTGTTTTTTGTTGGTCCTGAAATCTGTGAATAAATGTTTGAGGATGAGTTCAGAAGGAAACTAAAGCAGCAGGTTTTCCAGAATTTTCTTGGCAATCACTGAGCAGAGGTTTATACTGAGCTGGTGGATAACATCCTGAAAGCTTATCAGCTAATGAGTGCCAGTTTACTGAAGGGGCACTTTTTACATTCTCGACTTTTTCCACCAATCTCTGATCAGCACGGGGAAAGATTTCATCAAGATATAACAATGATGGAAGCTGATATCAGGGAAATTTTAATCCTGAGCATGATGGGTAACTGCTGTTGGTTCTTGCAAAGTGAGATTGATGTGCAGTACAAACAGAAAAGCAAGTGCCTCAAACATGTTTTAGCACTCTGACCTCATATTATTTTGAGCTAAATCGGCAGAAATCTGCTTAAACACGACTCTGGTATCATCTTGTGGTTTGTTTTCAAAACAAATGGATCAAAGCATCTTTAGTGGGAAATTGAAACCCAGATATTGTGCTATTTTGAACTGTCAAAACATAAATTGGACAAGCTTAATTCTGTAATTATTTAAAATAAGTAGATAAAGATCTGGTCAGAAGTTCCCAGTAGCAAACATTTTTTTTTTTTGGTAGACCAGAGTAACCAAACTCACTCACTCAGGCATAATAATCACAAGTTTATTAGTAATATCTGGTTATATGCATCATACATGAGCATTGATGGTTTTCAACAAAAACACCAAACCTTTAATGTGCCCAGTAGGGATCAACAATGACTGCCAAATCTCAAATGCTGTTTCCCCTACGTATGAAAAGCAGTAAACCTTAAACACAAAGTCCAAACAGTTTTTTAAAAAAGTGCATTAATAAGTGGAAACGGTGGTAGAGACCTAAACAAACAATATTTTGCTGCTCTTGGTTTAAAGATTTTCTGCTATTGAGGACGTTATGCTAGAGATCCTGCTGAAGCAGTTTGGCAAAGAGGACAGAAAGGCTTCTGTGGTGCCACCAGGTCAATCAAATCTGAGCCTCCCCCATTGATTGAGCTTCTGACATGGTACTGTGGAACTTTCAGGCGCTGTAGATGTGATATGGGGGGGGGGAAAAATCTGTTTACTACATGTTGCAGATTAAAAATTATAAATTGCGCCAATATTTTGAAAACTTGTAGTACTGAAGTAAATTAGAGGAGCTAATTAGCAATTTTAGCAATCTTTAGCTTTTGAGATGTTTGACCTTCAGTTAAAGAATCTTAAAATTGCTTAATGTCCAATTAGTCCTTTTGATGAGTGAATCCATAAGCAGAACAGCTGAAGATTGAAGATTATTAAAGTAATATGGCTTATTTTCAGCTTGGCACAACCTTTCTTCCCCCCATGCTTCACGCCTGCATTTGCTTGAAAATGGTTCAGACTGAGGGTCAGAATAAAGCAATACGGATCAAATATTCCCAAATGAAGCCTTCATGTGCTGCTGTAGAGAATTCAAAGCTTTAAGAATCTTACCAGATTAGGAACCAAAAGCTCACCAAATCCCCGTGTAAAGACTGCGCTACATACAGATTTGTTTTCTACATCACTAGATTAATCATCACTTCTGACAGGTTGAGACCCTGAAATGATCCGCTGGAGAGGCACAGGCTCCAGACCAGTTTGTGTAGCCTTGAGCAGCCTGCGAGCCACTGTCAGTGTGTTAGACTGATGCCACATTAACATACATGCAGCAATACTTTGTACACAGCAGCGGCTGTAAAATGTTCATCTCAGAGTTCATCATAGAGACACAGAAAAGATATCCTGTGAATGTTACAGTGCGATGACGCCACAAGCACAGCAGGGTAAGCAACGGCAACGCTATGATGTGTTGAAACACTGCACAGATGTGTTAAAGCATCGCCCTCTCTGTCGTTCTCTGCTCAGTATAGTAAGTACTCAGTGAGTCAAAAGACACATTAATGGTTTCGTTACAAAGTGTTCACTCTACAACATGTAATGGTAACAACAGTCATCAAAAGCTTAAACAGTGGTCGTGTTTTCTTCCCTTTTGTTCCCCTTCAAAATTTGGACCTTTGAGTCGAAACGTTTCCATTTGTTATATCATGTTTGTGATGATGAGATTTACAAAACCGAGCTTACAAGTTAGGTCAGGTGCACCGAACACGTCCTCCCCTCGTCTCCCTCGTCTCGCCCTTCAAAATCAAATCACCTCCTGTTAGTCTGACATTGAACTATTTAGTGCAACTAACGACTCTGCTTTTCCTTTTCAGTCACTTTGTTTAGAGTCTTTTAATTTATTTAGAATGTGTAACAGTGTGGAGACTGGTTGAGACGACATGTCATCTGCTTGTGGCCATCAAATTGATCAAGAACGAGATTAGAGGTGTTCAGTTGTGCGTAGCATGAGGCACTGGTCCCCCCACCTCTCCCGTCTACTGGGTCTTCCACACGTTGTTAAGCAGTTTGACCACCTCCTCATAGATGACGAACACTATGGCCACATCCAAGCACACGCGGCCAAGCCTGGGAACTGTCCCTTTATAAAACCTGTAGGAGGACGACAACAAGGCGAGATGAGGTTAGATGTAAGATTTATACAAAAAAAAAAAAAACTAAGACCAAGCTAGAAAAGGAGGATATCAGTTACTGACGCTTGCGGTCCTTCTTGTTTCAAGATCTGGAAGGCACAGTCCATTGTGTTTTTGTAGCGGTGAGCCTCCAAACCCTACAAACCAGTAAAACAATGGTTTTCAAAAAGATAACCAGACGACAGCAAGAAAATCATTAGAACTTATGCTTCCCTACCTGCATCCTGGTCTTAACGACATCCAGAGGTGTATTTCCAAAAACGCTAGCCGCTCCCGCTGTTGCTCCAAACATGGCTGTGACGATTGGGTGCATTTCTTTCCTGGAATCATCCCCTTAGAGGTCAAATCCAAACACGCATTAATGTCCAAACCGTGGGGAGGGAAACCCATCAGTCAACTGTGACTGCTCTAACAGGCAGTACTCTTGCATGATATTGGAGCAAAGCACACTTTCTCACCTTTGTACCAATTGCGAAGTGCGTTCATGACATAAAATCGGATGGCCTGATTCGTTCCTTGTTTAAGCACGGTTGCTGTTAGGCCTTGATATGTCCCCCTCACGCCTGAACGGGTTAAAACAGTTCAACTCATTGTGAAACGCAAGCACACGTGCACATCTGTAGTTACAACCACTCGGCTGCTTTAGATTTCCTTCTCTTACCTTGCTCTCTGATAATTTCGCTGACTCCGTGAAAGAAGCCTCTGTAGCGAGGCCGGAGGGAGCACTGATCATGGATCAGCTTCACCTGCAAGATTTCATAAGACCAGTTTACTCACTGATGACACGACAGACCCAAAAGTGTGACTACACACTCCTCCAACGAACCTTGAGTGTCTCCATGGGGCAGACCACTATTATTGCCTCTGTTATTCCGGCGCCCAAACCACACAAGAGGCTCCGTGTGTTGTCTAGCCGCCCTGTCGCATCTCGCATTGGATTGCTGAGCATTTCAAACATGCCAAACCTGTAAGAAAGTTTGGTTGATTGACCAGGTCACCACCAGAGCAATACTGGCAAAAGTTATCAAAACAAATAAAGCAGCTGGTTTGAAATGCTCTGAATTATCTATTCAGTTCAATTCCATTTCATTTATACAGTGCCAAATCACAACAACAGCTGCCTCAAGGCACTTCATATTGTAAGGTAAAGACCCTACAGTTACAGAGAAAAGCCCAACTATCCAGTGATCCCTGTGAGCAACCACTTTGGTGACAGTGGGAAGGAAAAACTTTTTAACAGGAATAAACATCCGGCAGAACCAGGATTAGAGAGAGGCAGTCATCTGCTGCTACTGGTTGGGGGTGAGACAGGACAAAAACGTTATCTAGAGTGAGTGTACACTGCTGCTTTTTCTTTATGGTCTTTTTTAATGTTTAAAAGCCCAAACAGTTTGAAAAACATAGATGCTGGTTAGCTAAGTACTAAGAAATGCTGTGTCACTGATTCAACATCAGTCAGCTGCTTTATCAGTTTCAAGTTTGCAACCCAGCTCATCTGTGATTCTGCAAAACAAAAGGATGCAAGAGTCCCAAGTGCTTCCCTATCACAGCCGCGCTTCTTTTTTTCCTTTTGAATTGTTTCGAGAGAGAGTGTGTGTGTGTGTGGGGGGGGGGGTTCTCACATAATATCTTTATATTAAACTACTCTATATGATGCATGCATCTTCACCTGACTGCAGACTTGGGTATTGAGCCATACAGCAGGGAGCTGAGACCTCTATACAACCCCCTGAGCCCATGGTCTTGCACAGTCAGCTTCACGCAGTCACCTGCAAGTACACAGCATGCCCACGAGTGAGTAGACCAGCACAAGACCAACTTCACATGTATGTCCCAGTGACCTACCAATCCCTCTGTATCGTGGCGGGTTTACTCTTGCATCTAGCTGCAGCTGGGTCTTGACATACTCTGTAGGGAAGGTGATACAGATCTCGATTCCTCCTGCGATGCCACCTGAATGAGGAGACAAGGGGAGAGGGAGAATCGCTGCTGTTGGTGTTTGTTGACTCACTGTGCACAACCCTTCTTGAATGTTCTTAGGGCAGCAAAGGGGGGCAGAGACCTTGCCAGCATTTTCTACTTCCGCATGAAAGAAAAAAACAAAAAGATGAGATGGTTCTGCAGCACAATCCCTTCAGCATCCCTTACATCATTTTTAGATTACCTCAGAGGTGCATTAAAGACTAACACTAACGTGCAGCTACATCATGCAGTAGCATCACTGCAGCTTTGACCCAGTTCTGCATGGTCAGCCTTAATGGGCGACAGATTGAGATTAGTCTGCGCTGGTTGTGTGTGTGGCAAGCACTAAGCGGCTATGAGAGCAGGGGTGGGGATCTGCCGGCTGAATAGGTCGTAAAATCAACCTGCGAGGATGGCCTTTCCGGGATGTGTTATTTTCCTCCCTCCGATCGCTGCAGCCGCAAGGTTCCTCCTCGCCGCGTACGACCGCTGGTGTGCCGGCACAGCGCCCAGGCCCGCCGCCGGACGCTGAGATGGAGGCTGCCGATCCGGAGCCGAGCTCTGGCATCCTATCCTCACACCGCAGCTCTCGCAAGGCCCCTCACACACCGAAAACGGCTTAAGCAGCGAGGACATTTTTCTTTCTCGATTTTACGACGGTCCCACTCAAACAATATCAGACAACAACAACAGCAGCAGCATGGGAAAGGCGTAGCAATGTGGCGGCAGGCAGAGCATCAATATTCAAACAGCGGTCAGGTGATTGGACAGACCATCTGCTGATCCGCTGCGCTGCCTAATGTCATTATTTGGTCACGTGATCTACAGGGGGCGGAGGCTTTTGGCGACCAATGAGGTGCAGGATGCTGTTTGCCTGATGTGCGGAGATAAATTTATATCATCCGACTATAAGCCTTTACTGAATAAATTATTGAATATCATATAAGAATCTGAAAGAGGGGCGAATTAACATTACTGTACAGATGAATACAGATATGGTGCTTGATGTTTCAAGTAACCAAATTAAAATACCCCAGCATTTAGATAAATGTTACATTAGCCCACATCCTTTTTTATGTACGAGCTCTATACATAATAATAATGAGGTGAGGTGTCGTGGCACAGATAATGATAATGACAGAAAAAAATTAAACGAATATGACTGAAAGCCCACCATACACTTGACTTCATGTGCAGTTAGGCGTGAGCTGTGTAAGCAAGGTTTGGTATGTTGCTGTTGCCTCTTAACTCCTGTTCCCTTAAATAGAGCTCTCCCACACACACACACATATGCATGCATGCACACACGTGCACACTCTGCTTCACTTATCACCCTTCTCCGAGAAACTAGGTCAGTGTTTCCATGCACACCCCCCACTGCCACTCACACCACCCCTGAGAAAAACAGGCAAGAGACAGAGAGAGGGAGTGAGAGACAGCTAGTGGGCGGGCAATCCACATAAAAATGGCCAGTTATTACTCTTTAGGTTTGATTATTTTCAAAAAAAAAGATGCTTTTTATGCTTCACTCATTTATTTGTTTTTTTGTTTGTCCTTTGCTGGTCGACAAATCCCCGTGAAAGTGTTATTCAAACGGGTAAATTATGGCAGAAAAACACAGATCAGGAGGAAGATGAAGGTATGAAGACAGCATTTCCTCCAGTGCTTCTTCCTCCTCTCCAGCACCTTCATTAAAGCTGCAGATTCTTACCTGCAAGATAAAATGTTTAAAAGCATTATTGTGAGTGTGTGTGTATCTTTATTGTGTGTGCAGAGTCAGGTTGACATTGCTGTTTCGTCTTACGTGGATCTCCTTGAGGGAGCTTTGAGTTAAACTCATGTCTAGCAGCCTCGCAACAGTTCGGATTTCCAAGAATGCGCAGATGCTCAGCTTCACCAGACGCTCACACACTTTAACCAGCTCCAACAGCTCATCATCCAAAGATTCACCGAAGTTGTTTAAGTCCAGGTTTAGATGCTGCAGGATAATGACTTTGATTCAGTAACTAGGTTCATGTTAAGCCAGTTCTCCATCAGGCAACTGCTGTTCTTTAATTCAACGCTTAGTTCTTTAAACATAGTGTGTTACTAAAGACTGTCTCAGCCAATCTCTTGTAAAGTTTGTGGGACGAGGCCACATGCCCTTCAGTTCCCTCTTCTTGAAGCATCATTTACACAGTACTCATGTGTTGTATTCAGTGTTGGGGAGTAACGGAATACATGTACCGCCGTTACTTATTTAAAATACAAAATATGAGTAACTGTATTCCGTTAAAGTTACCGTTTAAAAAGGTGGTATTTAGAATACAGTTACTTTGTTGAAATAAATGGATTACACGGCGGTACTTCCCCGTTTCATATTGTGGCGGGTCAGGCCTGTTTGGGTTTTGTTTGACAGCTACGTTCTGTTGTTTCAGGTGGCAGCGTTACGGTTGCCATGGTTACAGGGTCTCTCTCTGCGTGTTTCCTGGGTGAGAGAGCGCCTTTTTGTACCGGAATGTAGCATCATAGACAGTGTAGTCCGTGCTGCAGGGAGAATGGACTGCCATACACGTTATGTGTCTGTGAGCGAGGGAGGGAGAAAAAGGAAAAGTACCAGCTGTCATCGAGCAAAAACGGGAGCTGGAAGCATGTAAATATAATAATAACCACTGCAGCCAAGAAGAGTGCCTGACGAGCCCAGTTGTAAGTAAGCTATTAAGACTCAACTGTACACCGTGTTCGTGTTTTCCTCCAAAAACAATAAGTTCCGTTGGAGCAGCCTTTCAACGCCTTTCTCTGTCTCTCGCTAGCAAAGTTGACCCAGACAACAAAGCAAAGCTAGTTTTCGGCTATGAGCCCGACACAGAACCCACCGTATTAGCCAGAGGTCCCCTTACTACGGTTCGGAGCCGCGGACCTTCAGTAACAGTAATAAATCACAACAATAGTACATTCACGTAGTTGTAAACAGCATGATAATATATTAAGTAATCCAAAGTATTCAGAATACGTTACTCTCATTGAGTAACGTAACAGAATACGTTACAGAATACATTTTGGGGCATGTATTCTGTATTCTGTAATGGAATACATTTTAAAAGTAACCTTCCCAACACTGGTTGTATTACATTAAATGATTTCGCAAAGAAAGGCACCAGCCAGCCAGTGGATTTGAACCTTCTCGGGGAATGTTTAAAAATCTAGTAACAATCCCATCAATAATCCACAATAAATGCCATAAACAATGACCAATAGGCAATGTTATTCCTGGTTGTAGATGCAATGACATTGCTTGTGACTACCCAAGCTTGTGGACATAAGTTGAGAGAACGTCTGTTAATTTAAACTTCAGAGCCTCTGCAGATCAAATTCAAATGAGCTGATGTAATATATATATAGCATACAGTAATGTGCTGATTGTAATGAGCAGGCATTCCTTTTAACATATCATATCTACACTCTGAACTCTGTAATGCTGCCTGCTCAGCACCCTGACCTGAAGGGTGTGTCTGTACTGAGGCAGTATGTCGCTGAGGAGAGGCTTGGGACTCCAGTCTTCGTTGGGCGAGTAGAAAGCAGACATGCAGTATTCACTCAGGGGAATCTCAGGCAGCAGCATCCTGGCGAGGCGATCAATGTTAACAACTTGGTTCACTGAAATCTTGACTTTGAGGTCTGGGCAGCTTGATGCCAAAGTTGCCCATGAGCTGCCACAAATCAGCTTGACAGACAAAAAGAAGCGGAGATGGAAATTAGACCTGTGGGGGTATTTTAAACCCTGTCTTCCTACCCAGGATCTATACATCTGCCATTACATTGTGTCCAACCACAGAAGCAGTGAATCCATTTTTTTGTTGGGGATAACAGCTACATCATTCACACATCCCCACACAATAATAAAATAAGGCCACTTGAAAGGTTCGTTTCATGCTTACCTGTTGATGTGGTTCTTTAAGACAGCAGTGCAGTAAAAATGTTTGCAGGGTGTTGCCATCTCTGCTGGACTTTTGCCTCCCTCCTCCGTGTCTTTGCTGGAGGGCCATTAGCAGCTCATCTGACAAACAGGAGTAACTCAGCCTCAGATCGGTGAGACACTGCAACTGGCTCAGGTTGTCGGGCACGCTGGAGTTGAGGTAGACGTTCACCGAACCAGAAAAGAATGCTTCCAAATCCAAAGAGGAAATATAGCACCGGGGGTAGAAGCGCGTCTCATAATGTAACAAGGCAGAAAGCAGCTCCACACCCTAGACGTTAAAGGTTCAGAAACCATATAAAGATTAAGAAGAACACAATCAGCATAATAATCAATCTAGCCTAGAAAGCAAACATTGCCCAGTAAGAGGTCTTAAACTTTAAACTATCTGAAATCCATTTAGGAAGTAATAAGGAGTGTTACAGCTTCACTGGGCTTGATATTTAGGAGTTTGTGATTGATGTGAACCCAAAAGTCAACATTTTTAGCTTGTGGTTGTCTGGCAGGAGAGGCTTTAAACACAAACTTACTGCAGCTTTATATGGAGACCTGCAAACTGGTAACTAAAATTGTGGCATGTATTATAAAACATTAAGGTAAGAATCAAGCATCACAAAGAAGATATTTGATTTAAATTAGAATATTAAACTACTTAGCTTCAATTCAGTTCAGTAATATAGTCTTATGTTGCTGAATTTGAACATCTTTTGGTAACTTTTCACCAAAATTTAAGTTACTATTCAATATGAAGACTGATTAACCTCTTAAGCCCCAACGCCCCCTGATACGGGGGCAAAAGGCAGGAGATCAGGTAGGCTTGGGGCTTAAGAGGTTAATTGACACACACAATACTTCGGCTCCAGTTCTCAGCTGATGAGATCTGTTCTGTGTTTTAAATAACTCTAGCACTGTAGTAAAGAGCTGGAAGTTGGGTGGTGACACAGAGCTGCTGAAACATTATCTTAGGATGTGTGCTGTAGTCACCTGATGGATGCAGTTTCGCATCCCGCTCAGACAAATGGAGTTGAGTTTTGAGCTGCCTCTCTGGAGGAATGAAATCAGGCAGCCCACCATTGAGGCTCTGAGGCTTGAAGTCCAAGCGCTTCTGTCCAACTCCAGGTTCATGACGGCTAGCGAGCGCAGTGGGGCCCTCACCCTGTGGAGGGCGCAATGATAATAAGGTTGCAGTGTGAGTTTTTACTTATATTGCACAGGGTAACAGAGTGGGGCCCTAATTTGTGTAAAACCACGAGTTGGTTCAGACAGGCCTCTTTTACCTGATGAGCTCAGAAAACAGTTGAGTGATCGCTCCCTTCAGTCTCAGGGCTGCCTGGGTTTTCCTTGGAGGACACACAGTCACCTCCAACCTCTCCAGGTAGGCGCCCAGATGGCTCACATAGGCAATGGCAGAGGAGTAATCTGGCTTCCTGAATTTGGAAATCCGACCACTGAAGTGAAAACGGCGGTGGCGCCAGAGAGAAGGTGAACGCATGACGTTGTGCCACTGATGACAAACAAGAGCTGCAGTTTTGCGATCCCGGTCTGGCAGAAAACTGAATACACGCTCCAAGCACAGACGGGGAAGTGACAGCCACATGATTTTCCTGTCTAAGATCCAGTCACAGCTGTCATCACTGAAATATTCTGTCTCTGGATCACTGTATTCCTGATCAATGCCATAATTCTCTTCTTCCCCAATGCTCTCCTCTAGGTTTTCCATGTTTTAATATTTGGATTACAAGGTTTCTACAGCTTGTACTCTCACAGTGGACTTCAGTGAAAGTAGATGTGTGGGACACAGGCTAATCCCACTGTTGTTTAAAGAAAACATTGAAAAATGTTACATCAATATGTAAGGAATGACAGGGAGACTACCTACAGCCACAAGGAGTCCAACAGCCAATAAGATTCTAGAAGAATCTGGCACAGAATATTGTGACATCACAAGGAACCAGCTCAGTTTTCTGTTCAAGACATTCCATTCACTCCCTTTAAAACAGGCTGCTTTTCTGAAGGGTTTATAAATTGTAACTAATCACATTATAATGAATAGTAATTGACTCATTTTCATTTTAACATTAGTATATGGCCTCTTTTCACTCCCCACACTTATATACCACTGCAGCATGCCATTAAACTTTATATCCTCTCTTTCTAAGTCTGTGTTTTCTCTCCTCACCCACCAACCAGTCAGATGGCTGCCCCTCCTTGAGTCTTGAGTCTGTTTGCTTGGGTTTTCTTCGGGTACTCCCTTATCTGCCTGAATTTCACACCGGACCATGTCACAATTTGACTGACACAGATAGCTTCTCTTTAACGTCTTGGTTTGTAAAGTAAACTAAGATAAAATTGCATAAAAGATGGACTTTGCACCAAAAAACAAGCCAATAGATCACATTGTGACAGCAGTTCACAAAGAAAAGGGAGTAAAGCTAAGATGGAAGTTGAAGAGCCGAGCCAGTGCAGTTTTTTTACTTATGATATAACATTTACATGACAGCAGATAAACTGAATGTGGAAAAACTGAAACTATGTTATTGTTATTATGTTGTTATGTATGTTATTATCGATCAGTTTTACTTTTTAGGCTCCCTTGACATCAGATTGGACTGCATGAGGTCAAAAACCTCAAATGAGTGTGATAAATCAAAGAAAAAAAGGAATTAGGGGAAATAAACAAAAGGGGATTTGTAGTAAAGATCAAATTTTAAAAATAGAGAAGTGGAAAGACAGAACACACTGAGATATACCCTACTTATAAACACTTATTAACTCATTAAGTCACGTTTAAACCTGTCCAGTGCTAATGGTGAATTTATTGCCAGTGTATCCAACAGACAAGACATGTATATGATAATGCCCCTGATGAACATCCAATAAGAATGTTCTGCCTAAAGATCTTAAGTTAAGAAAAAATTCATTAAAATAAAATAAGAATGTGAGTGCATATTTGCGCCATTTAGTCCATTTCTAACATTATTTATTGAAAAAATACAATTAAAAGATCTAAACAATCTTAATTTTAACATAGGGATGTAGACCAGGAAAATGAAGCGGATGACTTCACCTTGCTCAGTGAAAGTCACAGAAGTTCAATATTGAGTAAAAATAATAATATATAATATAATAATAAGTGAGGAATAGTGATGACAAAGCTTAAGTGTAAATAGATAGATATTTACTAGCACAAGCAGATACTGCACAACACTAACACGCTAAAGGCTTCCTGAGAATATTCTAATTTAGACAGCAGACACTATTTTTAATAGCAAAAAAGAAACATTTTTTTCATCTATTTGTTTGACTTCCTCAGATCTTCAAACAGCAGACACTTTGCCTGTGCAGACAGAAAGAAAGCAGAATGGCATAAACTGCGGTATCTTTAGTGATGATCTATTTATGTCTACGTGGGCTTAGCTTAGCCAAACCTCATGCCAGCGTAGTGTGTCAGGGGGCAAGTCCAGATGGCAGTGTGGACAGGTGTGTGTCTGATAGTGCACTTCCTGGTTTCTCTGTCCCCAGCAGGGCCCCTCGCTTCCCCACAGTGGGTGACACGGCGAGTGGGACGACCAAGCTACACCAAAGTGTGGCCGAGGGTCTGTTTGGTAGCTCACTTTTTGACCACTAGAGGGCAGCGGTGACGAATCAGAGTCGTCCTGCTGCCCAAGAAAAGCAGAGGTCTGCATTACAGTAGAGAAAAGAGCTGTGCACAGTGACTTCAGGCTTAAATTTAATTTCAGTCTTTAAAAATTACACAAAAAAATGCACAGCAATAACAAATCCTCTATTATTTTATATGTGTGTGTTACATTAGAGAAAACTAAATGAATGGGGAATGCATGAAGAATTTTCTCAACACTCCCTCTAATGGAAAATATATTTTGTCATGAATTTAAAAACCTGTTTTGTAGTTTCAGGGCGATACTCCGAGTCAAGAGACCTCAAGCAGTACCAGCAGGGTTCAGGTGGGTGATCTATAAAAGCAAAAATGGCAAAGAAAAGCACTTAAGCAGCATTAGCTATAACCCATTTACATTTAAATAGTCTCACACAAGCAAGTGCTTTCAATAAATGCACCCTGCTGGCCCCATGCATCTGTCAGCTGGGAGTCTGACCTACTCTGTGTGTTAGAGGGATGAGATAACACAGAAATGGGGGACAACTCTTCTTCTGTCTGCAGGGAGGACGATGGGAGGCACCCAGTATCGTCCTGGGTGTCTGTGGCTACCAGGGTGCTGTCTGGTAACACTTCTGCACCGCTGCACTGATCGTCTGCACCCTTTATCAAGCACACAAACAAAATGACACGCTAAATGCTCATTTGCTGTTTCATATGAGTTGCACTGACTGTGATGGATAGAAGTTTTGTTTATGTTATATTTCATTTATGGGGTTTTGTCTCATCTGACCTGGCTTGGCTCTCCACCTCCATCATAGTGTCCTCCGTCAGCCTGGTCTTCCTCATCTGGTTCCTGGAGGCTTTGTGACTCATCGCTGTCCTTGCCACAACTCTGAGTCACTGTTTTGGCCTGAGTAGAAGTTATCCCACTGAAGTTTGAAAGAGAGACAGAAGAATTAAAAAACATGCCCTCCTAACCGCCTAACTACGAGGTTATCAGCCAATCAGTCACCAGCTGCCTTACAAGGGATCGGCCTCTATTGTTACAGTCAGGGCAACCTGATTAGTCGTAAACATTCATTCTCCCCTCGCCTTACCTTTCGATGCTCTGGCCCTTATCCTCATTCTCTTCCTCCATCCCACCTCACGTGTGTCCCTCCCAGGGTGACTGCTGGGTTTTTCCTCTTAATCCCACTTGGTCTATTTTATTTATTTATTTATTTCAGCTTTTCCTTCTCTTCCACCGCTCTGTCTGCCTGCTCTCTCACTGCTCTCATCCCTCCCTCACTGTGTGTGAAACGGAAACTCCAGGCTTTCAATATTTGATGTGTCTGAATAGCTCACAAGCAGGTTTCTGTAAAGCATGATCAGGTGATTCTCTGAGTGTTGGAGTCAGCTTTGCCCCAACACCATCATCATATTGTAATTCCACTATTCCCCACGAGTAAACAATACAAAATATGTTTATTTCCAAACTTAAGGTCACTATCAATGAATAAATTAGCTGCTATTTGATCTTTGTCCGTCTGTATGATTTCTGCTTTGATAAATTATTCACTATGCTTCTCAGATTTGACAGTTGACGGCTGATGAAATAGCAGGTTAAATATTCACATATTCAGGTTTCAGATTGGCGTGTGGCTAATTAGACTGAGACCTGGTGAACGTGTAGAAAGATGATGCAGGTGAGTGGGAAACATCATTGGGAGATGAACTGCTCATTCCCTACCTTACTTTCTACTGAGCAAGGTACTTGTAATCCACTTGGGTTCCTTCCATATGATAGCCTGTTATACTGTACTGTGCAAAAGTCTCAAGCAACTGCTCATTTTTTTTTTTTTATTTCCAAGGAGCCATACTTTTTAAAGTGGTCTTGACCAATAGTTCTCCAGGCTTTCTGAAAGTATTTCAGAGCTTTCCCTTGGACATTGCCTGTCTCTTAACACTGACCTATGAATCATTCAAGCATAAAAATGGAATTTAACTCAAGGGACGAACCAGACAATTTAGCATATAACCAATTTTAAATGATATCTATAGGCACTTTGTCACTGGATGCCTGTTGCAAAAATATAGAAATTTGTTTGAATCTATGAAAAATGTCAAAGATATGTTTGACAGACATAAAATAGTATATCTGCACCCACAAGGTGAGAGAAGAGCTATTAGCTGAAAACATAACACATCTCTGGATGGAGTGCAGTGTATCCTAAACAATTTTGAGGGAACCGGACAAAGTCCCCATCCATCTATTCTCTTCCGCTTATCTTTGTCACGGTTGGAGGGGGGCTGGAGCCTATCCCAGTTGTCTTAGGGCGGGAGGCAGGGTATACCCTAGACAGGTCGCCAGTCTGTGGCAGGGCTAATCAAAATAGGTGGTCGGCCTAATATACTGTCTACAGATGAACAGTATCTGGAAGACACGTGCTTAAGAAATGCTAAAAAAAATCCAGATCCTCTGTGAGACATACCTGACAGAGGATCTGAGAGATGCATCTGACCCGTCAGTTGATCCATCTACTGTTCAATGAAGCTTTATCAGAAATGGCCTCAGTGGAAGGATGGCTTTCAAGAAGACATTATTAAGGAATAAAAACTGGGGGGGGGGGGGGGGGGGGGGGATACTGAGGTGTGCCAAATTCCACAAGAATTGGATCAAAAATCTGTGATATTGAGTGATGAATCCAAAGGCGGAATTTTTGGTTCCGTCAGATGCGGATCTACCATGAAACACCATTCATTTCTCGGTGTTCCCAAACACACTGCCAATGCAGTAAAAGCATATAACCGAACTCAAGGATTGGCCTCCCCAGAGCCAAGACCTCATCATTATTTAAGCAGTGTGGGATCATCATGATAGAGAAAAAGACAAGCAACATCCAAAAAAGATCTGTGAATATCCTCAAGAAGCCTTGGAGAACTATTCCTTAAATTACAAGAGAGTTCAGGTTGTGTTGAAGAATAAAGGTGGTCATGCCAAATACTGGCATTAAAGCTCATTAGAATTGTACAAACTGTGTTTTATATGAACTGTCGTACCTATTTTCTATTTTCCTAGGAAAATATAAAGAAAAATGAAGTGTGGCTTAAGAATTTCGCACAGTACCGTACTTCTATAATATCACATTTCAGACAGAAACATTTTCTCATGCCATTTGAAAGCAGCCACTCTGGTCATTCATGAGTAATTAAGAAGGATTCATTCTGGTAATAGAGTATTTTCACACAGCAGCACCATGACTGCATTGTAAATCACTCAGTCCACCAGCAGATGGAGGAAGAGAATTTCATCTGTGGTTCATAAACCACAGGTAGACCAAAACCAAATTATACTAAATCTTGGAATTTCTCCTACACATGTTTGCCTTCAATTTTATCCATTTTTATCCATATTTAATTTTGTGTCCCCCGGTCCTGGAGTATCTCTTGCATGAGCCTCTGTCTTTTTAGCTTTCAGATTCTGTGGGCTGGCGTCTTCATTTGACATGAATTCTCCTTTTTAGAAATTCAAAGTAATCCGATAAGGTATAAAAAGCAGCACACATGGGTGAAAGCCATTTTCAACCACCCTTATTAACTACATTATGTGACCTGGGTTTTAATTTCAGGCCTTTTTGTAAAGCTGTGGAATGTGTGTGTGTGTGTCCATGTGCCTGTATGCATACTTGTATCTCTCAATTTTGCTTCTTGTATGCCAGCACTCTCACTTATGTGTGTGTGTCTGTGCGCGTCTTCCTGTAAATGCACGGCAGGTAATGTGAGTGTATTTCCTGTGTGTGTGTGTGTGTGTGTGTGTGTGTGTGTGTGTTTGTGGGAGGAGGGAGACAGGAACATAAGTGGAGATGACTCACCAGTCTTTTGTGACAGTGGTGCAGAGAGAGTGCTTTTCACCCATTTCTCTCCCTTGGGGCTTGCATACAAAACAAGAAATGGAGAGAGGGTAAAGAAGAAAAGGAGAGGAAGATTGGGTGTTAGGAAGCATTAGGGGGGATTGGGGGGGGGGATAATTGAAGGAAAAAAACTGGGAGAAGATGGCAAATGAGTGTAGAGAGCTGGACAAAGAGAAGCGAAGAAAAGATGAAAGGAGTGAGCAAAAAAAACCCCAAAAACGACTAGGGTTGCAAAGATCATAAACAAAGGATGCCGTTTCACGGGAGAGGCACTGGCAGCTCTGCCTTTGTTGTCCTAATGGCTGGTGAAAGCATTGTTGATGGGCCATATTGTGTTCAGCGTAGGTAGTAACAGATGAATCAACAAAATAAAAGGGGGTCACAGTGACAAGATTCAGATTTAATTTGGAAAAAGCATCCAGGTCAGGAGTGTGTTAACCCTTTGAGCAGCCTTCCTGAATATCTGCCTACCTTTACTTATTTATCGGCAGCTTGCCTACTTGGAAATAATTCTGTCAAACACAAATGAAAGTCATGAAAATTTATTGTGCATGGTGATTTGTATTCACAGCATTTTAAGCTGATTTATGATAGCAGTAAGTTTATATTTTGTTTTTCTTCTGCTTTTTATTGTAGCGTTCGGATCCTCGGGACCTAAAAGGCCTGCTTATCGAATTTTAAGCTCAAGATGTTTAGAGCTCCGTGATGTAAATGTTCAACTAGAGACCATTTAATGCAACAGGTTGACCACACACACACCCCATAATTAAAGTTCTGTTAGAAGGTGCTAAATGGTAACGCATTAAATGTACCATTTCTGCAGCAATGCCCTGATTGAGTCACCATCCCATATTTCCCTCGTGCTGCTGCGCAGGTTTTCAGTAACAACCCGTCAAATATAAAAAGCTGCAGACCTCACCAGGTTAGAAGAGGCATCCCATTAGGCCTTTGTTCTCTCAAACTCTGCAGTCATTCAAAATCACAGTTACAAACGCAGTGACAAAGGGGTCATGTAACAGGATAAACACTAATTAGCGGCATTTCTCAGTTTCAAAAGAGGTGTGGAAATCAGCAGCTTAATAGGAGTTTAAAAAGCAACATGAGGCAGCTCACAGACCTCCAGCAATTTCACATCATCCCATGTTCGGTGTGATGATGATGAGAGATGAGATAGCCTTTATTTGTCAGTTGCAGTTGCCCACAACCGAGATGATTCGATTGCGCCTCCAGCTGATTCGGTGTCCACATTGGATGGAAGGTAAGCATGGGAGGAGGCGTTGGATTCGGGGGAGTGAGGGCGTATCAGTATCAGTGTACATGTTTCGTGCGTGTGCATGTGTGTGTGTGTATCCCGTGTTCAGCTGAGAGAAAGTGTCACCACGCCTGGTTAAGCAAAGGTCAACAGTCTCCAGTGGACCAAGGTGGCCTTGAAGGAGGTACAAAGAGTTCTGATAACAGTCTTGTTATCATGGGAAGGATTTGTTGTTCCAGTCAGCTTCAACCTTGGCAGGCCTTCAGCTGGCACCAGGGGGGCCGCATGAGTGAAGATGGTGAATGTTTGGGTTTCGTGGAACAACTGCATCCAATTTTTACAGTTGGTCTAATGTCCATCACTGGTCACCAATTATCTCAATTCCCGTTGTTCTTCTCCAAGATCTTATCCATACTGCGTTCAAAACACAGTCTGAGTACTCACAGCCCTGCCAATTGTCTATCATTTTGGCCAGCCTTATGGGATTTTGAACAGCTGTAGCCGCTTCTTGTTCTTCGATAAGGTCCAAGCCAGCTCCAATCAGCCCGAACTCTGTTATCATGGTTCCAAATTGGTAGATGTCGTTCAATGTCCTGCATCGAGAGTGTCGCCAGACACACGACGCAACCGACCATCGAGTATCTGGCAGCAAACGTCTCTGCAGGACAATCGGGCTCTCCCAAGCCCAGCAGGGTGTCAATTCCGTTACGGGACCAGTTGATCAAATCTTTAGGTTTTAGAGAACAAGACTGAGAAACTCTTTGAGGGTTAGAGTTAGACGAGACTAGACAAACACATAGAAGCAGCAGCAGGGAAGATAAGGGAGGGAGGGGGGGGAAGGATGCGTCCGCCTCCTCCGAGAGCCAAAGAAGACGTGAAGTCATATTGAGAAATGGGAAATAGATGTGCGATGGGAATGCTGGTACAACCTGCAGCTTTTGTGCCTTTTAACTTAGTTAAAGCGGAATATAATCAGCTAAAATCCTTAATTTGTTTTTTATAGTTAGGGCCACAGTTTGATGGCTAATGAAATGTTTATAGTTTTATAATTCAGCCTCTCTACAACTACAGTGGCTCTTAAATCGGATAATCAAGATGTGATGGAAGTGCAGAATTTCAGCTTTAATTCAAGTTATTTAACAAAGTTTTTGCATGAGATGTTTTTGGATTTGCAGCCAATTTCATAGTGTCCCATTTTCAGAGCTCAGAATTAATTGGATAATTAGGTCTGGTCCCTCCTTATTTAATGTCAAATGAAACAGACATAATATATGGAGTTGATTCACAGTGTTGAAATTGAGTTTTATAGCCTTTTTTTTAATTGTAGTTTTAAATATGAGACTCGAAGAGATGTCTGTGCAAGTGAGGGAGGCCATCATTAGACTAAATAAAATGAAATAAACACATTAGAGAGACAAAACCAAACTTAAGGCACGGCTGACTAAACAATCGACAACATTTTTAAAAATGAAGGAATGCAGTGGCTAGCTCAGCAACACCAAAACACCCTAAAAAACACAGAAAACAACTAAAGTGCACAGTGATAGAATTACTACCTTTGTTAAGAGAAACAACTCAAGGAATTAGAGATGTCCTTTTTCAGCTCTACAATCCAGGGAAATCTCGATGAATCAAAATACAGATGGTTTTACAACATGGTGCAAACCACTGGTTACACTCAAAAACACTTTGGCAAGATTAGATACCTAAAAGAGCCGGCGTTGCTGTAATTCTTAAACAGTTAATTAAAACCCCTTGAATTAAAGCTGAAAGTCGGCACTTCAGTCACTCATTGATCTTTTGATTTCTGGTGGTGTGTACAGAGGCAAAACTACAAAACAACTGTGTGTTTGTTTAACAAATTATGGACCTCACTGTAAGTACAGCCCCAGTATGAGTATGAGCAACGGGAGAAGAAAAATACATCAAAATAAGGCATAGAAATATTTAATTGGCCCAAGAAGAAAACACAAACCATGTCCTGTTAGCAGCTTACCGTAACCCAGTTAATATCAGTGGTTGTAAAGTGGATTTGGTCATTAAAACACTGTAGAGTTTAAGCCCTGCACCTCACATACATACGTATCGTGAATTCTGTTTAGCTAATACCACGCTGATATTTTTAAGTTAAAGGTGGGATCAAAGTCCGACTGTTATAGAAATTCCAGGAGCGTTATTTAGTCAGATTTTGAAGGCTACTCAATATTTATACCACAGTGGCTGACATTTTTCCTCAGATTTCTGCTTCTGTGAATGCATGGGCTTCTTGGGGCCATTGCTGATGAATTGTTGTGCTGTCAGACTCTTCCGTGCCAGGAGCTGGATGTATACCAAATTTTGTGCCTGTGAGAGTTGGAGCCTTTTGAAAGATTCAAATAGCATTTTAATTATAGCACACCCACCAGGCAACATATAAATGATTACTATAAGGACGTAATGTGATCTAAAGCTTGACACACAATTATCCCTTTGTGCTGGAAAAAAAAATGTAAATCGCAATTGTGTAGTATGTCACAGAAACATGAATGAGGGAATGTAAATAGCCACATCCCAACAATGCTCTTTTTGTCCGCCGCTTGGCAACAAGGTGGGAGAAGAGGACTTCGTGGGAGCTTCCTTTTTTTTTTTTGCATCCTCTGCACAGACTTAATGCGTGATCAGAGCGGTCATGCTTAGTCACGTCGTCATGTGTCAGTTCTGAGAAACACTGAACTGGATTCACTCAGACATTGTAAATTATACATTATCACACCGACTTTATACAGCTGTTTGTCTGTATTAGGCAATTATTCCAATACGGGCCAGCATGTGTGGCAGTTATTATAGGCCATGCATGTAGCGTAGTTAACTCACAGAGCCTTGAATTCTGATAGAGCAGTGTAAAACAAATGGGAACACAGAAGAAAATCACTGAGAGGATTAGCTGCCTTTATCAGGTTAGATTAAATTTGATTTGTGGAACGATCTTGCTGGACTTGGGCCACACTTCCCAATTTAAAAATGCTACATGCTGATGTTTTTTTTAAAATGTCCTAATGACATCTTAAAGTGCCATCCATAAAAACATGTGCTTAAAAAAACACTATACAGAGGACAGGACATCCCTCTTGGTTCTTTGCTAGATGTCATCAAATCGATCATTTAAAGGGCAGGGCTCTGGGGTCAGATTGACCCGAGTGTCATGATGATGTCATCTTTCTGAATTAATTTACTTACTGTGCTGGTTATGAGGTGACCAGCATACATCAGTGATCATACTGAAAAATTGATGTATTTGAATTTAATATTTTGACATAACATTTTTTAAAAATTAACTAGCACTGCAAATTTGACCTTTTTTACTGATCTCACTGAGGCCTCAGTACAGCCTCTGAGCATCTTTCAATCATCTTTCACATTCAAACGACATTTTTTAAAATGTCCAAATCAGTCAGATGGGATATTAAACAGACTTTGCCTCTCCAGCTTCTTGGTGCAAAGTCAGTGCAATGGCCAGTCAAGCCCATGGTCTAGGTAACTGTGCAGAGAAATTACAGCGAAGGGATGTCATGTGTCCTGCCATCCCCATATACTGCCCATTAGTATGAGTGAAACACTTAGGGCTACTTCTATTGCCTAAATGCTTTATGACTGAAAGGAGTTAGTTAAGATGTCATGTGCCACATTTTTAGGGGTTTCTTCAAACTACTTACAGCTTTGGAGTCTTCCTTTGAGAGCCTAATCACCCTCGAAAGTAGAACCGGGGTGTCTGCTTCTGGCAGTTATAAGAAAATTATGACAAATAGCATTTGAAAATAGCAATCTAATAGCAGAAGGGAGACAGGCCCAGCTGTCATCCATATTTCTGTGTACTGTTTTTGTCCACTGGACCCTGCGAGGGCCCTCTGACCCAGTGTTTTGAGTTTTCTTATATTTTGATGTTTATGGTTTATGTTTAAGATCATGTAGTTATCTTCAGCTCATTCTAGTTTGCCTAGGTTGCCGTTTTAGTTCAGTGTTTATTAGATTCCCCTTGTGTCTTCGACCCCGGTGTTTAGGTCTCCCTCACCCTTCATCCTGTCTCCTACTCGTTTACATGTTTGCCCTTTGTGACCCATTACTTCTGTCACGTGTGTTTCCCCCCAGTCATCATGCTCTGTTTGTGCTTAGTTGTGTCAGTGGCTCATCCCCAGTCCCCTTTTCCCTCTGTATGTATTTATAGCGCATGTTCCTCGTTGGTTCGCCATGTTAAGTCTGCATGTCTTAATCTGTCATATATAGAAGAGCCACCTTGACATGCATCTAAAGGACAAAGGTCACTCTTTCGACGATGCAATTGTTCACATATTGAACAGAGAGGACAGATGGTTTGAAAGAGGAGTGAAAGAAGCCATCTATATTCACTGTGAACGACCATCTTTGAACACAGGCGGTGGTTTACGACATCAACTGTCTGCCATCTATGATCCAGTTTGAAGATCCCTTCCCAGAAGCCTTAACGCCCACTCACATCCTGGGCCATTTGACCTCAGGAAATCACATGATAAGGTGAGGCTAAGTTTCACATTCGGTTCACCTGAAACCTTGGCTGATTGTGACCCACACCCGCTTTCACACCTTGGCTCATGGTAGAGGATCAATAAGGGGTCCATGACCTTCTTGGGGACACTCTCATAGGGCTTAAATCTGAGATTCTCCACCAGTTGCTCTTAGAACTGAAGAAGCTTCTCAGATGAGAGTTGAAACATCTTCAAGGAATCTTAAAGAAGTCCAGACGGTTTTCTTTCCAACCTCCTTAGACTACAAGGCCCTGGATGACTGAGAACCTTTACAGACATTCTGTTATATGTTTCGTGTCTGCGTGTCCTATGTTGTCAAGTTTGTGTTGTCATGTCTGCGTCTCATCATGTTTCCTGTTTATTTTGAAGAGGTCTCGTGTTCCATGTTTAGTGTGTTTAGTTTCACTTCCCCTGTGGTGTCATTATGTTCATTCTAATCAGCTGTTTTCTCATGTGTTTCCACTTCCCCATATCACCTCCTGTGTATATTTAGTCTTTGTGTTTTCATTCATTCCCTGTCTGTTCATCCTGCTGTGTGAGTCCATCTTTCAAGGTCTATGAATGGATGCCAAACGTCAGGTTTCTATGTTCACGTTTTTTATGTTTAGACTTCGTTCTCCCAGTTTAGTCTATTGTTTCGTTTTGTCTTTGCCTTTTGTTTTTGTACTGTTTTACCAGCCTAAAATAAACGACTCACAGTTTCAATCCAATCCAATTCTACTTTATTATAAAGTCCTTTCCAGTAAAAAAACACAACCCTTATTTAAGATCAAGTTTAGTTTTTGTGTGTCTGCACTTGGGTCCACCCCCTCAGTCCACACAGTCGGCTTCTCCGCTAACTGTGACACCCTCAGGTTAGAAACCAGTTTAAATGCCGGGTGGCCGGAAGCATCAACTGAATAATAGTGTTGCATTGTGTTTATCTGGGCTTATAAATAGGCAAATATCAGTTTAAAAGACAATATGTCAAGGTTGTGTTTAGTGCTTGTTTCTGCTGCCTCCAAGAAGCAGGTAGTTTACTGCTTAAACTACCTCCTTCTTCTTCTTTCAGCTGTCTCTATCTTATCCTATCCTGACCATGTCATACCAACCATCCTCCTTCCCAACATCCATGAATCTTCTTTGATGGACTTGCTCTTTCCCTTGTGCCTGGCAGCTCCATATTCATCATCCTTTGTCACCTAACCCGCCCCCCCCGTCAAAACCTGTCAAAATCTCAGACTTCCTTCCATGTTGCTTTAAACTATGAGTTAAACTCAAATCACATCTCAAATTACATTTTACATTTAAATAAAACTAATCCATCTTAAAGTTGCTTAAAAGAGCACTCACCAAACAACCTGTCTTTTTTCCATGTATTCTTCACCAGCATCGCTATAATAATGTTTTTCACATGTGTAGACTTTAGTCTAAACAGAAACTGAAATGGTGAGAGACATAGCAGACCTCACACAGCTTTGTTTGACCGGTAAATAAAAATATGGCATGTAAAATGCGTCATAAAAAAAGTGATTGTGATTTCTTCTTTATGTTTAGCCAAAATTAGAAAGGCAATAAACTCTTCAAAATGTCAAACTATTCTTTTGATATTCTTAAAGCACCATGAAGCCCATTAGTGAGGTGCTGAACAGTTTCAGTGGCCCTTGCCATTGATTCTCTGGGACTCCTGATTTTCAGTCTTTAAGAGTCAGATGTTTTCTCATCTGCTGTTTTGGTGGTGGTGGTGGTGGTGGTGGAGGGCCCTGTCTAACATACTGGTTTACAATCTCATTGTCATATTTGCAAAAGAATTAAGTGACTCACTGATCCTCCCACATCATCCCAACCAACCAGCATGCCCACATCGCTCTCGCCACCACCGGGATCACCAAATCACCTCACTGCTAGGATCGAGGGTCCAAGGGTCTTTGTCTCTCTAGCACTGCTGCCTAAAGGCAAGTGGCTAAGTGACAAATGAAAACATAATTCCTGCAATCATTCTGTGAATATCTAGATAGAAGCTACAAGCTGTAACCCAATGTCTGGATTCATGAAATGGTGTCCAAGAAACACCATGAAAGGCACTGTTCAAATAAACCGAGGCGCAAGCTCACAAGATAACATGTGATTAAAACATATTGACAACCTGCTAATCACTGTCACTGTTTGTACCCCTGACAGCATGCATAAAGTTTGTTTTGATGCCAAACAAGCGGGCGACCAGAAGCACTTCAAGGGATTATACCAGAAGGGTATATTGCCTGTGTGATGTGAGAGTGAGGGGGAGGTGTGGAAACAAGATATGGCAGGAAACCTATCTACCAAACACCTTTCCACCGGCCGACTGGCAGCCTCGAGGCAGAAGCAAACATGACTCAATCTTTATCTTAAATGCCAGCAGCTAAATTACTATACAGCTCAAAGAGAATATGTATGTGTGTGTGTGTGTGTGTGTGTATGTGTGTGTGGTCCTGCGCAGTAAAGTGTACAGATGGATGACTCATCCACCAATCATGTGACTCATCAATCACTGCAGTTACCATTTCCCTGCCTTCTTCTGAAATTTTCCTTTTCTTTAGTTCTCTTTCATTCCTGTCTGGCTGCCGTTGCCTTTTCCCTCCCTGTTTTTTTACTCTTCATTTTGATTTTTTTTGAGATAGAATAACATCCCTCTATGGGTTTTTCTTTACTTGATTGATGTGGCTGTCACTGAGATTTACTGTCTTTCTCTTTAGTGTTTTATTTTTTTGTTTTAAGCTAAAGAACCAAGTGTTCGTGCTGTTTTTGCTTCGGCACAAATACAACAGAGCACTCGCCAAAAAGCCATGAAAAAACTGAACTTTAATAAAATAATTGCTTTTATTTTTTATCATATAGCAAAACTAGTAATCATCATGCTGTTATTTACACATTGCACGGGCATATTTATTTCACACTGTACATCTTACAATGCTAAAGTGACATCAACAACAACACTCTCCTTTTACAAGACAGATGGCTTCACTGTGGACACAGTGGCCCTCTTCCTTTGAGATTTCTCTTTTTTTTATGTTCACAGTTTATTCAGAGAAGACAACCATTTTGAATTCTCCATACTGTTTTATTTTTTTCCTCTTTTTTTGTTCTTTTTTTTTGTTCATTTTTTAAGATGCAAGTAGAAAGACGTGCATTTAACGGTTTAAGCACAATCCCTGACTCCCCGGCCTGAAACTTTTCAATGAATTTCTTCTGAAAAATGAACAAAATGTTTTGTAGCCTCTTGGTGGAAATCAGTTGTTTTTTGTTCGTTTTTAAAAAGAAAAAAAAAAAAAGAAAAAAAAGGCTGCAGAACAGATAGCATGATTTCAAGTATTTTTTTTCTTTTAAAAATAAAGAAAAAAATAGACACAATAGATATGATGCGTGCGTAAAACAAAGTAAAAGTGAACTGGAGATGGACAATGAGAAAATGATCCAAAACATGAAGCACTCCTGCAGAGTCACGGAGCGCTGCATGGATGTGGCGACGGTGGATCTGCCGTAAATATGTTGACACAATAACTTCTGGATCCCAGAATGCTTGAAACCCCTTAGTCCACCAGGTTGGAAGTGTTTAGTGTTTAACTTTGTGCTTTTGGAGTCCACAGGGTTTCTACATTGGGATGATGAGAGAATTATGCAATATGATATTTCCCTTATAGAACCATGGTGATTTGTAAGGCAAAAATCTGAATCTTGAGTTTGAAAAAAAACCAAAAACTAACTGAAATGTGTGTATTTGGCACCTTTGCAAGTTGCAGCTGTTTAAGGTTGATCCAATCAGAAATGAGAAAGGCAACTACACACAGCAAATACAACAAAAAGTATACTGTCAACATTTGACAATTCCCGTGTTCTTTCTCTTTTTCTGTGTGTGTGTGTAGATAAGAAGTAATTGAACTACTTTAGTTTTGTAATGTGACGTACAGAATATTAAACAAAAGATACAAAGTGATGTTGTAAACATGATTCTCTTACAATGGCCACATCTGCTTGTGAATGTGTCACAATGTGATTCTATGTAAGTGTGTGTGTTTGCGTGTGTCCTCTATAGATCTCTGAAATATGCAAGAACATCAGAGATTGACCTGAATGGAGGCAGACATACACCATGGTATGTTCTGTTTCAAAATGTAAACTGAGCAAGAGGCTGAACATGGTTACAGGGAGCTTAAACTAGGATACCTTCATCCTCTCCCTGACTGAGAAAATCAACAAAAATACAGTGATTAAACCAACATAAATCTAACTTTTTACTTCTGAAGTTTCTCATCAGGCTCAAAACACACCTTCTCTGAATCTTTTTTTTCCCCCCACCTCTGCTTTAGCTTTCCTCCCGCTACTGTATAACTATCCCACATCTGTGAGTCCCTCTGAGCGGACAGTGTCCAAAAAAGTCTCTCAATACATTCTGCGCTTCATGTAGATCCTCTCAATAAAGTTTTCCAGTTCCTCCTCACTGTCCAGCTGAGGCACCAGCCCATCTTCCTCATAGTCATCTCCCGGTGTGACTTGTGGATAGTAGTAGGGGGGTCGCCTGCCTCTCCTGGGTGTGGTTATTGGTTTGGGAGGGGGCAGGGGTTGGTAGGTCCGTGGGTGAGGAAGGATATAGTTAGAGATATAAGGGGTAAGAGGCAGGCGTGGTGGTGGCTGCTGCTTCCAGCCTTGTCCGCGGTTCTTACCCCCACCCCTGTGTCTGCGTCTCGGGGCCTGGAGGTCAAGTTCCTGGGGGCCGAAGGTCTGGTCTCTGGAGGGGGCGGGCTTGCCATAATATTGTGGTTTGGGATATGGGAAATAAACAGGGTAGTATGCTCGATATGGCTTTTGGTAATATGGATAAGAGGGGAAGGCTAAAAACTGTTTCTGGGGCTTATACCAGTAGTCAAGCTGCTTCTGAGGCTTATACCAATAGTCCTGTTTGTATGACTTGACTTTATCCTTGTGCCATTTCTTGTTGGACTTGTTGTACCTATAAGGGGCTTTCTTGGGGTTTTTTGAGGCTGTGTAGTGATAAACAGGCGGGGCAACCAGAGGAGGAGGTACCAGAGGCCTAAAGCGTGGGGCAACAGGTTTGCTGTTGGTTGGCAGCTGTTGTAACTCTTTCCTTTTTTTCTTCTTCTCCTCCACATCACTAATAATCTCAATTACATCATCGGCAGGCAGGTGCAGCTTGCTGCTGATCTCAATAAGCCTGTCAATCATCTGCTGGTCCAGGTCATCTTCATCAGGAAGGACCTCCTCTGAGCGTTTGTCCTCAGCCGTGTTGCCGGCGGCCCCCATGCTGCTTTTCTGCCGGGGCTTCATGTAGGACTGCTGCTTCCTCCCCATGTACTGCAGCAACATGTCAGAGGCGATGTCTGCCAGCCTCTGCTCTTCCTCTCTGGCTCGCTCGGCCTCCTCCTGCTGCCGGAGCACCTCCTGTTTCTCCGCCCGCGCTCTCGCCTCTTCCTCCATGTGGGAGAGGCTCTCCTCTTCTTCCTCAACCTCCTCCTCCAGCTCCTCTCCTTCATCCTCAAAGTCATCCATGAAGTTGCCCCCCTTCACAGGTCTGTTGCGGGACGGGTTCTCCTGCCAGTGCTGCTTCTTTCCTGCACGTGCTAACTGAGTGTTGTATGCTTTGTAGCCCTTCAGAGGAGGCAGGATCTCATTATCTTGGAGACCCAAGTCAATGTTTTGGAAGTAGCCTCTTATTTTGCGCTGCAGGGAAGGGTCATCTCCCTCTGAGGTGGAGCCTGGCGTGGCCTCATCTAAGAAACTTTCTGAGTAATTTCCCTCCTCCCGCCCCTCTCCTTCGTCTTTCTTTTCGTCCTCCCTTACGCTATCTGTTCCCACATTCTTCACAGACCACCCTTGATCCTCCGACCTTGTGTTGTCATCCTCCTCCCCCTCCCTCTCCTTCAAGTCATCCCCCTGAGCAGCTGCCAAATGGCCTACATTTAGCTGTTCAATAGCCTTATCGGCCCCTCGCCCCTCCTTCTCCTCCTCCACCCCCCTCTCTCCCTGTGGCTGCTCTGTTCTCCTTATCTCACCACCCTCAGAGCCTTCAGCAGAGGGCAGCTCCGGACTCCGATCCCCTTCCCAGTCTCTGTTTTTGCTAGCCTGTTTTTCACTGTCCCCCAGGTGGTCCAGGGCCTCAAGCAGAACCGCAAGCACCTGCGCAGGGTCCGTCACTTCATCTAATTGGCTGTCTTGACCCGGGCCCCGACCCCAGTCTAGGGACATGTTGTCAGGGCTGGAGAGGCTCTGGGGCTGGGGCGAGTGAAAGGGGGCAAGGTTGTCCTCTTTACGATCTGTCCGGGTGCGCCCCTCCACCCCACCCTCCCCTGCCTCACCCCACACAGGGGCGGTGCCAGCTAACTGTGGAATGACAATGAGCAGGACCAATAGGATGAGGTGGGCTGTGGAAGGGGCGTGATGACAGGTCATGACCATGCAGAACTGGCAGGAGGGAGGTTAAGCACCTGAAGAAGGAGAGAAGGCAGAGAGAAAAGGACAGAAGAAGGATGAGAATTTATTCACATATCATTTCTTATCTCTGGAATCACAAATTTGCTTTTTTGTGTTGTTGTTACTTTATTTTCTTTATTGTTTTCTCCCAGTGGCAATGTGAGCATTGGTGTCATTTAAATAACATACAGCTTTGGTGAAAAAGCCAAAACGTAGAGAGGACTGACTGGTAAGAAATATTTCATTAAGTCCACAGCCTGCCATAAAGTTTCAAAGAAAATGTACCTGGAAAAATGACCAGTTTTTCAAACAAAACATTTTTACCACAAAGAGGCCACCATATAAAAGAAAACAAACAAAAAAAAAACGTTTTTCAGTTATTGTAGAAACCATTGAGGACAAAAGCAGGCAGACGTAGCAGCAAAAATCTCCTCTCTTTTATTTTCGATATAGAGCCGTTTTGACTGAAAAAAAATGTGGTTTCTAACATTTCCAGCTCCAGTTGTGTCACTGCTGTGCAGCTTGGATACTACTGAAAACATGAAGATGAAGCTCTGAGAAACCAGTCGTGAGTCGTTGAATTAACCGCAAAAAAACATAGAAAAAGAAAATAAAATTGCGCATTTCTTTGAAGCGATGGGGGATAATCCGCACAAAGAAACTGCGTTTCGATTCTAAACATCGTGCCTTTTTTTGTCTCGAGTCGCGCGTTAACCCACTCATTACCTACTCATTATCTTTAAGCCGCACGAATCACCTGGTTGGGAATAATACATCCCCTGGCGGATTTTGTCAGTGTCACGAGATTTAACTGAGCAAACTGTTTGCAACAGCAACGAAAATGCGCATCCAGTAACTGATTTGCGTCTTTTTTCTGGTATATGTTAAAAATGCCTCACCTCTTCCTCCAAGCCAACCCATCCAAATCGCGCGCACCTCCCATTTTCTAACGTCTAGTTCTTAAAAAAAAGAAAGAAAGAAAGGAAATACTGAGAACAAAAACTGGTCCGAGCTCGCGTGTCGGTAATTGCTGTGATTTTGGTATTCCATGCGTCAAAGCGATGTCACCAAGACACTGGCACAGAAAGCTGCAAGCTCGGGGAAGTCATGCGTAAAGCCGGTGGCCACGGTTGAGTTATTTAACCCTACGGTTCCTGAGTGGTCCATCCAAATTGTAAATTAACCGGGCATTAAGTTTGAGAGGATAAAGCCTTTTTGCGCAAAGACAGGAGGGCGCAGCCAGTGAGGATGCAGGGCTTTGTCCTTGTGTGGCGTGAGCATGTTTCTCCTTACTGGCAGCGGTGGAATGCAGACAAGCGCAAATTTTTGGCAGCACAACCCAATTTGATTTTTTTTTTTTCATTTTATTAAATCAAGAGAAACGAAATTATTTGACTTATCAGGGCCAATAACCTACTCACAAATGGTTGGGATTCTAAATTATTTCGAATTAATAGCTGAAAACCGTCTGTTTAAATCGTGCTTGTTAAAAGAAAAAATACTGAAATCGTAAAAATGTGCACATTTTTTAAAATGTGCGAATTCTTCAAAGGTTTTTAAAAAAAATCTTGCGTGAAAATTTTCCCAAGCTCTTCTGAGAGGCAGCTAGAAATGTTTATTAAATATAATTGTCTTCACATTGCAGGGGATTCATCCTTAATTAATACTGAGAGAGTGAAATAAACAAAATACAAAATGAGATATTTTACTGGGGATTTTTTACACTGCATTTAATAATCATTATCATGCCTATACGTTCATAAGAACTGGATTTGTTCGTAAATGTCACAATAATAACATTGTTTTTAAAAAAAGAAAATTAGAATGTATGTATATATATATATATATTGCTCGATTCCCTAGAATAGAAATCATACACAGTTTAGTCTAAATTTAAGCACCATTTAGAAACGGCCACAGTTCACGTCTACTTCATAATCAGACAAGCAACAGTCGCACATAGATTAATTCTAACGATGAAGTTGCAAATTTAAAAGAAAAAAAACACGAACTATTTCTCGTTTTTTTTTAACCAAAAAATAACGTGATTATGAACAGAGAATTATAACGAACTGAATAACAGTCAGAAATTGTCCTAATCTACCTGGTTAGTATGGTTTGTGAATGATGCAGAGACAGATTTCGTTCCACTTACCTGAAGTCCCACTGGGGGGTGGGGAAGTGGTGAAACTCGCAACGCACGGATAAAGCCAAGATTATTTCATGAATAGTGAAAGCACCTGAGAGAATTTCAGCTTTCCTCCCTCTCTCTTTCTCTCTCTCTCTCTCTCTCTCTCACTCTTCAGCCTGTGACCAGCATCAAGGAAAAAAAAAATAACAATCAAAAAAGAATCTAACGTCTCTTTATTTATTTGTGAGGTGTTTGTATGGCGGCAGCACTGGTGCTAATGTACAATTGAGTGAATGTTTTCAGCACCACGGTCAGCGCAACTTTATTGTATATACCCTCGGCGGACCACGTGATCCTCCCCACCGCCACCCCCCAGCTGCAGGCAGTGCTGACGTCACTTCCATTGATAAGAATGTTGGTGTGGAGATGGCACTGTGAGTCTAGGCTGGCCCCAGCTGATGAATGAACGGAAATGGCATGAATGAAATAGTACTTTTCCTCAATGAAAGGAGCAAATTGTAGAGATAGAGCTGGTACACAGCCATTTTCCTTCTCACATATTAAAGGGTGGTGTGTTGCATCTTCCTCCCTTGTTGCTTCCTTCCTTTGCTCTGGCTTGTTTCAGAATCAGGAGAAGAGTGGGAGGGGAAAAAAAATAGAGTGACCTCTTTCACAGGCTATCAATTAGGGTCATTTGGTGACATTCTCCCAAGAATCAATGACAAGAGGCCGATGTCTCGCTGCAGTTTGCTTGTTGGTTTTGGTCTTAGGTGGCCCCGGATCATCTGTAGCTCATGGGTTACGGCGGGAGCAGCCGCACTTTGCTGCTTGATTTCTTCTCAATTTTCAGGGATTGCACAATTTTCTACCCACACCGTCATTTCTAGCCGCTCTTCATCTGTCAGCAGCTCAGTGTGCTTTTAATGTGGCCTCTCATCAGCATTGTTCTGCGCCAAGGAGACACGAGCCAATGACCATTTGTACATAAATCAGTAACATTTCACGATAAGGGCAAACACGTGCTGAAGCAATATGTCATGATTATATGCATGAATGAATGCGGGATGTATCATGAATTCCTGCTGTTCACCATTTCAGGAATGATTAAGTGGCTGTGTGTTTATGTGATCAGGAAATTAACTTCATACATTAATTTAGTTGATACCGTTAAATTAGCTGGAATGCAGTCGCATGCAACAAAAAAAGTGCATTTCAGACCCACATGTCCGATGGGCCTCTGAAAGTGGAGCCCATATGCATTCTCATAAAAACACAAGGCTATTTTGTGACACTGAGAAGCGAAGACACCTACGTGTTGCTGTAAGATCCGGCAGTCTTTGTTCACGTCACAGGATGGCGAGGTGTTTTAACGTGATATGTTTCTGTTGTTGAAGTGGAGCTTGCTCCAGCACGTACAGCTAGTGCCAGTGGACAAATCACTGTAGAATGGACAGACTTGGTTTTTGGGATGATGATTCAGTGAGATGGACTAATATCTTAGAAAAAATGGAAGGAAATCGCTTAGTCCCAGGAATTCAGTACAGTTCAGAAATGGCTACAAAGTGCAGCCGTCACAAAGACAAGAGCAGTTTGACAAAGATGACAAGAAGAACATATATTTATATACTCGATGTGTCCTGCATGGGCATGTTTTTCTCGTGGCATTCGCAAGATATAAATGTGCAACAAATTTCTCACTAGCACAACACCCCATGACAATATGTAGTGCTCCGTTTGTGAGAAAATACAAAATGCAGTTTTTAAATGATTTTATTTCTTAAGAGAAAGAGAGTTGTGCGAAAAAGTAATTCCATCTCCATACTTGTTAAACCAAGAATTAACTGTGATTAACCACTTTTCCCTCTCTTTTTTTTCACTTTTACTAACCACACCCAGGCCTGATTACTGCCAGCCCTGCTGAATTAAGAAATCACTTAAATAGAACATTTCTGACAAAGTGAAGTAGACTAAAAGATGTCAAGAAAGCAGCACATCAAGATCGAAGGAACTTTCCATTAATCAGTATAGAAAGGGTTACAAAACCATTTCTAACCCTTTAGGAATTCAGCAATCTGTAATGAGAGCCTTTTCCTTCGGGATCAATAACGTATTCTGATTCTGATTCATGGTGAATATTCCCAATTCAGCCTACCAGAATTACTCCAAGGGTGCATCCATGACACATCCAGGAGGTCACAAAAGAACCCAGAACAACATCCAAGGGACTGCAGACCTGACTTGCCTCAGTTAAGGTCAGAGTTCATGATTCAACAGTAAGAAATGCACAAGGCTAAAATGGCCCAGTGTGGCTGAATTAAAATAATTCAGCAGAGAACACTGAGCAAAGACTCCTCCACAGCGATGTGATAGACTCATTCACAGTTACTGCAAATGCTTGGTTGCAGTTCTTGCTGCCTAAAATTAATTTGATGATCTGAAACTTGTAAGTGTGACAAATATGCACATACACTAAGAAATCAGAAAGCCAAACCACTGTGCATACAACAGAGATCTCAAGATCATGTCAAAACAGAGTAAGTTTAAACACTACAGAAAATAAACAATTTTTTTTTTATACCGCTAGCAACAATTTTCATCCACACAACTGTCATTGTTGAGGACTTGTGGTGAGAAAAATGTAGCTCGAGACGTGTGCGCCGCTATATTTAGATGACCTGCGGCACAAAAATGCACAACACGAGGACTGATACCGCACTCTATTAGCAGCAATCAAGAAGGCAATCACAAGGAAGTGGTGTGAAGAGGTCCACCCTACTCTGGGTAACTGACCGCACGTAGCTGAAAAGATGTACACTTTGAAGGACTCTCACTTGTTTTGTTTTTTGGGCCACTGTGAATCATGTGAAGTCTGCAGAAGTTACACTGATGCAGTTTGGCCTCTGCGCCAAAACAATTTAGGGCTCTTCCTACTATAGGCGAGAGCACAGATCTGACAGGGGCCTTTTCAAAGTGTAACTGGATCCGGGCTAATTTGGTGGCATATGTATAAAGCAACATTCATTAACTGATGATTCATTCAAGGTTAACTAATCACATAAACCTCTCAAAAGTGACCAACAGGGTGTCATGAGACAACCTGCATTAATGCACGACTTATTAAACGATAATGACTCGTGCATTAGTTAAGCACACTGCACTCTTAGCAAAAAAGCTTTCCATTATCAATACTAAAACAAGAAGAGGCGTAGCATTGCAGCACTGTCTCCCAAAAGGTTTAAACCTCACTACCCCTGCCTGAAACATGAGGATAAGAATCAAAGCTCTGTTAGGGTAAACAACTCCAGGTGGTAGAGGAAATGTTTGTTCTTTTTTTCCAGCTTCCATTCGACTTTATTTATTACAGAAACAGCTTCCACTTCCACTGTCAACCAGTCATTCCCAAGGTCTGCCGTAATGGGGCGTTTTTGTACATAATGACTCAAGGGCAGATAAATATAAAGTTATTTCTGGCATTCAGTTTTCCTGTTGTTTTGAAGGTAAAGGAAGACACTGCACTGCTATTACTGGCATTTATGTGCCGGATAACGTGGAAACAAGTTGATTCACAACGTTAAGCCAACCTCATTTCCATACACTTCATTTGTCACTGACAAGCCCTTGCTCTGGCCTTGTGCGCCACTAAATTCAGCTGTCAGTCCTCGTACAGGTTGGGTTCTCACTGCATTAAGGCTTGTGCATGTGTTTATGGGTGTGTTTTCTTTGTATGTGTGTCTGATTCATCCCCGCACTGTATGTTCAGTTAATCACAGACAGGGGTTTGGTATTTTCACTGATGTTCTGAGGTTAATTGGATATTAGCAGCAGATGTCACATGTGGCCAACTTTATCGAGCAATTATCGAGCTTCCTGATTCAAAATGTCTTCGTTATTTTTACAGACAGAGAATTGCAAATATTATTTAGAGTCTTGAAAGTCTTCAGTCCTGTAATTAGCTGAATTTTCTGCTCTTACTCAGAAATTAGTCCTGATCTCCTCCCGATATCTAAACTAATATGGCACAATTTTTTTTACTTTTCATGTCTTTTTTTTAACTAAGTGAGTAATTACTCACAGGGAAGGCTGGAAAAAATAAAGTCAGCGCTTGAATTTAGTAACTTGCCAAACCTCTTTTAGCACCAACCATCAATCTGACATTTTCTGCATGTGCTTAGGGGGACTTATGAGTAGGGTTTTTGAATCACTCGTCACTACAAAAAAAAAAAGCCCATTTCACTTCCTGAATATTCCCAGCATCTCTTCATTAAACATCTCTGGTCAGGTTATATAAAACAATATCAAGCAGTTTGGTTACGCTTTGAGTTTTTTCCCTAAGGTAGCAGACACCTGGCAGTCAGTAAGGCCCAAATCATTATGCTACCACCATGCTCACAGTTGGGATGAGGTTTTGGTGCTGGTTTAAAGTGCAGTGTTTTATGAAATTTAGGAAATTTGTGCAGCAAGTTTTTCTTTGCTTCCTCACATACAGGGCCAGCCCACGCTTTTATGGGGCCTTGGGCAGAATTTGATTTTGGGCCTCCACCCCCAGCTAAACCCGTTGGCCACATCAACTATACTAGCACGCTTGATTATTTGTGTGTGTGTTGAAAAGGTGTCCAATAAACCAGGAGACAATGGAACTTACAAACAAGTTAAAAGCAGGTTCAATAGGGTTGAAAGGTAAAGCAGGTCATCTGCTAATATTAAAGTTGATGGTTCAATCCCTGGAGGCTCCAGTCTGCATCCTAAACATGCTTGGGCAAAATACTAACCCCTAAGTTGCTCTCAGATGCATCCGTTGGCGTGTGAATGTTAGACATGTTGTATCAAGCACTTTGAGCGCTCAGGTAGAACAGGAAAGCGCTCAGTCCATTTAATTTAATTGTTTTTCAAAAGAGCAGAACGACCACAAAGAATTTAACATGTGCTTGAATATTTTTCTTTTTTTAACATAACAAATGCAAATGTAAAAACAGACTATGTTAATTAATTTGAATGGAATCTAACTAAGTAGAGAGCTAACAATAGTTTGCTTCTGGTTTCCATGCAACATCAGCTCACCACACCTCAGCTGAGCTGAACGCTTGTTTGAAGCTTCTTATTTAACATTATTGTTAGTGAAAGTTCATGATAAACACCTAACATGGACCTTTATTCTTTACGCTTTTTTTGTTTTTCTTTTCTTTTAAGCCTCAGAAGGATAAATCCTTTTTCAAGAAACACTTGCGACAATCTACTTGCAAACATTTACAGTTTGCGTGAACGTGACCCCAGCTCAGCTCTGACAGTGAAGACGATTAAACCAGTAGCAACAATTTGTCAGTCAGTGAACATATTTATTAAAACATTTCCCTTTCTCTTCTATGGTTACTGTATGATTACTTGTATGATTAATATATCGCATGCACAAAAAGATACACTCACTTTGGGTGTTTGGAGGCCCCAAGCAGCTGCCTAGTCTGTTTATTCTATGGTACCCACTCCAAGTGAGATTTCTATTGTGATGAACATCCAGCCATAAAAAATGCTGCTGCAGTCTATGATGATTTTTCTAATGTCCTGTAAAAGTTGGTGAAATGCGCTCACACCAACCTATCTTTTGTTTTTGAGTTTGTCAGTAATCACAATTTGTGTCTTCATTAACAAGAAAAACACAGTTCCAATCCCATCTCCCTAACTGAAACATCTGACTCCAGACAGAAGTCATTAGCACAGAGGTTCACTTATCTTTTCCCGCCTGCACTGAGAGTTATTGCTCAGTGTATTCATTAAAGGCATGAAAAGTACAAGTGTTTGTGTGTTATTAGTTTAGCCAGATTGTGTTTCGTGACTGTGTCTTAGATGAAAATCAGATCCCCGCTGCACGGGTAAATCAGTGAAACTGATGGACTCAATCTGGTAATTCACAAACCTCTTTCATCAACCGCATAGCCCACGCAGCCTACCTGGAAAATAAAATGAAGCTTTGTTTCTGTTTTAAAGTGAGGTTTGACTCGTCTTTGTGTGGAAATATGTGTTTTGTGTTTGCAGATGAGATATGCACACATCAAATGAAAATGTAATTTGTTACAATGGCTTGAGGCACCACATAACCTCTGTTTGATTAGATTCTGCGCGAGCGACTGTTTGCTGCAGAATGTGAAGCATTCGCAAGGCAGCCGTGTCGTTGCACCCGCGTGTGTGTCTGCGTGTGCGTGTCTTTGTTGAAATGCTTGACGGCAGCAGCAGGCTCAGAGAGGTAAGCATGGAGCCGGAGGGCAGATGCTGATATAACGGTCTGGCATTATCAACTGCCACTCAGCATTAGTTGGCCCCTTACCCTCACTCCATGTCCGCACCCCCGCACTGACTCACACTCTACCGCCTGCTTGGCCACTCACATAGTTTAACACTGGTACACCGTGCTTGCATTTAATGGAATACACACACTGGAGAACACACACACATACACCTCGCAGTAATAGTTCCATTTATGTGGTCTTTTTCGCTTGCACAGACACACACACACACACACACGCAGGGAAACAAACACACTCTCCCCTCTCTTACTGTAATGTACATTACAGACAAACGAACCTTTGGAGGAGGTTGGGGCGTGCTGTCACTGATGGTTCCCAGTACAAACCGCTAAGACAAGAGGCAATGACAACACGTGGCTGGCCTTTTGTTCCATTTAATTAACTTTTTCTTTCCACTGTTGGTATTGGACTGAGGAGAGCTGCAGGGTTGCGAGGCAGAGCTGAAAAATCGACACGCTTCAAACAGTCGCAGACACGGATTGGTGAATTCCCCAGGTTTTGCTGACATTATGGCCACAATTATAGTAATGGCAGGCTGGGGATCTTTCGGCAAGTGTGCTAATGCAGCTACCTCGCACAGCAAAGGGTCTCTACCTGGAAGTGATAAAATAGAGCTCCTGATTAACAGAAGCTTTTCTGCCCACGCCATTTTGTCAGGGGAGGGAAGGACAAGTAATTGCACCATAAGGTTCCTACAACACAATGCTTAGCTGGGACTCGATGATGTGTGCAGGACCCCGGCGCCCACACTATAATCTGCCGTTTCATCGAGGCAGAGGCTTTTTGTTTTTTTTCACATGTGCTTTAAAGTTAACATTTTATGCGAGCTATGCTAACCTACACACATATCTGCATATGCATGTTGCGTGTCTTAGTCACAGGAGACTCATACGATGACACTCCTTACAATAATGCGGATTATTAGGTTAATCTTTTACATCCATTGATCAAAAGTTTTCTGTCAGTGCTCAGGATACAGAAAAGTAGATGCTGTCATTTTATGGCCCAGTTTCGTAGAAAGCAGCCATTTCCAGCCACCGAGCTGAATCACTCCCTGTCGTTCCCACGTTGTTCTCTGTGAGTCAAATACCGTTCGCGTCAGAAGGTTCAACGCAGCGTCGCACAACAACATCTGCTCTACTGGGGCTGGGTGACACACTGCTGTTATGCTGCATTGTTATTGTTGGCTTTTATAGCTAAGCAGCTGTGTTTACATATGGAAAGTAACGTGGTAGAAGAGCCTGACGGCGGAATTTTTTAAAACCCCTGTCCCATCAGTAGCCCTCAAAAGCCTCCAGATTAATTGGTGATATTACAACCAAATCCGGCTTTAACGAGCGTTAAATGACACCGATGTCAAGCCTGGCTTTTGCCGTATTGACTTAATGTCATCGTAATACATGATGCAACTTTTCCCTTTGCATTGTTACAGAAATGCTTGTGGAGACTGCACATGCAACATAGCAAACATGTTATGCAGGAAGTCATATGTAATTGTAGCGTTACGTTTTCTTACAGTATGCACACCTTTGAATTTACCTTTCCAAAGTGGGCACAGCAGCTAATATCCACCATTTCTGGTCAGTTTGTGTCATGCTGCTTTTGATCTGCTAATGCATGCTGGGAAAAAATGAATCAGTATTAGCACTGTTGCCTCACAGCAAGACGGTCCTGAGTTCAAATGTACCATCTGGCCGGGTCTTTCTGTGAGGAGCTTGCATGTTCTCCCCGTGTTTGTGTGGGTTCTCTTTGAATATTTTGGCTTCCTCTCACAGTTCAAAGACGTGCAGTTAGTGGGGTTAGGTTAATTGTGGTGATTCTAATTTGCCCATAGGTGAAATTTGTGTCTCTCTGTTAGCACTCCTTCCTATTTGTCTTTTATCCAGTTGCACCAGTTCCTTACTCCTCAAACCCAAAACTTTGACTTACTCAAGTTTGTATTTCTGGAATTTTCTTCACTTCTCTTTTGACTGTTTATTTTTTTATTATATCTTTTTGTACTGTTTTACTGACCTTTAACTCAGAATGTTTCATGCATGGTGTGCTTTTGGATTCCTGGGCTGTTTTGTTTTTTTGGACCTCGCCATCCCTTGCCTCTTTTACTTGCCTCACTGACTGCCTTAATGTCCATTGCCCTAAGCCTAGTATTAAAGATTTGGATATTTGAACCTTTATCTGCCTCTGGAGTCCTGCATTTGGGTGCACTCAAGGATGTTGGTTGTCACATGACATGTCACGCTGATATTAAAGTAAATAAATAAAATAGAAATGGAGCAATCAGCAAAATCAATATGGTCATGTTAGTGGCTTTTAAGAAAATACCTTAAAAGGATTTTTTTTAAAAATCAAATATTCCTAATATTTGTATTGCATCTATCTTTCCAGGTGCCTAAATCGGTTCTGTCAGCCCTGCAAAGAATAATGTCTTTCTGTTCACACTGTTCAGCCCTGTGAATGAACACCATCCTTCCATAAGTAATCCATGACAGGTTAACGCATCTACCGTGATGAATATGTGTTAAGGGTAATATTGGAATCTATAAACCAATATTAATGATACTTCGAGCAGCCACTGAATGCCAAATACCTATTAGACCTTTCAAAAGAGTTATGGTGGGACTCCATGGACCCCTCGGGAAGTGGATTCTGTGTGAATAATGTGTGCGTATTGTGGTGATTGTTGTCCTACTCTCTCACTGTCTGCTACCCAGAAATCATTTACCCACTTGAATATTAGCTGTAAAATGTGCATTGCAACCTTTGAGAAACTGGTGGCGTCAGTGACGGATGGTGTTGGAGGCCAGAAGCAGGCAATGAATTTGAGGTTGATGAGGCGACTCATATCGGAGCGCGCGACATCAGTGCTCGCCATCAATCTCTTCGCCTCTTCCCTGTAGACATCTGGCACATGCATCAGCAAACACACTACTGAAAGTGAATTGAACCCAACCCTGACAAAAACACATGCAGACACAGGGCAATGCAAAGCCTGATGACAAGATGCTCGGCCTGCAGCCAAATGCCTCTAATGTAATACAGTAGAACTTGAGACTTTATTAGAGTAATAGCTTGCATCCACGTCATTTGTAATCACTGCACCAGAAAGCACAGATGGCAAAGCCACGAATTGAAGTCTTAAAGGCAGGCAAGTCGCAGTTTTGCAGAACTTCTCTATAACATGTGGCCAATTTTATTCTTATGCATTGATCCAAAATAGTCAAACAATGAAACACCGTGTTTAAATATACAAACAAGAAAATGCAATGTTAAAAATGCAGCTTTTATTTTTTTTTACTGTAGCTGTATTGATGCATAGAAGTTCCTCATTTACATTCATGAGAAAAAAGACGCCATTGCAGTTGTCATTTTACTGAATTTTGAAGCTCAGCAAACAGTAGATGTTTATTTGTTTGTTTGCACGATTTTACATTATTCATTCTATTAGTATTAAAATAGAGCATTAGACTTCAGGCTACTAGTAATTGTGAAAGGCATAGCTAAAGCTATGTTGGCTTTTTTTTTTTAAACTTTACTTAAAAATGCTGATATAATCTCTGCTAATACTGCACATATATACACACATATATACACCAAGTGCATTTCAGCTATCAGACTGGTGCTTGTGTCTTTACTTTCCTCGTGTTTTGTTTAGACTGCTCATTTTTAAGTGATCTTGTTAGTGTTGTCACTGAGGTGAAGATGCTTTTCTTATTTGTCCATTTATAGTGTTGACTTCTCAACACAACTGTAACACTAAAATGTAGTATTGATAAAATTTTACGGTCATTTTACAGTTTTCAATTTGGTCAGTGATGTCCTGGCAACCAGCAGTCGATAGAGAAAAGTGTGTTTTTCAAAAATGCTAGCAGTCGCTAGTGTGAAATTGGTCACTAAGAGGTATAAAGTGCTGAGCCAAAATCTTTTTTGAGATTACTTTAGTTGCTAGAAGATTGCCGTGGTTGCCAACTTGACTGCAGTAAAAGTTGTGCCTTTCGAAATGTTTACAACGTTTACTTTGAAGTCGAATGTTCACTGTTTCCAGTTTGTGTCACACCTTTTCAAGTTTCATTACAGCTGAAAGAGTAAATGGCGAGTGTTTACAGACAAGTCAGCCATGCAAACTATTGGCAACCATAGCAACCTCTTCAGTGACTGATGAAATCTCAAGGGGTTTCTTGGTGTAGCATTTTCTTTGCAATCAATAAAACTCTTTTTAAACTGCCAGCAACCCCTCGTCATCTCGTTGCGAAACATTTTTCACAGATCACCAACCGTCTGGCTGTAACATTAGGTTTCTACCCACTGTAGCTTTAATATTGTCTTTCTTATCTCATTTATGATAGTACAACAGATATTTTTTTGTTTCGGCTGCAGGGGCAACAAATTTCAGATTATAAAGTTAAAAAAAAACCTCCTTTGTGAATCCTAACTGATCGGGAAAGAAACACGGTCATTTCCCATCAGCTCACAGCTTGCCTGCGTGTGTTGCTGGTCTAGACCAAATGCAAACAGGCACAAGCTGTACCACTGCTATACCTTGAGGCAACAAACAGAAGGGAGGATGAGTCCTCCAAAACTCCTTGTTGAAGTGAAAACTGTTATCAGTTATCAGCGCACCACCCGACTGGAAGGGAAGTAATTTGAAAGCCGTTTGAAATGCAGTAATTTGCCAGTGTGACTCATCGCTGACACCTACAGCGACAAAAACCTCTGATCCTCTAAAGGAAGAATGGGAGTAACATAACTGTGTGTGTGCGTGTGTGTAATAAACCAGCAAGCTGGCATTTGAGGTTAATAGATAGAAAGCTATAAGAAGATATGTAGCTTCAATCATAATAATTATGGATCATATTTCCTGCATCATTGTAGAAAATATCTTTTATGTCCAGCTCCAAGCTCCACTTGCTAACCTTTAATTGATGCAATTAAAACATGAAGTTTTGTTTTATTTTGTTTTGTTTTTCATTGATTAAATGCACTTGAGCTCCTGTGTCTGCAACTGCAAAAAAGGATCACGAACCCTTTTATTGTTCCGACAGTCAACACGTCTTTCTATTTATAAATGTCCTGTGAATATTTAGGGACTTTCCATTAAAGGAGAACAAGCTTGCTGTGGGTATTAAATGATATCACAAGGCTGAGATATAAAACAAACTGCCTACATTTCCATATCAGGCAGGAAGCCGGGGTCCAGTTAATATGATTTTGATGACAACCTGATGGCATCAAAGAAAATAGGGCACGCTCACTCGAGGTGTCAGGGTGACGGAAATTATCATGATTAATGTTGGGTTATGACTAGGCAAGAATGTAATCAGTCTCTCACTTGTTAATCATTATCTCTCCCTGATTAATTTTGGCTCAAGATTTAAAATAAGATATCATGCTTCATTGTGTTGGGCGAAGGCCTTAAACAAGGCTTTCACTGCATGAAGCACTAGACTTTGCGACTCGTAATAATATTAATAATCATACGAACACGTCTCCTGCATTTAACATGTGCTGAAATCAAAAGCGAGACTTTAATACCATAGAAAGCCTACAGTTAGGAGGTATACAGTATACTTGTCATCAACAGTAAGCATAGCCTCAGGTACTGCATGCTGCGGGGTCCACTGTGAAGCTATGGGGTTCAAAAACACTTCAAGTCCTAACAAAGCCAGGTGATTTGTGGCCAGCTTGCCAGCTTAAAAAACATAAGGTGCATTTTTGCATTAAGCTTATTTCTCCTTTTAGGGATGCTAGAACCCTCCAGCCAACCCGCCAAACCAACATGACACACAAATGAATGAACAAAGAAAATTTATAAGCATCCTGTCAAGTGGAGAGCAGGCTAACCAACAAAGTGGGACATGAGTGAAGCCTTTAAATATATTCGTCGTTATCATATTATTGCAATACTGCATGATCCATGTAGAATAAACGTTTTTCAAAGATTACTAAGGCACTGCAAAGGTTTGACAACACTCTCTCATTTTTAACAGTGAGTTATCAACAGTGTTGGGAAGGTTACTTTTAAAATGTATTCCATTACAGAATACAGAATACATGCCCCAAAATGTATTCTGTAACGTATTCCGTTACGTTACTCAATGAGAGTAACGTATTCTGAATACTTTGGATTACTTAATATATTATCATGCTGTTTACAACTACGTGAATGTACTATTGCTGTGATTTATTACTGTTACTGAAGGTCCGCGGCTCTGAACCGTAGTAAAGGGACCTCTGGCTCATAAGGTGGGTTCTGTGTTGGGCTCATAGCCGAAAAATAGCTTTACTTTGTTGTCTGGGCCAACTTTGCTTGCATGAGACAGAGAGAGGCATTGAAAGGCTGCTCCAACGGAACTTATTGTTTTTGGAGGAAAACACGAACACGGTGTACTGTCGAGTCTTAATAGATTACTTACAACTGGGCTCGTCAGGCACTCTTCTTGGCTGCAGTGGTTATTATTTTACATTATTTACATGCTTCCAGCTTTTTTGCTCGATGACAGCTCGTACTTTTCCTTTTTCTCCCTCCCTCGCTCACAGACACATAACGTGTATGGCAGTCCATTCTCACTGCAGCACCCGACTACTAGTGATGGGTCGTTCGCGAACGAAGTGGCTCTTAGAGCCGATTCTTTGAAGTGAACGACGCGAGCCGGCTCCTTATTGGGAGCCGTGAGGGGTTTTTTTTCTTTCTCTCACCCTCTCTCTCGCCCTTTTTTCGGCTAAACTCCGCACTTTGCGCTAGGCAGAGGGGGGAGGGGCGTTAGTTACACTCGCAGTAGCACAGGAACAGAGCCAGAGAGAAAGAGAGCCAGGGACAACAACGTCACATTAGAAAGGTATAGTAATCATCCACTATTTTCAGTTGCAGATGATAAAGGATTCAGAAATCATGCAGGCCCATATGAAATAGAATGTGCATCTTATTTTGTTTTAATATTTTAATTTATATTTAATTGTGTTGTGGTTTGCAGTGTTTTGTGTTGTTTCACGTTAAATTTGTTTAAAAGGAAAAAGCTGAAAATTTAAATAGTTAAAAATTTAAAATGTAAATAGTTGTTTTTTGTATTATATGATTTATTTATTACATTTTATGTGGAGTGAATAAATAAAGTATATTTATGGTGGCCCTTAGAGACAAAGCACGTACAAACTCCAAAACACGTACAAACTCCTAAGCACGTACAAACTCCAAAACACGTAAAAACTCAGAAGCACGTACAAACTCAGAATCACGTACAAAAGACAACAGAAGTGCTCCAGGATGCTAGGGCGCAGTGTTGAGCTTTTGTTTCCTAGTGGCTACACAAGCCAGGAAGTATCAACAACCGGATTTGGTGTGTGGTAGTAACAGGTAAATGAACTTTTTTTTTTTTTTTAATTATTTGAATAAATATGAGTGCTTGTCTATAAATACACAAACAATACACCCATGCTTTCAATTGTGTAATTTAAGTGATCTGAGTCTGTTTTGGAAGTTCAGTAAACGCTAGAAATGTGTTTTGGAGTTTGTACGTGCTTTTTGGAATTTGTATATGCTTTAGAGTTTGTACGTGCTTTGTCTCTAGGGGCCATATATAAACATATATAAATCAAACCACTTTTTTTAACATTAGTAATTCCTTTTCTGCATAATTTTATATTATTGTTAATGATTAAATAATTAAAGCAACAAAACAGCCTGAAGAGCCGGTTCGGAGCCGAAAGAGCCGGCTCTTTTTAGTGATCCGAGCCGAAAGAGCCGGATCTCTAAAAAGAGCCGGAAATCCCATCACTACCGACTACACTGCCTATGATGCTACATTCTTTAGAGCTATACCTGTAGCATTCTGCCTATTAGCTTAGCACAACAACAACAAAAAGGCGCTCTCTCACCCAGGAAACACAGAGAGAGAGCGTCACCCTGTAACCATGGCAACCGTAACGCTGCCGCCTGGAACAACAGAACGTAGCTGTCAAACAAAACCCAAACAGTCCTGACCCGCCACAATATGAAACAGGAAAGTACCGCCGTGTAATCCATTTATTTCAACAAAGTAACTGTATTCTAAATACCACCTTTTTAAACCGTAACTGTAACGGAATACAGTTACTCATATTTTGTATTTTAAATACGTAACGGCGGTACATGTATTCCGTTACTCCCCAACACTGGTTATCAAGCACAGAGTAACTCATATAATGTTATTGTATGTCTGAGTGCCACGGTGGCATGAAAAAAATCATGTTATTCCCAACAATATTACATGTACTTCTATTCTACACTCGCCAAACACTTTGTTAGGTTAGCCTGTCAACTGCTGATTACAAGAAATATCCGATCACCTCATTGGATGGTTGCAACTCAGTGCATGTACATTATGATTAGAGGTTATTAAAACGACTTTGAATGTGTCATGGTTGTTAGCACTTGACCTGCTAGTTTAAGTAAACTGCTGTGAATTTATTGCACAACCATCCCTAGGGTTTACATACAGTTGTCTAAAAGTTCAGAGGAGAATGGCCAGATTGCTTTGAGCTGTAACTCAAATAACCAAATTCCAACCAAGGTATGCAGAAGAACATCTCTCTACACAGCAGCAGAAGCCCACACTGGGTACTACTCCTGTCATCTGTCAACTGTAATATTAAACACATCCCGCCTCCCATCTCCACCAAGATCTAAGTCATATTTCACTCAATGACATATAAATCAATTTATAACTTTTATGTAATGTGTTTCCTCAGGATTTTTGGTTGGTGCTGTGCCTCTCTCCATTAAATTGAATATACCACAAAATTAGCAAATTTATATTTCGTTGTAAGTGAGAGCAACTGTTGTGCTTGTCCTTTTTTCTGCATATTATATACTGCCTGTATATTTGTTTTTAAACTGTTTAAAAAAAAACAAAAATCTGCACATTTAAGTCTTTGAGCCAAAAGCTCAAACAGCTGGTTCTCTACTCATGGATCTGTGTGACATTAACAACAGTTGACGGTCATCTCAGCTCTTGCTGTGCAGCGCTCCCCTCCACCTGCTCTGTTTGATTTATATTTATCCACCGCTCTAAAGCAGAACACACTGCAAGGTTTGGATAAAAAAAAAAAAGTAGGTTCTGTGGGAAAATAAAATTAGTCTTTTTAAAGAAGAAAGCTTAAGAAGATTAAGTTTTTATTTCTCTATTTGTTTCTCTTTGTTAGCTTTTTTGGCTAGGCTAATGCTAACCGACCCTGCTGTTACATCTGTAAGGATCATCACTGAGGAGTCAGAGCGACAGGCGACATGTTGTAACATGTCTCTGAAATGTTGCCATGCGTAAGAAAAGGTGAACTTTACCCAGTGAAGATACCACAAAATGCTGCTGGTACAAGCTGCCAATTATAGGTAATCAGTATAATCATTATCACCTGCTTGCTGATTGCAGTTTAACAGAGGAGTTTTCTCTGAAGGTGGTGAAAATGCACTCAGTGACTCAAGGAAACTCTTGAAGGCTTTTTGCAAAAAGTGTGCTGTGCATGAAAAAATTAAATTAAACACACTCTCACAACAACCTTTCTATTTTGCACACCATGAGATTAGCATTAGATTATCGTGCTGTATCAAGGGCTTTAGAGTTTTCAGAGATCTGATAAGCCTGCAAACTGTTAAACATCTTCATCTGATAAGGGTCTTAAAAGTGTGCATAACATTTATGGTTCAGAAACATGTGGGAGTGAGATTTAAATATAAAAATATCAGAACGTAATAATGATGCACTCGTGAAATGCCAAATTTGGCACAAAAAGTCGACAAATGGGTAAGTATACGTTGTTTATGTACAAGTACAGTATGTGTATATATATATATATGTATATATATATATATAGAGAGAGAGAGAGAGAGAGATAGATAGATAGATAGATAGATAGATAGATAGATAGATAGATATTTATTTTATTTTTTTCATTTATGCCTGACACTGATAATCGCATTGAAGTGTGGAACCTTAATCCTCACATCCCAACCTGTGTTTGTTTTTAAATCACTGAATTAACTGTGAAATTAATGACTTCCACGGGGTTGGACACCTTCAAAAGCTCTGATAAGGATTTATAGGGCAACATCAGTAATGCGATCATGTTCAGGCACATATGCAACCTTCTATTTTTGTAAGTGGAGGCAATATTCCTTTGCTTATGTGGTTATCATAGTGAATTCTCATATTAAACAAGACAAAAGTTTAGGATAATACGACTATTGTTTGTATAGGTAATCCCTGTGAGCTGATGAAGCTCAGACTTTGGTTTTTCCACTACCTACAATCAGAGTACTGTTTCTGTAATAAATTCAAATTTGCTTTCATTTGCTTAAGAAGAAAGAATAAAAGTACATATTATTTTTTTGAACTGCCAAAAGTGTGGTAGGCTGGAAAGTCGGAGCCCTTTCATGCACAAAGGACAATGTTGAGGAGTCCGAACCACAAGCTGTGAATCACAATTCATTAATGAAAGGTGTTTCTTGTATTTCTATTAAGATTTATTTGTTCATTTCAGTGCAAAATAAGGATATTTTTACAAATTATATTGAAAACAATGTTCAAACTGAAACAGCCCATATTATAGCTGATCAAAAGTTTAGGACCACACTTCCAAAAAAACGGAAACCCCCCCCCCAAAACAGAAATAAAAGTTCCAAACATGAACTCAGAAATGAGTGGCTCCACCGTCACTGTTGATAACTTCAGAAATTAGTTGCTGTGTGCTTGATGCAAGCCTTTCCATGAGGTGAGTAGGAACATTTCTCCAAGTGGTGAAGATGTCCACACGAAGGGCATCTACTGTCTGGAACGGCTGTCTGTTTTTGTAAACTTTACTTGCCATCCATCCCCAAAGGTTCTCAATTGGATTTAGATCAGCGGAACATGCAGGATGGTCCAAAAGAATGATGTTATTCTCCTGGAAGAAGTCCCTTGTCCTGCGGGCATTGTGTACTATAGCGTTGTCCTGTTGAAAAACCCACTCGTTACCACACAGACAAGAGCCCTCAGTCATAAAGAATGCTCTCTGCAACATCTGGACACAGCCAGCGGCCGTTAGACAGCCAAGTAAATCCTCCGGCTCAGTGCTGGTGAATTCTTTTGAGTCTTCCACTTGACTTTTTTGTTCGATAACCCTCAGGATCATTTAAGAAATTCCAAGTTACTGTCTTACCGCATCCCACCTCAGCAGTGATGGCGCACTGCGAGAGACCCTGCTTCCTGCGTATGCAGTTTAACAACCCTACCATGTTCAAAAAGGGATGGCTTTTTGCCTTTGCTATCAGAACGTCATGACAGTCTGACTACCTGACAGACAATTACAATGAATCCACATTTTTGCACAGATTTGGCCTTTTAAAGGCATGTGGTCCTAAACTTTTGATCAGCTGTAAAACAGCCTGTTTCAGCTTAACGGTGTGTTCACACCGAACGCGATGGACGCGAACAAAAACGCCCCAAACGCCCCTAATTTGACGCGTGCACATTCGCGCCTCAACGCGTGTCCAAGAAAAATCCATCGTGAACCGGAAATGTGGGAGGGATGTGGGAGGAAGTTGTGCCAGACCGGTATCTTTGCAAGATGGCAGCTGTCGAGTTAGCGCTTGAAGAGAGAGTCTCCCTTCTCTATGTACTGTGGAGAGCAGAGCAGCGGCGTAAAAGACGCCCTCGCCCTACCTGGGTCCATCAGGTCCTCCAGAGGCATGAGCAGTTTGGTGAGTTTCACCATTTGCTCCAGGAGCTGCGCCTGGATGACGGCCGATTCCAGCAACATCACCGTCTTTCACTCGGCCAGTTTGAGGACCTGCTTCCCCGGGTCGGTCCCAGAATCGCCCGCCTAGACACCAATTACAGGCGCTCAATCCCACCTGCAGAGCGCCTGTCCATCTGCCTGAGGTTAGTAAAAGTATTTAATACGGTAGTCCTTTATTGATACCTGTGCTAATACATGCTAAACCATCCATTTATACACTGCTAACATGGATGTGCTATGCTAACAGTGAATGCTCTCGGTGTTTACTGATAGCAAACTGTGGTACGGAGACGACTGTTTATAATATTTCTAGTGATACTCAGAAGGTCTCATCAAGTCCCGATTTAATTCGATTTATGCTGTTATCAGTGTTTGAATGATAGCATGGCTGTGGTGTCATATCAATGTATGCGCTCGGTGTTTGCTGATATCAAACTGTAGCATTAGGACCACTGAGTTAACCTTTGTAGTGATACTCACTCCTTTTTATTTAGACCTGGTTTAATTCTGGGATAGTTGAATATTTGTATATAATCACCGCAGACTGTTTTAGATTATATCTAATATATATCATGTAATTATCCTTATAATTACAAAAGGTTTTATGTAAGATTTATGTTTTGCAATTTGTAATTTTGGAATTTCAATAATGTATTTTGTAACTGCAGTACACATAATACTCATTTTAAACAATTTTGTCCAGGTTCCTTGCCAGCAAACAACTCCTCCAGAGAGGCTGTCCTGGTGAGGGAGAAATTCATGGCTCACTTCTCGGTGGAGGGAGCTGTGTCTTGGCAACCAAAGGAGTAGCCTGTTTGAAGTCCGAGTGACTTCCCCACAACGGCTCTTTTAAGAGCCACCCACAAACCTCTAAAGAGTGTTCCTGTCTTTTTAAATTTTTCTTAATAAATGGAGCTCTACTCCAAAATAAACTAACCTCTCTTTACTCTCTTAAATAACTTGTCTTCACTATGTTCCTATATACAGTGTGGTGCAAAAGTTTGGGCAACCTTATTAATAGTCATTATTTTCCTGTATGAATCACTGTTACAATGAAAAATGTCACTTACATATATCATATAGGAGACACACACATTGATATACACTAAATATTTATTTCATTTCTCTTTTTTTGTGTTGCCAATTTATGCACCTGCTTGATTTAAACAGTTATTGCACACTTTCTGTAAACTGCATTTCACTTCTCAAATATCACTGTGTGTGTCTCCTATATGATATATTTGACTATTTTTATTGTGACAACCAATGATTTGTACAAGAAAATAATTACTTTTCACAATGTTGCCCAAACTTTTGCATCCCACTGTATTAGTATGTTTTGTCATTAGTATAATATGAAATAAATTCTACTTGTGTCAAGTCGGGTGCCAATATTTGCTGTGTAGTAGAACAGAGACATTTTGTCATTATAAATGTTTATTTGAAAAAATATAAATTCATTAACAAAAACATTTATCATAAATATATGAAATTTAACTATTTACAGAGAGACAGGAATAAAAAGGACCCAGCTTGGAGTGGAAGAGCCTCAGGGAGAAGGAGGAGAAAAATAAGAACATTGTTTCTGCCCTGGAGAGCCTGCTGCCTCATCAGAAAACTACTGATCATTAGGGTCCAATGTTTCCAAATTTAACACAGCTGTGCTGTTTTCAAAAGCTAATTTATAAATTTGAAATTTCACGAATTCTCGTGTCTGAGGCGGCATGCTCTCCAGAACAGGAACAAGGCCGAGGAGGAAATGTTCAGTTGGAGACGGGCGTGGCCTCTTTAGGGACTCCAGGATGGCCAGCTCCACCGCCGATGGACCGTCCTGGGACCCGTCCCTCGCCCGCCTTCGAGCTGTCCTCCTCTGTGGGCCTGTAAAACACAGCACAAAACAACACAAAGTAATGAGAAGGCTGCTACTAGATTTTCATTTTCAAAATTGAAAAAAATATGATATAAACAGATTGGTTGTAGATATTTAGTAAAGGTGATCACAAGGGAATTCAAGCAAGTAAAAAGCTGTCAGTGCTTGATGTTCA